>NW_008794266.1:888352-892258 GCF_000699145.1 Aptenodytes forsteri
AAGGGGAAAAAAACCCTCTTGAATTTGGAAATTTCCCAACCTCTTATCTATTCTTATCAGTCACATTCCATTACATGACAATGGTGATGTAAAGTGGGCTGATGGAACTGGGTGGGACATGTCACAATGTGGAGCATGATGTGTCAATCTGACAAGTGTAAGAGACATTGTTTCCTATAACCTGATTTATTTAATTTTTTTAAAATTGCTTTTCAGAAAAACAAAAATGTCAGGCCAACCTAGCATTAAAGGAGGAACTAAAATGGAGTCAGTTATTTGCCTGCATGGAAACCAAGCAGAAAAATGTCATTGAGAACAAGGTGCAGCATTCTCCTGCATTAAGACAGCAAGAGATACTTGGTCTGAATCACTGGGGAGAGAAACAGATGTAGTGGGGCAAACAGGTCTGGGAATGCTGTATATCTAGATGCATACAGCTAGGAAGAAAACCTGTGTCAGCCACACAGTATAATCTGTTCTGCAGATTACAAATTACTCCATGTAGCTTGCGAAGGTATCTGTGCTGGCTGTTTTATGTTGCGATGCTTGATTTGTGGCATGAGACACTACTGTTAATCAAAGGTGTACCTAGCAAATTGGAGCTGGTGCTCTCAGCGGTGAAGCTGTTATCTCCCCTTGGCTGTAAGGACTCCATGCAGATGTGCAGTTCCATGTGCTGTCATCACTAACACAGCATACGCAGTTCGGTAGCTTCGTGAGTGAGCACTCCTCTTCCTCCCCCAGCCTTCCCCCAGAACTGAACAAAGATGCCTCCCACTCTGCTGTTGTCTCTGATGTAAAAACGACTTGTCTGATGATAAAATCCAAATTAGACAAAGTCTCCCTGAGCCAGGGGAGAGTCTCCCATCCAAGTTGCCAACAAAATATACTCCAGTCTTTGAATGAACCTCCAGACTATAGCTACAGCCAACATGGAAATCTGGTAGGACTCCAAGATATATATATGTATGTGCTGCATAGCAAGAGCCTGACAGAGTCACCTTTATGTGTGTTGCAGGGTACCAGGAAGAGAAGGTTCTCAGAATATTAAGAGCAAGTCATGTAGAGATCTGTCTCCCTGTCTTCTGTGCTTCACTCAAGCTTGATAAGTAGCTTCTCCAACGGCAGTCTTAAGGTAGAGGTGCAGATTTCATCCAAAGCAAGGACTTTTGAAACTGCTTGTTTATGAGCTGAATCCTGTTTTCTATTCATGTTCTGTTTTTCTGCTGAAATATCTTACCATGGCAAGATTTTTCTTTTTGGCAGCCACTAAAATCACTTGATTATGAACTATCCAGATTTTATCAGACAATTAGCAAATCAGCTCAGTGTTTGTGTGTGTGCATATGTGCGTCTGTTTGTGTGCGTGTGTGTGGTAATTGGTGTTCATGATATATGGCTGGCTGGCTGGAATATCTCACTACCCACACAAGATGATTGCTGATAAGAAGGCCTTTTCCAGCTCAGTATTAGCATGCTTCATTTGAAATTGGCTTTGCTGACAAGTCTTTGCTTCTGATTGTGTGCTTCTGATGCAAAATGTATCATTGTGCCTAATTTCAAGCATAATAGTTCTGTAATAATCTCCTGAGGAGGTATTAAGTTATATTTATTTGTGCTGTCTTGGGTGATCATGCAAGTTGCTAGCATGACAGCAGTAGCAAGACCTGGATACAGAACAAAGAAAGAAATGGCTTGCCAAAGCCACAAACATGGGCTCCAATTGTGGTGGTAATATATGAGGTACATAAGATGTCTTCTTAGGAATGCTGCGTTCCTGGCGTCTGCAGGTTGAATATTCCCCTCAGTCTCATGCCAGCTGAATTGATGCTTTTGCCACCCAGCAGCCCCAGGAAGATGATGCCTGTCAGTCACCAGCGATCTGCACTGCATTTATAGTAACAAATAGAACGCCGGTTTGGAGAGAACATGATATTCATATAAATATGTTGTAAGTGACCACATATTATTGCAACAGTTGTCCTCCTTTTATACATATATGTATGTCTGGGTGTGTGAAACAAGTGAGTGTGTGTTAAACACACACCATTCAGAACTGGAATTTAACAAAGGCATTGTAGTGAAGTAATTTCTTTACCTGCCTTGATGAAGAATGTGATGTGGATGCAGAATCCCTGCGAAGAAGTGCATTATGAGATTTCTTTCTTGCTGGTTCAGCCCTATTAATCTGTTCAGCATGAGCTCGAGTATTTTAATAACAGGCATGGAATATTATGCCTGCTCTAAAATGGCTTGTTTTTAAGCACTACTTGGGCTGTGTTTGCGTTAACCTAGTTGGGGGAAAAAACAGGTTTTAAGCTTATCCTCGTTTTCTTTCCCTAATCGCAGCTACAGGGCAAAACATACCAAGCGTCTAATAAGAGAAATAGCATTATCATATGCTAATTTACAGTAACGTTAAGAATAGCACAAGGAACAAGCCTCTGACTGTATGTACATGTTGAAATCCATGCTTGTGAATAGAGCCATGGTATGACTGGTTGTGCTTTCAGGGACAGAATTTGTCTTCCTGAGGCCACTGCAGCTCACAAATCGGTGCTGATACAAGACTTCTCATTCAGGAGCAGATTTTATTCTGATTTTACCTGTATTTGTTTCCTGCTGAATATTACTGAAGGAAAAGGTAATCAGCTCACAACCAAAAACTATTGTCTCTTTTTGCTCAAGAGCAACCTCTCCATCTCTTACAGGAATAGACACTGACAGCTTCCAAAAGAGTATCTGTCTATTCCTCTCCCTCTGGAAAGCCGAGAGCTGCACTAGAGAAGTCCAAGGGTGAGAGAAACTGCAAATGGAGAAGAGAAAGAACATCTGAGAGTCTTCACTAAATAATCAGAAGACCAAATGATTTCAGACAAAGACAGGAGTTATGTAATACATTCCTACTCCGTGAGTAATCATATGCAAAGATTGACATGTTTGTGAGTGTTCCCAAAACTGATCCTGGGCTTACTGGCCATTCCTGCATGCAAAAAGCAACAGTTAAAGGCAAAAAAACAAAAGGAGGGGGGGGGGGAAAAAAGGAAAGGAAAAAAGTGTGATTGTAGGAGGGGGGAAAAAAAAAGGAAAGGAAAAAAGTGTGATTGTACTCCTAGGACAACATCCTGAATTTTTCCCTGGTGGACCCTTGCCATTACCATGGCAAAATGCCTGGAAACTGCCGTTCTTTTCCACAAAAAATGTTTTGAAGGAAGAACAAAAGAAGTTTGAGCTTTTGGCAGATCATTGGAGATCGCTGTGTTCAGATCCTCAGCTAAAAAAAAAGGAAAGGAAAAAAGTGTGATTGTACTCCTAGGACAACATCCTGAATTTTTCCCTGGTGGACCCTTGCCATTACCATGGCAAAATGCCTGGAAACTGCCGTTCTTTTCCACAAAAAATGTTTTGAAGGAAGAACAAAAGAAGTTTGAGCTTTTGGCAGATCATTGGAGATCGCTGTGTTCAGATCCTCAGCTGGTGTAAATCAAGATAACTGCAGTATTGCTACAGTAGTTAAAAACTGACTGACTCTCCCATCCATCATGACTGGCTGCTATGGAGAATATTTCTCTACAGCTTAGATGGCAATGCTGAAGGAACTGCTTCTACTGCATGGTGCATGTTTTCTTGTTAAGAAAACACTACTTATTCTTAATTGCCTAAACTCCCTTGTATATAACCTGGTGGTACCTCCTGTCAGATAGGCATTTGTTGTGTGTGACACTTTGCTTTGTTTCCTTGGTTCAGTAGTTGAATGACATGTTAATCTGTTATGAAGATGCATAATAGGATCAATGGAGATCAGGATGTATGTTTTAAATTTAAAAGGTCCTTTCTTTGTCTAATCCACATTTCTGTATTATATCACAGCATATGGGGGGGGGGGGAAACCCAAAAAAAAACCCC
>NW_008794266.1:892306-931270 GCF_000699145.1 Aptenodytes forsteri
TCAAATCCACATTTCTGTATTATATCACAGCATAGGGGGGGGGGGGAAACCCAAACAAAAAACCCCCAAACACTAGGCCAAGATACTTAACCAGTAAATGATAATCTGTGAAATTGAAAGGCTTTATGTTTAAAAGTGAGAGGATGTTTTTGTAGCTAATGGTGGTCAACAGGTAAGCACTCTGAGACATACATCTAAAGACTGTATGATCATTTAAATACAAGGGCCTTAAAATTCAGGTTACAGTTGCATGGGGATTAAACATGTAAACCCTCCCTTGCATATGAACTCAGGTGCAGTTCATCTGGCTAGTGCCCAGCAGTGAGATTTTTTTTTTAGCTCTTTTACATAGGGAAAAATGTCCTGGAGAAATTAAACTCATCCAAGCTATGTCAGGAATTGTGTGTGCCCCCCCAAACACTAGGCCAAGATACTTAACCAGTAAATGATAATCTGTGAAATTGAAAGGCTTTATGTTTAAAAGTGAGAGGATGTTTTTGTAGCTAATGGTGGTCAACAGGTAAGCACTCTGAGACATACATCTAAAGACTGTATGATCATTTAAATACAAGGGCCTTAAAATTCAGGTTTACAGTTGCATGGGGATTAAACATGTAAACCCTCCCTTGCATATGAACTCAGGTGCAGTGCATCTGGCTAGTGCCCAGCAGTGAGATTTTTTTTTTAGCTCTTTTACATAGGGAAAAATGTCCTGGAGAAATTAAACTCATCCAAGCTATGTCAGGAATTGTGTGTGCCCACAACATGACTTAGATAAGCCTAGAAAATGTCATTATTGGTTCATACCCCTTACTATTTAATGGCCAAATCTGGATTTGTAATGCTGTTGAGGTTTGAACACAAAGTCACTGAAGCAGGAAAGGCAGGTATGTATCTCCACATGCCTGTGTAGTGGGTGGTAACTGGGTGAATCAGCAGCAGTGTTTCAATTTGGGTGATCACAAGGGAGACACAGGAGTGGAGTAAGTCTCAGAGATCCCACATTCCTTTACATCCCAAATTCCGCCAGCTCTGTCCACCCCTTGCAACACAAGCTGTTCTCCTAAGGTTTTCCACAGCATGGAATATTTATCTTTAAAGACATTCTGGAAGTCAGATTTTCATTTATATTGAAATATGTAATTCCTGACCTGTAGCCCAAATGTTGCATCATGTTTATATGTGCATTGACTTGTTTATCTTCTGTTGGTACAGGGTATTATTTCAGGATCACCTAACAGTTGATTTGATTAGCTGTGTTGCCTTCCGGAGTGCTCTACTACTGCTTTGCCTATAGACCAAGGAAATACATCATTACCAGGGTCGGGTACAAAGGTAGCAAATAAAGTACCGTTAAGACTCTGAGAATCAAACCGAAGTAAGGAATAACAGCCCTCTGAACTTCCACATTTCCCCAGGAGTGTCCCAGATGGCAACAGGCTGACAAAGGAGATAAGGTGGTTCCCTCAGAGAAACCAACAGCTAAGCCAGGAGTGTGACCTCCTCCCTGGTGAAGTCACAGGTCAGGCTTCAGCTAATGCTGTGGCCATGTAGTGGTGTCTGTGACTGGTCCCATGCTTACCCAAAGGTCATCCTGCGTGATGAGCATCATTGTGAGGAACATTGTCTGGGCTACTCTAAACCCTTTGTGCTGACAGAAAATGGCAAGGTTGGGAGAAGTGTCCCCTGTCTTGTGGTTTTAATACATTTGGAATTTAATAAAATTACTCTGTCACGTACTCTCACTTAAATGTGGGTTAGAAAATAGCATTGCTCATGGACTCTTTTTGTATTCATGTGTTTGTTCTCAGAAACAATGTGCAAAAGTAAGTAGACAGAACATGGGTACTATTTATGGGGAGATCTGAATTCTCTTTCTGTCTCTACTTATTTGCTGTTATTTTACCTGAGGCATATCATATCATCTCCTTCTGACTTGATTTCCTTTTTGTAAAAGAAGAGCTACCTTTTTCTGTAAAATGTTATGGCCCCTTCAGGTGGAAACTGCAATAATGGAGCATTTCTATTAAATTCACAGAGTCCTCAGCTCCCGGCTGGCTTTGGACCTCAGAAGAAGATGGAGAAAACTCAATGAATTAGAGATTTCTGATCATAGTATTTAGGAAACTGTGAGAATCCACTGAGGCAAAACATGGCTCCTGGAAGTAGCACAATACCAACGTGGTTAAAATCTTCCCAAGTGTATGGCTGGGAGAAACCTTGCAGAATATACACCTGGTCAAACTCTTCTATGATACGTATCATTGAATGTGATGAATAGTAATGGCTTTGCACAACGTTCTGGATAGCTGCCTCTTTGCTACACCTCTGTTGGGGTACCAAAGTTGTTATTGCTGTTTTCCACCACTCTCCTTTTGGCTCTGAGTCTGTCCTTCATAAGCCCAGATCCTGGCCTTGAGTTAGACCTCCTACCTTACTGAATCCACCCATGACCTTCTCCATGAGGTCATTGCTTCTAAAGTTCTGCCAGCTTGGGTCTTGTACTCATGTTTCTTCCATGCTTTCTACAACTTTCTCTCCTTGGTGTTTTTAGTCAGGCCCAAGGAGAAAGGAGCTTCAATATAATTTATATCTGTAGTCTTTATATTATAACTGACTTGAAACCCTCCTTTCCTTAGGCCTGGCCTGGTGCGTAACAACAGCACTAAGCCTTTCCAGCTAGCTAGCCTGCATAGCTTGGTCTGCTGTCTACAGTTGGTGTGTGCCACAATCCCTCATCTTCCCATGCATTGAAGTCTTCTGCATGTGCATGCTAATTTTGATTTGCTGCTACATTCAGTGCATGATAGCTTTGGTGCACCATACATCCATGCATGCTGCATTTGATCATCTGCTTCTGAGCTACGCCTTCTCTGAGGCTTCTTGTGATTGTGCTAAACAGTCCCGGTTGAGATCCAGCTTGCTGTCAGGACAGACAATGTTTGGGAACAGATGTCACTGATACAAGAGTGTCTCTGGTGTGAGTTCACACCTGAGGGCCCCTGGAGAAGAAATTGAGCTCAGGATGTAGGCAGGCTGAATTGTCTTTGCGAGGTATCTGCACTACAGGCAGGAGGGCTCCTCCGGTATCTCCAAAATGCTAGGGATTTCTGAGAGCCAACCTGTTCTGTGAGACTCCTCATTAATAATAAGTGCTTGCCACCTTCACTGTGGACTCACTGCACTGCTGTCTATGCTAGTGCCTTCCAGCATCAGTCCGTCTGCTGCTGAAGTCAGGAATGATATCTTCAATACCTTTCTCAGGCCAGGGTTTTGGGCTATAGCCTCATCTTGGGGATTTTCCCATGGCCTGTATGCTGTACCTGTTATAAGCAATCCCTTGAACTTTGAGGGAGAAAGCTGCAATGAGCAGCTTGTTAATCTCAAGTTTGCAAATAATTGCAAGTTAATCTCACGCAAGTGAGAGCTGAGGAGATGAGCTGTGGAGTGGAACAAGTGTGCTATAGGGTTTGCTGGTGTTTCTTGCAGGTTAACGCAATCACTAAGGATAAAACCTCCCCAACAGAAAGATAATGCAGCTTCCCTTTCTTTACCTACACATTAAGAGTGCTTCTTACACATACATAATAGATACTAGAGAAATATTGGAGATGAGTCAGCTCAAGCTTACATTAATGGCTGCAGAGAATAATAATAGGTTACTGTTTCAATCAAGAGGTCTTGAAAACGTAATAGGGCAGCTAACACTTCAAGAAGAAAAGTTATGTTTGTTTCTATCCTTACAATCTTTTCCTTCTGCCTTTCTGCACATAGGGCCTATATGAAACTTCTGAACACGTTTTATTCTTTTTGCTCTGCTTAAATAATTTGAGAAGAGGAATTACATTGTGGTGAAAGAGTTACAGTGGAGCTTGAGGGATCTGGCATAATTTTCAGATCTACTATATTCTTAATTCCCAATGCTTGGCTCTGTCACTCAGCTATGTCTTCCTGCCAAAGGCAGCGGTGGGTGGTGATAGGTACACTACCTTTCCTTCCAGAAGAGTGTAATCATTTTAGGATGGATACCATTTGGCTGATTTGCTGAATATGAGGAGCTATTAGCATATTTGCTTTGAGTGAACACACATTAACGTGGCCACATTTCTCTACATTTCTGAGATGGTTTGTTCAGAGCTATCTGTGTGCATGATATACTACCATGTGCTTACACCCTTCCTGTCTGAAAGCATCTCCTCCCCACCCAGATATAATAGCAGTGGCATGACTGTTTTCCCAACCTCTGTCTCTTTTACTCATTTTCATTAGAAGCCTTTTCTGCAGTGACTGTCTCATCCCCTGTCTTTTTTCTGTCCATCTCTCAAAAATGTCTTGCATGAGGGTTGGAGGATGAACAAAGGATGGTTGTGACTTAAAAAAAAAAAGCATATCTATATTTATCTGCCAGCTGATGCAGCTATTACTCTGAAAGCTGATTGCGAGGAGAAAAAAGGTCCGTGATACAAAGCCAACAGGCAATGGACACCCAAGAGATGACATCCCCTTTTGAAATGAACTACTTTGCATGGTGAGCACTTGAACTAGTAAACAACCAGCATCCATGCCTAATGTGGACTGGGATCCCGTGCATAGTACAATTAGACCGTGGTACTGTGTTGTTAGAAAGGGAGGCGTTTTTTTGATCCCCGCTGGCTGGAAGGAGATCTATGGCCACGTGTAACTGTGGCAGGAAGGCATTTCAGTCCCCCACAAATGGATCAGGGAAGCCAGAATGCTCCTTTCCCTTGAGAAATCTGTAACAGGGAGGTATGTTTTCCTTCCAACACTGAATTGACACAGCTTTGCTGTGGCTGAATTCTAAAGAATATGAGCAATTCTTCTCTCCCAATATCTTTTCTGTGACTCTTAGATAGTGGGAAACACTGCCATCATTTACCTATGCAACCACTCTCTATCTTATTGTTACCCCATAAAACATGCCCTTAGAAAGGATGAACAGTTGTCAGTTTGTTGCCTGCACTGTCACTTTGCAAACTCTAAATGATAGTGACATTATGGCATGCTATAAAAGTACCTTCAGATAAACCTGTCTGAGTGCAGGGCTGATATTTGCTTTTGGATTAGATTTCAGTATGATCTCTTTTTTCTTTTATTTTTATTTTCTTTAAGATAGCTCTTCTAATTCTCTTAGAAACCCAAAGAATGCCGTTGAGAGTGAACCTGCAGAACACATTGTTAAGCCAGGAAAGGAAGACTGAACTAAGTTCATTTTCAGCTGATTTGTTTGTACTCATAGCTGAGTTACTCAGCCTTTCATGTAGTTCTCCCATGCAAGTACTAATCTGGCTCGTTGGCTTCTGAGATCTTAAAGGATCCTAGCACAAGTCTGAACAAAGTACATGCAGTGTCTAGGCAGAGAGCTTAATTCGCACTCAGACTGCAAAAAGCAGTGTAATGTTCTTTGCTTTTACATTTGAAAGGCTGAGCTTGCTTAAAACTTGAGTTCTAGAGCTTGAGCTCTGGCCTTCTGGGAATATCATGCTGTGCTTACTAAAACAGAAAAAAAAAGGTGCTTGGGGTATGACTTGGACAAGAAATACCCTACTCATCATAAGCCGATTGAAAGTCAGACCCTGAAAGGTAAACAGGTGTTCTTTCCTCTCTTTTCTACCTTGTCCAGTTTCATTTTCAGAGCTGTTCCAGAAGCAGATGGTGGTTCTTGTTATGCCTGTGCTTGGCTTTTTGTCTGTTGATGACTGGCTTCTTTCTCATCTGTTCTTTTCAAAGTAGAACGTAAAAAAGCGAAGACTATTCTCCTCCGGAGAGACTGTCCTCCTGCAGGACAGACTCAGGCTCCTCTAGCCCCAGAAAGATGCTTGTTGTTTGCTCTCCTTAGACACACAAGTTAATCTCCAGGGGATGGCAAGGAAGGGTGAGCTTGGTGAGCCTTTCTCATCAAGAAAGGTGAGAGGAAAAGGAAATTCTTAAAATGTCTTCCAGAGGCATGGCAAGTTCTCTCGTGCCTGTGATCTCTGACTGCATCACAAGCTCATTTGAGGAACCCCGTGCTTAGTCCAATGGTAAAATATCTTATTCTCCAACTCTTATCCTCAGGTGCCACTGACAAAGTCTTGTGTATTTGCTAAATGCTGTGAGGTCTATCAAGGAAGCTGTGTTGCTTTTGTAGATGAAAAGTAAAAGGAAGCATGTTTTTGGTGAGCTTAGGCTGGGAGCTCAGTGTTGGAATTAACATTGGAAACTGGAATGATCTTTCAGCTTTCTTGCCCAAAGCTTGTAATTACCTTCACAAAATTATGATGAGAACCAGTATCTGTGGGCAAGAACAACTGGAGATGCCTTGTCAGTCTAGACACAGGTTGCCCTGGTACTGCAGTAAGTGATTACATCAGCTATCTTGATTTGTTTTGCTAAACCCGTCCACCAGAGGCTAATGTGCAAAAACCCCAAGTCATTTCATGTTGTCTGACAAGCAGCTATGCAGTAGTTGTGGCTTTCATTACTTATTAACCTGGAATGGCTGTGAATTGACCATATAGAGGTATAAGGCTTTGTATCACACTGTCAATCCCTTTGGCTGCGGAGTGCACCTAAATATATTTTAGTGTTCAGAACAAAGCACTTCACTGAAATCCATTGCTAGTCCTCTACCACCACCTCCATCACATCATTAGCTGAAAAGTCAGGCTCACATCAAATTGAGAGAAAAACAAATAAGAAACATGAGAGCACAGAATGTGGGTGAACCTGAAGGTTTACTCAATAATTATTGTCTCAGCTGAAGAATAGGAACAGTTCTTTGGAAATGAAACCACATCTCACTTGACTATTTGACTGCCTTGTCCTAGGGGCCTTGGTTGAAGTTCTGACATCATTGTCAGCATTTTTCTTATTTCAGGCTCACTGAGTTTCCTGCTGTGGAAGAAAAACTGGCTAAAAAAAGAAAACTGCTAGAGCTTAAAAGCACTCTGTTAGCAAAATCCAGCAGTGGAGGCCTTGGTTGATGAGTCATTTCACACAAATAAGTGCCACACTAATCAATGAGAAATACTATAAGGGGCATTCACAGGCAGGAAAAAGCAAAATCAAAGCCATGGCAATATTAAGGGTGGGGAAAATGCTGTGTGCATGTGTGTGCTTGCATGCTAGTGTGTGGGTACTTGCGTGTGTGATCAGAAAACAGGTGGAAGTTGGAGAGAGGGGTAGTTCATTGGAGCATGCTGTTCTGGGAGTAAGAACAGGTCTCCAACGTCTCTGTGGCTTGCAGCCTTGTTTGTGATAATACCTTATCTAAGGGTTTCATAATGAGGAAGTGTGTGACATTTTCATCACATATTTATGACCTGCTGTAGAGATTAACGTTTCATAGGCATTTGGAGATCCAGTCACTAACACAACTGGCTTTGTTATCCTTAGTATGAATTCTGTCATTATATATCTGTTAAGTACGTATTGGTAATTTATTGATATTGCTATTCAAATTAAATTCTTGAGTAATTAGTCACCAGTGGATTTGCTTTCCCAAGTTGCAGCAATATGTCTCAAAACCTTTTCAAGCTTCTTCCAAGCTTCTCTCATTGGCATTTTTCCAAGATGTTTCTTAAGAACAAGCACTGAAGCTGATATTTAGAACATATGGTGATGATGTGTTTGTATGTTCATTAAATCAAGATACCAATGAAAGAAAAATGTAAGGCTTTCTATCCTTTTAAATGAAATTGTCAACCTAGATATCTATTGCCTTTGCTGAAATCCATCCTGAAATGACTTGTAAGCAGTGCTCTGTTATGATGACAAATTAATTCACATCAGACTTTGATCACTGCTTGAAAAGTTTTCAGACATCAATTTCCAGCAGTTGCATTTAGAAAATGAGAATTCAGTTTGGAGCCTCAGATTCAAAACAACAAAAGCAGAAGTGTCTTCATGTAGCTGGTATGCAAACCTCTAGAAAAATGCAGGGAATTCAGCAGAAGCTTCTTCCATATGTAAGATAAAGAATTTCAGCAGCACTGGCTGATATGTACAATTAATGTTCTACATACGGCTTGCTTTACACAAAGCCCCTTGTGTTACTATTGCTCGTGTGTACAAATGCATGCACTCACACAGAATACATCTGTCTGTCTGTCTTTTCACATTGGTCTGTCTTCTTGCCATGTAACATGTCAAAAGGAAATGAAAAAGGGAGGGGGAGGGAATCTGGCTTAAAATAGAATAGAACTATATTAGCAAGCCTAATGGTGAAGGTGCATTTTGGAAATATAGTTCTGTATATCTAATGTTTACCACTTGACTACTCATGCCTCAGGCTCAAAATGCATAATAATGCAAATTAAAACACAGCAAACGGAAGAGCTAGAATCTCAAAGATAACCATACCTAATGCAAAGTATGACAGAACATCTGCTCTTTAATTAATCTTACGTAAAGACTGAAGCTGTGCATTAAGATGCAGAGTGTTTATGACAACTGTTTTTTGTAGTTAACATGCTCCTGGCCTCCCTCATGTAATTGTTTCTGCTTTGTAACACACATAAAGCTCAGATAAACAACAACAGCCACCTAGAAATAAAAATGTTGGGAAGGGAATGGTTCAGAAACACAAAGTCAAAATGTTTCCAGGGAAGCATAGGTGTAGCATTTAAGTACGTGGAAGTGGATTTTGATGATGATGAGAAGAATCTAACATCTGGTTTTGAGAGTACACTGATGACAGCTGAAATCCTGTGATTAAAATTAAAAATAAGGAAAAGCAAGAAAGCTCCTTTGCTTTAATGTGTCCTCAATTTTTGGGTGGTCAATTTGAGACGTGTTTTGGGAGTCAGATTTTCAGAAAGCATTCAGGCCTCTTTTCCGCTGCCTTTCAGAAAAGGAGGGCTACTTGGCAGCATTTTGATTTAGCTACCCCAAACCACTACTGATTTCTGAAGCTCTTTACCATTTATTCAGTTTCCCCTTCATCATGAATGCATGCAGGTGTTTGTGTGGACACACTTGCTACAAAGAGCAAGTAGTATATCTGGAACCTGTGAATTCATCTTGATAAAATGGTTTCCTTATTCCAAGACTGATTTATTTTCTTTTCTTGAAAAAGTAATTCTCCATTTATCAACATGGATATGGTTGCACTGTGATGGACACGCTAGGTGAAGATTAATCTGAAGACAACCTGACAAACTAATTTGCTTTAATCAAGTTAACTGTAAAAGCAGTTTAAGTAACTGTTAAAACCCCTATTGGTCTTCTGTCTAGGGTGTGCAGGGTATGAAACTGCTCTTGGCCTCAGTACAAAGGTGAGTAAGAGAGTAGTCGCAGCAAAACATGAGTTATCAGTAGATCCTCATTCTCATTGGCTGCAGTGCAAAGCATCATCACCACCAGGGGCTTCATCAAGAATTCATGAAGGTCAACAGGTTGACTGTTAGTGTGGCTTAGACCTCTGGGGAGAAGAAAAACTTCCTTTGTCTTTATTCCCTTCTACAGAGTGATGCAGGCTTGGACACAATCTGACACTCAAGTGGCAGATACTTCCTGTGCATCCATCTGGAGCAAAGATGTTCTCATCTAGATTTGTGAATCCAAATCTCATCCTATATAAATTCAGTCCAAGTCTGAGTGAGAAGCTCAACTTTATATTATTAGGAGATGTCTAGTTTCGAGACATATGCCAGTTGTATAATCTGTGAAGAAAAAGAGGAAAGTAGGTGAAAGGAGCTGTAGAAATATCAGATAAATAAATAGGAAAATTAAAATTACATTTTCTGTATTAAGCTAGTTTTTACCACCTATTTTGTGGCTTGGTTTTATTTTCTTAAGATAATGTTTGGGACCTTCTATATGGATCCTAAGGAAAGACAGCTATGTAAGGCATCTTGAAAGCTTTTTCACTTGGTATAAATGGTTGGAGTGCTGAATAAAAATGATAGGGTGTGCTTTAAGCTGAATGAAAATAGGTTATCTACAGAAAATATGAAGCTGGCATGTGGGCTATGTCTGTAAAAAATCATTTTTATTTGCCTAAATATGTGTAAGGGAGGAAGATAGATAAATTGAAAGAAAAATGCCATCACAGTAGCGTTCACTCTGGCAAAAGGTTTGCAAACAACATAAAATAGCTGCCTCTCTGAAATGATGGCTTTACTCAATGTATGTCCAATATATATGTGTGTATATATATACATATCTATGCCAAAGGTAGCCTTGTTGCTATGGGAATTGTCAGAATTTATTTTCCCCTTACGTGCTGTATTATAATTAGCGATCCCTGTTTCATCATGGGATGATGCAATGTAAATGCAGCCTTTCTGCTCATCCACTTCTTCCCGTGTGTAGCTTTATTCCTCCAGCTGAGTCTGTGCAGCAGATGCCAGAGTGTTCACTGTAATGAGGGACTGGAGAAGGACCTAAGCTTTACCGGCATTTGAATTGCTCTGGACTGCTCATCACTCCTTTAATTTATACCCTTAGAGAGATGGCAAGAGGGTGTATGTCTCCTATGGAAGTGATTTGAAAGCTTGCCAAGAAAGGGCCTCAGTCCCTTCCTCCTTATAGTCCTGGCACGTAAAACCACAGAAGAAAACAAAAAGCGTTTGTGAGGAGTCATCCAGGAAGAAAGATTAACAATATACACCAAAGGAGGAGAGAGAAAAGACCCCTTCCTCATTGAAAGTGGGTCTGTGCTTATTCTAATGGAACTTTTACAGACCCTGAATGTCCTCTAATCTGAACGTAATGCTCGTTGCTGTTTCTGCTGCTCCTTTGTTCGACATCCTGCCTGTTCTGCTTGTGGTTGGGCGAGGGGAGGGGGAAGCGCAGTCACTGGCCAGCTTTATCTTTGTGTGAGGAACAAATGTTGTTGTCATCCTCAAGGTCGTGGAGCATGTCTGCTCTGCAAAACAAAGGGGTAGGCAGGGCCTTGTTTGTCCACCTTGTTCTCAGAGCACCCTGGACCTCTCTTGAAAAACCAGGAAGGTTTCTAATTTTTTTTTCCTGAAACACATCAAAGACCGTGAGTAGAGGAGGGAGATGCTTCCCCGGCTTCTTATAACCCCCCCTCTCCCCCCCTTCTCCCGGCCATCTTTTTTGGTTCAGAAAATTGTGTGGCTTTAACCTTGTTAGTCTAATAATGTGTGACCTTGACATTACGTGGGTTGGAAGGATTTCAGAGTTGGTTTTATCAGGATTAGCTTTTTATCTGCACAGAAGTATCCAAGGAAGTAAGTCATCTCATCTCCTTTCACCCTAGACTCCCAGCTTTCTCCTCTAGTTCTTAGAACAATGAGGAGAAAATAGACTGAATTATTGCAATGGGTATGGTGATATCACATTCACTGTAGGGCAAGAAAGATGAAGCCATCCCTCGGTGCTGAGTTGCGGTAGGTTGCATTCAGCTGCATCGTGCAGGAGTTCAGAGCTCTCCTCTTCCGACACCGTGTACTTCTTTTCATGTGCTCTCTGTACAGGCATCACTGCAGCCTGCGCTTGGAGAAGAGCAGAGGAGGAGGGTTGTGGAAACCAAGTATAGAGGATTTATACCTCTTCATGTCTTCTCTGCTTCTTGCAACACAAACTGACTTTGAAAGATTGGCTCAGAAAATGAATACCCAGGACATTGCTCTCTGTTACTTTGCTGTGAAATTACTTTTCTGAATGAAAATATTGAATTCCTTTGAAAGCAAGTGCATAACATCTCTGGAAATGAAAATCCCGTGGAAATCACAAAGGAAAGAAGACCGAGGGATATAAAAGCTTTATATCTCTAAATGTTAGTCAGGCTGAGCTTCTTTTACTTTCTTTTTGTGTGTGTTTGTGTGACAACAATCATAAATGCTCTTTCTGATGTTGATACAGTGAGTGCTGGAATCTCCTCGATGCTTATATTAGATTTATGTTTTATCTACAATAAACAGCCAATAACATGATCTTTAATTTATTGGAGAGCTTGCAAACACTCTGAGCTAACACAGTCCAGTAGTTTAGCAACCCCAACCTGCTGTCATCATACCCTGCAGAAATTATTGACTTCCATACAGGACTGCCCCATCCTTGTAAAATGGCATGATATAAACATTACTTTCAGTGAGCCATCTTCTCAAGCCCTTAGCCTTGGTGAGTAACACCTGATTCCTCACATGTTCTCATGGTTTCCATGCAACTTCCATCAGAGTAAGGTGCTATTCCATATGGGAGATCTGGCAGGGTGTATAAACCTCAGTGAAGACTGATGAAATGTATCGGACAGATTTTTGGATGTAGCTGGCACCTTCCTTCTTATATATTCCCACTGCATAGTCAGGCATTAAGGTTGTTTCCCATGATAAAAGTATATAGCCAGCCCTAGAAATCAATAGCAGTTTGAGCATCTAAGAGGACACAGGACTGTGCACCTTGGTGACTGTGGCCACCAGTTGTCTTCAGTGTTCGACTCACCAGACTGGAAACAAGCAGCCTCTTGTTGGAGGCAGCCACAGCCCTTTGTTGTTTAATGCAGCTCCCCCTCTAAAGTCTGGTATGTGTAATATACAGAGAGCTCTGACGTGCTTTAAATCAAAATGTCCAAACAACTTCTGGGTATCCCTGAATGGAGTCTCAGAGATTTTGCTGTGTGGGAAAGGGAAGTAAGGGGACACTGGAGGGGGGTGAGGGGTCATGCAAATTTTGATCTAATTTTCTTTAATAAAATACTGCAGTCCTCAGAGGAGTAACTGAAATCCATGGGGGGGAAAAGAGTTTTTAAGTGTGACTGCAAAACAACCTCTTCACAAATTTTCAGAGGAAGGTAATCAGGTTCCAAAGAGTGCAGGGTATGGATTAGTTACTTCTGTATTGCATTCTTCTCTTACTCATTTATAGAACTCTGCTGGCCTTGATCATGCTCCTGATTTACATCAGTGCACCTAAAAAGAACAAGCCATTGATATGCCTTGTTAACATTTTACCTCCCCACAATTCTCTTTCACATTGAGTAAGATACTTAAAATGTAGAATCGGCTGTAACTCTGCCCCTGCTGAAATCAGCGGAAGATTCACTGTGTAGAATTAAATCAACATAAAGTACCTCAGAAGTTCTCCCTTCTGGACTTGTAATTCAATGTTCTTTTTAACTCTAGACTAGGAACCGAATTTATGTCCAATTATATATGTTTCTGGCCACTGTCAGAAACAGGATACTGATGGTCTGGCTCATATGGTCACCTAGTGTTCTTATATATGCAAATATACACAGATACATATGGAATAAGGAGCTGGTGCTTTAATTTTCCCTGTTCCCTTGCTCTTCTCTTCTGCAGACCAAACTCAGTTACTATATGACTCTATGATTCTATCTCTATGCTGATGACCATCACTTCCCAGACCTGTCTTCTTCCCTCTGATCTAGAATCTAAGCCTGTTTCTGAAATCACCTGGTGGGTATCTAGTCCTCAGACCAAGGTCTACATACCTAAAACACAGTTCTTAAACCTGTCATCCACTGACCTTTTGCGACGACCTATTTAGTTGATCACAATGGAAAGCCACCTGTCACACTGGGCAGTGTCTTCAGCTTTCATCACAAACTTAAATCCAGGTTATGACTTAATCTTGCTCATTCTTTTCTACATCATATATTACATGACTATGTCTTCTCCATCCACATTGTCTACAGCTGGTTATGCTCCTCACACTTTGTGCTGTATCACAAATATTCTGGTCTTTGGCAGAGACTAAGGCCACCTTGTCTCACTCCTATAAATCATTCCAACCTGTCATTTTGACTGTAAACTCCCTTCGGTTAGTATCTGTCCACTTATTTTTCCTTCTTTAGCATTTGGGATATAACCTACTTACCTTCATTTACAAGACCCTTCACACCTGTTCTACCTATCACCTCTCATTCACTGGAAGATGCTTCATTAAGACATCTCCTACCTCTGATCAGCCCAAACTGCCAGCCTCCAGCTTTGGCATTTTAAATCTTCAAAAGGTAACCTTTGTGCTTTCCCTGTGCTGCTGCATAATTTGAAGTGAGGTCCCCATTAACATCTGCCTCATCTCCACCACAAATCCTTGCTCAAAACCCTTCTTTATCATAGTACCTATGGTCCCTGTTATGAGGGCTGAGTGGCTGCTATGTGGGAATGTTTTCCCCTCACAGTGGCTAATACTGTTCTGTTGTTTCCTTCTCCACCTCCATCAAACCTTTCTATTCTTTCTTTGTCCTCTCTCCCTGTGGCTGTCTTCATCTGTTGGCTTTCCAGGGCTTTCATTTATATTTTTATGCTGAGTTTGGACGGAACCTACCACAATGAATTCTTGATCTGGACTCCAGGAACTCCTGAAAGCTACTGGAATACAAATAAAGAATATGCGACTCCAGGACTCCTGAAAGCTACTGGAATACAAATAAAGAATATGCATTTAGAGGAAAAATATGTTATTATTGGGTCTTGCAATTAGGAAAGATAATACTGTCATAAAGACTTTGAGCACAAACTCAAGGAATCTGTACTCAATTTTACCTGCCACAGCCCTCTTGTATGACCATTAGAGAGTCATTTAATCTCACTGTTTTTCAACACCCCCCTCAAGACTGATAACCATTCATTAATATTTTGTTATGGTATTCTTCATCTGTTGGCTTTCCAGGGCTTTCATTTATATTTTTATGCTGAGTTTGGACGGAACCTACCACAATGAATTCTTGATCTGGACTCCAGGAACTCCTGAAAGCTACTGGAATACAAATAAAGAATATGCATTTAGAGGAAAACCATATGTTATTATTGGGTCTTGCAATTAGGAAAGATAATACTGTCATAAAGACTTTGAGCAGGAACTCAAGGAATCTGTACTCAATTTTACCTGCCACAGCCCTCTTGTATGACCATTAGAGAGTCATTTAATCTCACTGTTTTTCAACACCCCCCTCAAGACTGATAACCATTCATTAATATTTTGTTATGGTATAAAGTTATAAAGTATTGCACTAAGACAAGCCATAGCATTATTTAGATAAAAATGCAGGGAAAATTCTTGATTATCTGGATATGCAGTGGAGAAAACAAGCTTGTTAAAAGTAACAGTATCTATGATAGTTAATGTCCGTGCAGAATGATGACGATGGTAAAATATATCTTTCCAGTGTCTCAGCAATATTTCCTTTGCAATCAAGAAATTAAAGTTGAGCTACAAGCATTTTTCTTGTTTGGTGGAGGAATATTTCCTCCAAGGACCTCCTGAAATCTGAGATGTGCAGTGGCTCTAACATTCCTTTTCCCATACAGAATTATTTTGGTAAGCAAGAAATAAAATTAAACCCAGGCATAGCAGTATTTTAAAAGGGGAAGGCAGTAGCCTTGAATTATCCATGTTGATTTGACAAAGCCAGTGATGCTGCAGATATAATACACGGCACTGCTGTCACATCACCAAGTGACATCTTTTTATCCAAAGTGAAAATGAAATGTCAAAGTGAAGGAGTTCTGCAAGTCTTCTTGTGCTGTTTGCAAGACAAGTAAAACTCACTTTTGTGCAGTAGGGTAGGTGTTTATCAGAACTTTGCTTTAAATTAGAGGTTGTTCAGGTAGCAATGTCTAGTTAAGATTATGTAATGCTATTCTTACCTAAGACCCTGTTGTCAGTTGCTTTTAACCTTGCCAAGCACAAGTTGTTTGGCTTGAAATTTTCAATGCTTTATATATTTCCTTCTTGTTTTTGTTTCAGAGGAATTTTTTTCCATTTAAACTTTTTTTAAGGGTCCAAGAGTTTCTGAATATGTTAGCAGAGGGAATACACCCATAATAAATGCTTTTGCATATACCTTCATGGTATTCCTGTGCCTCCTTGTTTTGGAGAGGTTTTTCTCATTTGCCAGGAGTGCTTTCCTATAGTAGGGTCCTGTTGCTACCCATATGAAAACTTTCTCCAAAGGCCAGGCTGCAATCCTTTTCATTTTCTATGATGTGCTCAACAGAAACTTCTTGACTATGAGAAGCCTTCTCTGGAGATTTTGGCTGCGCTGAAAGGTGGCTGCCATTAATGAGGGTGTGTGCAAGCCATTGCCAGGGAGAGGCTGACCAAGGTCCAACCATCATTGCTGTGCTTTCTTGGCAGTCACTGTCATAAACTTCTGAAACTGAAATAAAAAACCAGAAAGCTGCCCTTAACTGAGCCAACTTTGCAGGGAGTAGAGCTGGTGGCTCCCTAGTCAAGATGCAGAAAGGTGGGACATGTGGAAGAAAATAGGAATGATTGTTAAGTTAAGCTAAAGTAGGCATCATGATGGGTACTCAATGGCTACTGTGCTGAGATGTTGTTTGTAAGAGCTGTTCTTAGATTGTCTTAAGTCTTGTAGGTTTGACCTTGCAATCTTAAACACTTCCTTTAACACAGCTCTTGAAATGGTCAGAGAAATCAGCATATGCAATGTTCTTTCAGTTCAGTGTTTGCTCTGTGGAGCTTCTATAAATTTTTAAGCTAGCTGCAGAAAAAAAGGAAGACTGAGAAATTTCCTCAGCCTATATAACTTCATCAGCATGAGAGGAAAACACATATGTATGTGTACACACACACACACACACATATAAATACAAAAAGGAATATGTTGGAATGAATTTATGTTGCCCATCTATTTCTCACCAACTTTTCAAAAGCTAACCTGTATCAAGTCATAGTCAGAACATGGTCAGAAAGAAAGACCAGTTAAGAGCAGTCCTAGGCGTTATGAGATTGACAATGTTTGGTTGACACTACTGAGTACTTTGCTTTCCTCACTTGTTCTCTTGAAATTCGGAACCTGTTAATTTGCCTGTAACTCTTACAGGAGGAGGGCAAAAGGTATAAGAGGTTTTAGCTGGTTTTCTACAGCTTGTATCAGCCGATTCCTACATGTATGACATGATCATTCTGCTTGAATTGCTCTTGGGGTCTGTCCTGGGATTGCTGTTGCTTTTATTATAGAGCTGCTTGAGGTCCAAAGGTGTTGCAGGTCATACAAGAAGAAAATAATGTCAAATGCAATTTACAGGTAAGGAACTGAGTCACTGGGAGGTGAAAGTGACTTATCTCAGTTTAGATAGCAATCCATTAGAAAAGCCATGACATGAACCATATCCCAGTCCCATACCCTAATTATACTAACAGCCTTCTATTTGGTTAGAGTTGACATTCAGCTGAAGTCATTGGAAGAGTTTTGTAGGCATGAATGTACAAAAAACCACTCAGATATGGTGTGTGTGAGATGAATCATTCTTTCAGCACAGTTAGGAAGTCAGAATGGTCAGGTCATTCTGCAGTTAAGGGGAGAGCAGGAAGCAATCAGCCATCAGGCAGTTTTGATGCTAGGGGCTTCATTACGTCACCCCCGCCTAACATCTTAAGTGTTAGCTGGACAACAGTAAGCTGCACTGTACTACTGCCAGCTATTCCCAAGCAAGATGATCTTCTCTAAGAACAGAATGTTGAATATTAAATCCAAGATCCCAAATTTATACTTATTTATATGTTCTCAAAGTATGGTGGTCCAAGCTTATTTTATTCAAAAATAAATCTTCCCTTAACTAAGCTAATCTTCTTCTTTGTGAAGTCCCATTTGCTATAGCTCTGTTTATGCAAGATACAGATGAATCTTATTAGAAATATTGGATTACAGTAGTCATAACAGATAAAAACAATTGCAGGACAAAAATGGACCTATTTACACACTGGAATGTACAAGACTATATCATGACCAAACCAACATTACTCCAGATCAGTAACATAGATATACTGATTGCTGTTAGGAAAAAGTCAACATTTAACATATGGTGATATTTGACACATCTTTTTTCTTGAAGTTTTAGAGAAATGTTGAGTATTAAATTAAAAATTGTTATATTGAACAACAAGATTTACTGAAATGCAAAGCTTTTAATAGCACAGTAAAATACAGATTTAGAAATTTAAGTTCCTTAACTCTTCAGAGACAGAAAAAAGACTGTTTATAACATATACACAGTACAGCTGTATTAAATTATTTGATCATCAGATGATCCCATTCTACATTTTACTGAAAGATGGTAAAATCTGTGTCTCTCCCACTGGGTAGCAATTCTATTTAAATGTGTCTTCATGGTGACCATAGGAAGTTAAGACACAAGACCAATAGTTTGTATTTGGCCACAATTTATTATTTTTTCTGAACCCAAAAATAGATACTAATAAGCCTGCCATTTTACTCCTCTTCTCACAACATGTCTTAATATATACAAAAAAATGTCACACATGCCTTGGCCAATTTTTAAAATATGGATGCCTGAAACAAGAAGGTTTAGGAACCAAAATAATCTTCTGTTCTGAGAAATCCCTCCTTCTCCTGCATGAACAAAAGTATGAAAAGATACTCACTCTTACTAATTCAAAGACTCTTTAAGCCACTTTGGTTAGCATTTTTAATACATGCGTTTAAAGGGCCTATGTCTAAAGTACTGTTTTAGTCAGTTTTAGTGAAGTAAAATTCAGTTTGTTTTATGTAATGTTCAAGAACCACTAAAAAGACAATTACTGACTACTTGTGTACTTCTTTTAAACTGTATATGTGTGTCTGTTTTTTACCTGTATCACCTCAGCTGTTTTTGGCTGATGAAATAAATAAAATAAAGGAGTGGCACATGACATTTGAAAAACTAATTTGAGAAATCAGTTTGAATGGGTATAGTTACAAGCATGTCATAGGCTTAAAAGTGGAGAATTATACTTGAGTTCCAAGAAAAGACAAGATATTGAACAAGAGATATCATATAGGCTGTTAAAGGATTTGTACATTGTTTCTCATTCTTCTTGAGTAACTTTTTCAAAAAATCTGGCATCAGGGATGAATAGTGTATCGATGCAGGCAGGTCTGTGTTACTCATATGCAGAGCCTTATCCCACCAATAGCTTGACTACCTTTGGTGAATACTCCATTTATGTCTGGACATTGAGCTTGGTGAAACCGCTCATGAAATGAGTTGCTGACAGATATCGGCAAGGATATCAGAAACTTGTCTGTATAGAGTGTGTGATGGAGGAGTTTCAGCAGTGGTGAGTAGGGCTGATACAGTCATTCCCTGCGAGTGGAGAGCTCTCTCTCTATGAACACCTTTCTAGGAGAAGACCAGGTGAGATGTCATGTGGCTAGTCACTGAGATGTGATTTCATCCACTCCCTTGGTCAGTATCCAGAGCAGAAGTCATTCAGCAACTGTGATTAACAGCCTGGGCATAGGTGCTCATTCTGAACACCTCCACGCCTTGGTGAGCATGGGCTTAGACCTGGCAGTCAGACTCCAGTCTGCAACTTTGGCTGCTCTGTGACTGCAATTTGAAAATTTGGAGCTTGGGTTTTAACCTGTCCTTGATGCTTTTGGGGGGACAGATGTAGCTGCACAAAAAAAAAAACCAAACTGCTCAGGGCATTCAGATTACCCATTGTGGAGACTGCAGCCTTTGCAGTTCACCCAGCTCAGCATCCCCAGAGGCAGGGCTCTGTTCTCTAGTTTCAATTATCTAGCACATAGATGAGTTTAGAGAGAGTTTCCAAATCCTGGCTGGCTTGTAAAGTTGTTTTCTCTTGGTGGAGGTGGATGGGAAACAAAACTCACTAGACTCACTAGAATCAGTAAAATCATCAGAAGATGCTCACTGAACATTTGAAACATAAGCAAACTCCTGCTGGGTCTGAGGAAGAGTCTAATGGTATGCCACTAAAAGCGCTTAACAAAAGTTGATGTATCATGGCATCAGCATCAGGCAGTGCCTCTCACATTCAGAAATGGAGCAACTTTGGGGTATCTCAGTTACTCCTCATAACTGCTGGGCATCAGGAGGTCCCTCAGATTGTGTGTGCTGTGTAAGGGGCTGTAGCTTTCAATGGATTCCCTTCCCAAAAGTGGATTAGGGAGGAGAGCTCATCTTCATTGTTCACTGTCTGAGACGAGATAATGGGGGAAGGCAATGCTCCTCCCCTGCCATCTCCCCACAGACTTTGAACAGGTAACTACCTGGAAAAGTCTTTGAATCTCTTAGAGGGAATTCATGGTTCTCCTTTGTCAAGCTGAAAGAAGTACGTCTGCTCTCGCCAATGCTGAGCGGCGTGACAGCGTGCTACTAAATCTGCTTTTAGCTGCTTCAGAGATACGTGAAGCAAGGAAGAAAGCAGAGTACCAGTGGGCAAGCTTTTAATGGGGTGGGAGACAGACTGCTGCTCTTTTCTCCATCATTCTGGAGACCATCATGAAAAATGTTGCTATTTCCTTCTCTCTCCTGAGGTTTTGCACTGTTATTGTACCTTCACTCAAAACTGTCATTCTCCAGGTGTGCCACACTGAGTGATTCCTCAGGTGTGTGTATGTCTTTGCAAGTAGGTGCGATACACAACACTTTCATCTCCAGTCTGGTGCGAGAACAAATGCAGCACTCCAGCAGCCTAAAGTAAGTCTGCTGTGTTTTCCACCCCTAGTAATATTAGAGCAGAGTTAGAAATACGGTGATAGGGAGGAAGTAAGAGTCACTAGACATACATTTATTGGTTGCAGTTTGGAACTTTCTCTGCTTAAAAGTTATGGCACAAAGCCATAATCCAGCCCCAAGTTAACATTCAGTGTCCCATCACTCCTTTAACATACAGCATCTGAACACTTGTCTGGGGCCTCTAAAATTGAGCGGGAGTAAAAAGATGTCTTTTTTTATGGAGACTAGTTTAATATTTACCTGCCTTCTGTACCTAAGTAAGTATTTCAAAGAAATGTGTTCCAAAGTCTTTCTTGCTACATGTGTCATATTGATTATACTTGTTTTTTACTGATTTGGACAGTTAGATGGAAGTAGTTCTTGCTTCCTACTATACCCCAAATGTTGTATTTTTCTTCTTAAAAGTGGTCAGGAAAACTGCACTCTTATTTCAGGACTTAATTTCTTTTGTGGGTCATTAAGACTGCTTTAGTTAGAGTTGGATCATTGCAATACGGAACAGTGTTGGCCCACTAGCCAAGGCACAGATATTTGGAAAGCTGGAAAGTCTTTACCTTTCCACTTTGTATGGACAGTGCTGGGCTAGATTTACAGTAATTAGGAATTGAAAACTGTTCCCCAGGTCTGCCACGTTTAGCCTGGATGTAAAATGAGATCAGAGAAGAGGATTCCTCACTTCAGTGAATAGTGTGGTGGTAGATCAGGAAATGTTGTGGCACCTACTATGCTACACAGTCAATCCTTGGCTGTAGCCATCACATGCCAGCTCAGGAATACATCACTCCATTACTCTGCATTTTTTTTCCAGTCCCCACCTGGACCTGATTTGTTTCCTTCACTGGCATCTTTGCTTTCCATCGGAACTGCTAATGAAAGCAAGCCTGTAACATAAGGTTTCTGCTAGAGATAACATTTTTGCCTCATTGTACAGTTCCTTGAAGATCTGGAGTCTTTTTAGAAATGTTAGTTTGCTCTTTTTAGGTCTTTTATGTTAATTGAGCATTCAGTGGATAGAGCTCTGTGGAGTGTGGTGGTCATGGAGCCTTCTAGCTTTCCAGGCTGTTGCTGGTTGTGGCTACCATCTAAAAAAAATATGGGCTTGATACCTGGTAGCTGCACAAAGTTGAATGAACTGTAGCTTATACTGAAGATAATCCATTTGATTTCAGCGAGGTTTCTGTCACCATAAGGGATTGCTTAGCATGGCAGTATCTGCTCTTCTGCTTTGTATGCTTCCTTTTTCACTTAGAGGTAGCAATCCTTGCCAGCATAGGGAAAGCAAACAAATTGCTTAACAAAATCGTTGCATTCATGATTGCAGGGAGTAACTTGTTACAGAGCTCTGACCAGAGCTTGTTCAATCCCAAGAACAGAAATAGAGCCTTTTACAGTCCTCAGGTCAAATTCCATCAAGTCTTTTGTACTGGTACTCTTCCTTTTCCATGACATCATGTGGAAGCAACATCACAGGGGTGTGTTTGTGAGAGCAGAATGTGATCCATGCTTTATAATCTCGTAAAGATTAGTTGTTATGGGCAGTCAAATGGGAACTGAGTATCACTTCCTTCACAAGTCCATTTTTAAAAAACTCACTTGATTTTTAGTCTGTTTGTAGCATTATGGAAAAGTAGGCCTTGAATACTTGTAAAAATGTGGATGCCCACAGTGAGGTCTCCTCAAGAATTTAGTTTGTTCTCTTTCATGAGATGAAGACATGCTTAGTCTAATAATCACGGTTATGGAAATATTCTTTTTTAAATAAGAAAAAAGAAAATCAATGAATACAAACATCTATACCCTTTTACTAATCCTACACTTAATCTGACTAAGCGCTGCTGATTTTGCATGTGAGAGAAGATGTGCCTTTGACAGGGAGTTTGAGAAAAGTGACAATTTAACTGGCAATTCCCCTGTTGCTACAGAGATCAAAGGCACACCAAAGCTGCTAACCTGGAATATGAAGTGTGCTAAGAAAGTGTGAAAAGAAGCAACAGATACTTCAGGAAAACAGCTATTTTACAGTATTGCTGCAAGAACTGAATTTTTTCACTTGTTTTTGGCATACCTCCCTGTATCTGACTCAGTGGTATTTTCCTAGCTGCCCTTACAGTATTTTTCATACTTGCTCCTAAGAACTGGTTTTGATAATAACGGCCCAGTAATGGATGTCATGCATGCCCGGTATTTGTCATATGATCTCTAGTTCTCCCATACTGTATGGCTCAGTCATTCTGCTTTGACAGTATAAATGGGCCTTAAAAAAGAGTGCTGGTGTCTTTCCTCCTTCAGCCCGCTGATGAAAAGCTGGACCAAGTCCCTGAAACTTTACCAGTAATGGGCCACATGTCCTACTGATATAAGTCGTACAGTTGCATGGACTTACATGGAACTGATAATCTTGCCTTTAATTGAGCACTGTGAAAATGTCTCTCTGTTGTAGAAGAAATATTTGCTCTTGGCTGGCAAGGCAAAACTGTAGAAAGAGGAAGTGAGTCTGTTCTCCTTATTTAAATGTTTCTCCTTTCTTGAAATCATTAGCTGGTTAGATTTTCACTTCATTATTCATCAGGCCTTGGTGAGCTGCCTACATGCAGATCAGCAAGCCAGTCAGGGTTTTCAGAATTGTGGCTTTACCTTGGCAATTCAGACCCATGGAAACGTTTTCACTGACCTAACTAAGGGCAGGCTTGAACCTTTCAGTGCTTTGAAGTGTGCTTTGTTCTAGCAGTCAAATGCAGGGCAGCCTTTCCTGCACATGAGCTGGGCTCCATGAGGCTGCTGCTCTTCGCCTGGGACTCCCCCCGCAGTCACCGAATTTGGAGTTGCCCATGGAGAGAATTCAGGCTTTCCCTGCAAAACAAATGGTAGAGGAGAAAACAAATCTGATGGGAAGTACAGAATGTTCTTTCTTGTGTGAATGACTTAAACTTTTATTGCGCTTTTTCGAAGAGAAACCAACCCTACTTTACTATGAATCAATGAAGATTTGGTAATACGAACAAATGAGGTTTGAATTGTGCTATTGAGTCTATCAAACTGCAGTATCAGGAACTGTATTGTTTGCATCTCTTTAAAAGCGCAATTTGTTCCTAAGCCACAAATACTCTAAAACTTCAGCCATTTTATGGAAATCAATGAGAGTCATGCAGACAGATCTCAAAGTATTGTTTCAGTCATAAATTATGCACCCGATTAATCCTATCCCATGGTCACATTAGACAACAGAAGATCACAGATGTAAAGTAACCTGGTTGCTTTTGTTTCCATTCCATATGCTACTTCCAGTGATGGTGAACTAGAGTCAAACATCAGCTATAAACCTCTTGCCTCTGGAAAACAGACAGCATTCTTAGTGATGTAGCTGAAAAAGTGCTTTCAGAGAAATTGTATGCAGCACATAATTCAGCATATAATTTATCTTTCAAGCATTCTGTCAATTTTTCCATTGCGACAGCTCCTTAGATTTTCTAAAGCTATTCTTCTCTCTGTTCTTTTCCCAACAGTGGCCCATAATGCTTCTTGCAGCCATAAGGAGATGATTAATCAGTTTAACCTGACAGCTCTTAAGACAAGTCAGCAAACTGGTAACCTCACAAAAATTCCAGCAGACCCCCAACAATCTCTTGCTATAATCTTAGTAATATGGAGTTTAATCCTCCAGTTCTTGCAGGTTCATTGGCAGTTCTGAGTGAACATAAGGATTGCATGGTAAGTTCCCATGCAAAGTAATTAGATACAAAATTGATTCTGTATCTGAACAAGACCAAAACTTGTGCATAGATTCATTTTTAGATGAAGAAAGAAAAAGAAAATCCTTATTATTTTACTGGTCAAGAGGAGCAGAGAACACTGGATTAAATCCCATGATTTTTTTTTTTTTCTTGCTCAATTCCTTCATAAAAAATTCTCTTACCAGCATTTTCCTTTCTCTTTGAACTGGTTTTAGTGGATTTGTTACTGCCTTACTCTGAAGGTCACCTAAACCCTTCTGTATGGCATGATGAATGTGCATCCCTCTGTATGACCGGTTGTCCTATTTATGCTTGTCCATCACATGGTAAGGGACTTCCAGACGGCATGTGATGATAGCTGTTTACTCACATGATAGTTCTGTGCCCAGTCATAAGACGTCCAATCCTTTTCTGTGCTTGTCCTGTCATTTGGTATATCCTTCTCATATGACTGGAGGCCTGCATTTTGGTCATGTTATGTTGCAAATCAAGACACACAGTAAAGAGATTATGTCCTCCCTCTGCAGAAGCTGGTAAGACCTGCATGGCCAATGAGACAGTTGGCTCGACACCTATCAGTGCAGAGTGAGATTACATGAGCTACAAGCATAGTCACCTCCTTTCCTCCCTATGGAGATGTACACAAGTCTTAAGCTTAGGTAGATAGAAGCAGCTCAGCTATCCTCTGCATTCCTCTGTCATTGTAGCAGTTGAATAGGGAGTAGACAGAGCCATGAGCACCAAGAACCTGGAGCAGAAAAGCCAATCAGCCAACTCAACTGCTGGGAAAGGTGGTAAATTACTGCTTAACTTAGGTGAATGATGTCCTCAAGGAGGAAATGGGGAGAGGTGTCTCTGAAGCACAGTGTGTCTATGGATGCAGCAGCCTGGAGCTGAAAACTCTGGATGGATTTATCCCAGAGCAGGAGGCCTGGGCAGCAAGAGTGAAGAGCTTCGTTTGGGGGTGCACTCTGGGCTGCTGTGCTCATTCCTACCTAGCAAGAATATCAGCAAGAGATACTGGATGCAAACAACCACACAGAGATGTAGATGAAAGCATTTAAAATAAAGAGAAGAAAGCTAAAAGTGACCTTACACCGGAGGTTTTCTCCAAAATCTGTTAGTGCTTTTCACACTGGAACAAAAAGGAATGGAGCCTTTCAAGCATCTTCTTGGCAAGTCCTGTAGATAGTGTGCACCACACTTTTCTCTTCAAGGAGGTCACAAAGGCCATGAAAATACAGAGGGAGACATACCCATAACAAAGTTTCACAGTAGACCACTGATATAGGAAGCAGCATTGGCAAAAATACGTCTTACACATGTATAGATGAGGTAGAAACCAAGGCCAGTTTATTCCTTAATGCTTTTTGGATCCTACCCACATAGTTCTCATTTTTGCATAAAACCTGTTGAACTGTTGCTATGACCAGTTGCTTCTTCATTTGAGTCATCCCCTTTCAATACACAAAACAGATGGTGGCTGTTCTTAATGAAAAGGGCTATTGTTGTATACTTTTTTGTTAGTAAATGTGGTTTTAATGACTTGGGAAAAAATATCAACAATTTTTTTAATGAAAACATTTGCATCTCTCAATTTTCTGCTTTTACCTACAGCAAAAAATTACTCACAATTTCACTTTACCAAAACCTAGGGGTTTTCCTGCATAATAAAATTATATTGAAGTTTTGAAAACCTATTTTGGTGTTTTCCAGTGCTTTTCAATGATAAAATGTACAGAGAAAAAAATATTTCTTTGCTTCTTTGTTTTAAAGCCATCGTTCTAAAGCTTTCTGAAGTGAAAACAGCTTTAAACCCTTTTGTAGAAAATACTTTTCATTTTCAACCAGCCCCAGTGTACATTAGTGCACAGAACAGTGTATGCAGATATGTAAGTTATGAAACTAGGGTGAGCTAAACTCACATTGTGTGGTTGCAACTCTGACACACTAATTTTAATTTTTTTAGTATTTTACTTGTATGCCTGCAGAGTCTTAAAAAACATCCTCTTACTGCTGCTGAAGACTGCTAGGAATAGATTATAACTCTTGGGGAGTCTCCATCACTGGAAGGTCTTAAAAAAAGGATTTAATGAACCTCTGACAGGAATAGTTTTGGTTTTCCTGACCCAGTTTTAGGGTAGTGGGGTAGGACAGATAATGGCTTAGTATCCCTGACAGCTGTTTTCAAAAAGGATGGTCTTACTGATCATTTGTAAAAGTCAGTAGGCTCCAATAATTCACAAGTTACGAAATTCCTAAAGCTCAGTGGAAGTTGCAAAACACACGTAGCATCCTGGTTAAGCACTTAGAAAGCTAACCCACCCTGACATCAGGGCTGCTCTGATACGTATAGTTATCAGTATCCCAGCTGGTTACTTTGAAGAGGTTATTGTTTCCTGGATTACCTGAAAGTAAAAAGGTTTCTCTGCAAGTAGAAGTTATTCTGAACAAAGAGGAGACACGAAGTCAATGTGCAATAGCTTAATACAGAAACAAGTTAGCAGACAAGTCCTGAGCGAGGCCACGACATCTTTTGTCTTCTGCACTGACAGGGCTGCAGTGCACGAGGTGGTACTGCCTTGCTTCTTTTTGTCCTCTTTGCAAAGCTGAGTGCCCTCAGCATGCATAAACTTCCTGAACAGAAAAAATGGAACTGACTGACATCTGAATAGGAGCTTTGCTGTTTTCATTTCTACAGGCAGAAGCTCTGCTCTTTTGGGGACCTATCTGACCAAGAGAAGGATTTGTTTTTGTGGTGAAGCAGAAGTACCCTGTCTTGTCTCCTGTTTTCTTCATAATACCTTTGTGCGTACCCAGCACAGGTTTAGTTTATATTTCAGTTGTACAGTACTTTACTGGGCAGGTAAAAGAATAGTAATTTTGGAGATTTTAGACATCACATAGAAGTGATTTGGAAAAATATTCTCATTGGAAAATATTCACTGCTTTGACTTAGTCTTGAAATTAAGCCCCCAAATTCATTATAATTAAACCTTAGCCAAAGACAGAGTGCACTGCATTCTCCAACTAACAAGCTGCTCTTTCTGAATTTAAACATTGAAATGGAAACAACAGCTGAACTTTCCCTTTACACACTGAAGCTTGATGTTTGTCATCTTTCAAACATAGACTGTTAGGCATTTTATCAATATCTGTTGTTGATATGCTGACCTGTTCCTTCTTTTTTTTACTTTGATTATTAAAAGCTTACAATAAAACTTTAATGTTCTAGAGAGAATAATTTCAGTATATATGTAAAAATGTCTCCATTTCTACTAATGCTCAAACTTGGTGTAGAAACCTGCTTACAGTCCCAAAGCAAAGAATTTGGTCAGTAAACACAGACTTCTTCATTGGCTACTGGGAGAAAATTATTCTAAAGTTTGCTTACAAGAAGAAGGCTTCAGAGTTCAGATGTGCGTGCATATGACAGAGCAATGCTACTTCAGAAATATATCTCGTTGGACAGCCGTGTCCCTACAGAATGAAATATTTTGGTATAGCTAACACAATGAAATATGGTAGCAGGGTTTCTTGGTGAAATGCAATCACTTTTTGTATAGAGACTTCAACTAAATATTAAGCAGTTTATTCTGACCTTAAAACTTTGTGGAACTGTTCTTTTAACTAGTGCAGAAAATTACTAGTTAGACTAGAAACCACTAAAAGGGTGTTTTGAATTGGGAATGAACGGGCTTAATGTTTTAAAAATGTACTTAAGTCAAATTCTAAGGCAGGCAGTTCATTCTTATGTGCATGGGGGGTATTTCTTTCTCAGCAAATCTTTTGGAAAGGTATAAACGCTCAAGAGGTACAGCTCAACATTTCTGAAATCATAGTCATTTTTGGTTATTCATGGCCTAGGTTATAATTTAGAAACATTCAAAGGCCAACCATGATTAGTAGTCACCATGTCTAATGTGTTCAGCTCTACAGTTATGAGCCAAGAATGAGTGGTATGTGCATACCAGAGCAAATGGAGAAAAGGGTCTGTGAGTATTCATTGAAATTCAAAAGTCAGTTTTAATTCAATGATGTTCATGGAATGTTCCCATTCACTTCCTACAATCAGATTTTGGGCATTTGTGCAAGAAATCACCAAGTGCAAAATTTTGCCCTGGGTTTTCATTGCAAGTTAATTTTAAATTGAATATTTGAAAGCATGGCATTAATAATATTTTCAAGCTGGGTTTGGTTGGTTAGATGATCTCATGATATTCTGCCAGTTCCGTCTTTGATGCTTTTTATGCATGACCAAGTGTCTGCAGATCAAACTATAAAGACAGATCCACCTACTACATTTTCTTCCTGATTTCATGCAATACCCAGTTTGGGGTAATCCAATCTTAGGGCTGGGGCACCATAAATATACTAAGGAAACTAGGTGACTTTAAATATAAAGAAATCAAGAATCAAGAGAGTATATTTGATCCTAATTTTTTTCACACTGGTTTGATTCAGGAATGATGGTCTTGATGTCAATGGTGCTGCATAGGAATGCGCAAGCAGGGTGTGATTCAAACTGACTGCACACATGTACAGGATGCTCCCATGGCATGAAGTTTAGATTCTTCTAAGTCTGAAATGCTTTTTTTTAAAACTATTGCCTCAGCAGAGCCAGGATTTTGCATTTACCATCAGCAAACAAATAAGGCTGGAGCTGCAGTGGTGGAAGGAATTGCTGAACCTCGGCTGTGGTTTCTAGAATTTATAAGTTGTAGTAGTATTTCCTGAGTTACAAATACCCATATAGACCCTATATATCTATCGAGGACCAAAAGAAGGATGAAAGGAGTTTGGAGAGTGATGATATATGTGACAAATGCTCTCTTTGGGAGAGAAAAAAATGCTCTATTAAAGAAAAAAAAGATATCATTTCATAAGGAACTGTGAAGAAATTAATTTTTCAAGGTGTTCATTTAAACTTTGAAAGTTTTTGACATGTGAAGGGCTTAGCAGCTCCATGAAATAGTGTAATCTTTTGGTTAGGCTGTTACCGTCCATGTCAGCCTATTTATATATCTACCTAGGGTTAAGATCAAGGGTATTTTTCAAAAACTTATTTTAATTCCTGGATTGCAATTCAAGTGAAAATCAAAGATACGTAAGAACATTTTGTGACTTGGAAAGTTTTCTCTTCTTGATGTTAAAAATGCTGTTGGAGGTCTCTCTTCCTTATCTTATGGTCAGTGCCACCCAGTGTGATCTGGATTACTCAATTCTCACTAAAGATTCTTTGGTAAAGAAGACTCTTTTTTACCTTTTTTTTTTAATTACTTATGAAATTTCAGATATCTTGTTTAATACATTTCTCCTAAGCTCTGCTAATGAATTGTAGAGGACAGAGAAATTTAATTATTTGTTTTTTAAAAAAATAAATGTGGGATAATGAGGTTCAATTGCTGAGAAGAAGAATACCACTGACAGAACAAACTAGAGAGTCATGGAGTATCACAAGAATTTTATCTACTGTAGTCTTTCAGGGTGTTCCTCCAGGAATGATCATTTATAATCCTGTGGCATATGCTAAGAGTGAGGACTGAGGTTTCTGTGATTGTGTGGCTATGAGGACAGGGTCTTTGTGCATGTGTAGGAAATATGTATGTGAATGTGTGTGCACGCTCCCGTTATGCTCCCTGTATAATGGTCAACATCCGTCTGCTGAAATGTCACCAGCTGACTGCATTTTTTAGAAGTATATTAAAGCAAATTGTACAGCACCATTCTCTGTTAGAGTAGTTATTTGCACATCTTCAAGTTAGATGTGAAGTGCAACCTGGAGTCAGTGCAAAAAAAAAAATCCTTCCATTGGAAAAATCTGGGGGAGATACCAAATGATGATTTCAAGAGCTTTCAGTGAAAACACTGGGCAATTGTTCTCAACTGTCATCTCAGTTTCTTCTGAGTTAGGAAACTAACTTCACTATCGTTTTCATATGCTGCACATATGGAAGACATTCCAGACCCTGCGGAGGCTCTGTTGCAATATGGAGAAACAGTGGCAAATACAACAGCAGCTTGAGTGAAGGATCCAAACCGTAGTTTTATATTAATCCATGACAGTAGACCTGTGATGTCATGTAAACTGGGCAACGTTACAGGAGACTAGTCTAGAAAGCCAAGAGCTGTATCGTGCTTTTAGGATGCAGATGTGCTTAATGCAACCGGCCTGCAACACTCAGAAGCATGTGCTAGCTAAACTGTGCCTCACATATCGCCCAGCCAGAGCCCCAGTTCATACATCTGCCTGTTGGAGGATAATTTGGCATTTGTGCAATATGCGGCAATCAACCGGTTTATTTGGCCAGTCTTCTGGCCAAATTCTGGTCTCAGTTCAGTCTCTGCAACCTGTGACCTTACTGCTGCTGCATGGGTGTAAGGGAGTAGAGGACTTATTTTTGTGTGTGTTGCATTTTAAACAATGAATGTGTTGAAAACCTAAGAAAAGTTGGTAGACAGCTGGAGCTATGTCTTTTAGAAAACAGATGCTGATCATGTTATAAACTGGTGATTTTTACTTTATTAGGCTTCCTGATACAAGAGTGAGAAATTAAGATGAAGGAACATTTCTACTAGGCAGAATGACTCTTCTATCCTCTTTCTAAATTTTTTGCCTTAATTGATAACTGAAGCAGAAATGAAGCTGTTCTGTTGCACATTATGGAAATGAAGGATCTGTACCATGTGGGAGGATACTTTAGAAGAAGTGGCCAGCAAGGTGCTTCCCAATTTCTCTACATTGCTATGTGCTATACTGATATGCATTGCTATAGACCATTGATAATGGCAACTTAAAATGTGATAGTAAGAGTAATCATAACCTTCACATGCTCATGCTCCAATAGGTTTTGGTGACCTCTGTAGCATGGGAATCTTCTACATTTAGAAAACATGGTTCAGCATTTCTGGTTCTGCCAGGCAGAGGTGCACCTGCAGATCTCCTGTTCGTGCTGGACTTCACTGATACCCTACGCTGAAGGTCAGCACAACTTGTTTGTGCTTATCTACTCTTGATGGTCATCTCTACAGATCCTAATTTTTTTCCTAATTTTTGATAGTTTAAGTGCAGTTAAGTGTATATTTTGCAAGGAGATTATGTTTTCAGAAATAACACGGCTTTGGAAGCTTTTAATGGTGACAGAGACCTTTATGACACATTTTCCGTGCCTCTGCTACTTCCCATTTCCAACAGCAACTTAGAAAAAATATCCTGAGCCAGGAGAGTGGGAGGCAGCTGTACCCATCTCCCCACATCTCTATTTAATCCATAGTAATTTGGGCTAGGTAGAATCTGATGCTGACAGGTATCACAATGGGAATGGACATTAGGTATGGCTGGTTTGAGGTCAGTGTTCAGTTGTGTCAAAGGTCTGGGAAAGTGATGGCATCCAAGTGAAGAAGGGAATTTTACAGGGAGATGTTCCTTATTTTAGAGATGTATCCTCTTATTTTCCCAACCTCTGGTTCCTTTTATTGCTTAATTAGGTCCAAATGCTCCTTATTTTTCACTCCTTCTGCTCCTCAGGCCTTGAAATATAATGCCATCAACTGGCAATGTGTCTTTCTGTGACCTTTGCACTTCCTGACTGCTGCTGGCTGCTGTTGACTATCTTCAAGTCACAAACAATTGCAACTGTCACATACACTTACATTTGACTTTGTCACTCCCTTCACATGTCTGGTGATCTGCTTGCCACATTTGCTGCTGGCCTAACCAGGTGGAAACTTGCTCACACCAAGGAGAGGAGAGAGAGAGGAAAGCAGATGTTGGCCTTGAGGTAGCAGCCAGCCTTCCCATTTTGACTCTGGTTGCTCTGGTTGCAATCAGCTTATGTGGAGGTGAGGAAATAGGTTGCATTCGCCTGTGCGATTTACCATGGCATGGGACAGAAACAAGATGAACCTTTGCCTTTTCATTGGAAGGTGGACCTTTGGCTCCCTGTTTATCTTTTGATGCTGAGAATTGGACTGGACAGAGCAACACACCAAAAAATAGCACCTAAAGGCTAGGCTTTTAGTGGCTGGGACAAGCATTTTAAAACAACCCATGTTACATGGTTGGCTTATTAACATAGCAGCCACAGTGGAAAGAGGGAGACAGAGGATTCACGGAGCTGTGAGTTTCCTTTGCAAAGGTGTGTTCAGAAGTTGCAAGCAGGACCGTTTCTTGAGTATTTTGTGCTGATGTCAGTGTAACCTCTGAGCAGATTCTGTGCCAATGATTTGGAATTTCCTGGGGAAAAATTGTTGTGTCAAAAGAAAATGTCTGACCAGCTCTAGAGCTTAGTCAGTATAACATGAGCGCATGTGGGACCACTAGCAATACACCACAGAGCTATGCACCTCACTATGCCATTTCAGTGCCTTGAATTTAAGATCTCTTAGCAACCAAAGGAAGATGGTTGGTGTGTTTGCCCATATATTTTAAGTCATAAACCTGACAGGAAAAGAATTCCCCTTCTGCAATTAGTTGTTCCCTTGGGAGGGACCATCTGTAATGTTCTTGTGAACTGTTCTGATTCCTGTACAAAGAAATGGGTTAGAAACCTGATAAGCAGTGCTGTACAGAACATTAAGCTGAGGTAGTCCTGATTGCCATTCCACAGTAACGAGGCCTTGCACGTAGGGTTTTCTGAGTGGCTCCACGGACATGCTTACATACTCTGGTTCTCATTCACATAGGTGTTATCTACCAAGCCTGCACATTTAAGCCAGAATAACAATCTGGATTGGTTCTTTTAATGTGGTAAGGAAGTCTGTAACTCTGCATAATTACGTGATAATTACAGCACAGCTATTTTCTACTCACAAACCACTTCCCTAAGGCATTATACTGATATGACCATGCTGATGTTCTTGCAAACAGTAAAATACAAATGAAAGTTCTGTCTCTGTACTTACAGTTTTGATGTATATCTTGCTCTTTTATTCATTTATATTTGTGCATGTTAATTATCTCTCACTCTTTAAGATGGTCTCAACAGAAAAAAGATTTTCCTTTTTCCATAGCGTAGTCTGGACTGCTTCCTAGGACCACACTGTATGTCAAGCTCTTGCTTGACAAATTCCCTACTTGTACGTGTATCTAAAATACTGGCAATGTCCCTTTTCTATCCTCATCTCTCCCTGTCCCAGGCTGTCAGTTCTTGAGGCTTCGGGTATTTTGACTGCCATGGGTTGCTCTTTGATTCACAGAGCAGCGTGGAGCTGCTGGTCTTCTGAGCTCTTCTGGTTTAACACTGACCCCTGGGCTGGACTCTGTGAGCTTCATGATGCCTTGCCAATTTCATACTCTTTTGGTTCAAAAGAAAAATTAGAGCCCAGTTGTGCCCTTGGATACACACATGCATTTCTGGCTGGGTTCAGTGGCCTGTTGGTGTCATTTGCCTGAGTTATGCTGCACTGTGCAGCTGCTCTTGAGTTGCTCACAGTTCAAACAAGACCTGCATACAGTATCCTTCAGCAGAAGTATGCCACTTGGTTGGACCACAATTTCATGGTGCTATTTGGGATTTACATGAGACACTGAGGTCAGAGAGTAACCTGTTGTAAACCCAGCTAAAAGTATTAGCTTTTCCTAGTCAGCAGTGTTACTTCCTAGCTGGTGTATGAAGACGATCTTTGCAGAAAACCTTTCCTCAGCTTGGTTTTTTTTTTGGAAATACGGTTTTCCAGTCACAACAGCTATTGTTGGCAGGCTCCATCCAGGTGCACTTTTGGTTTTGCTTTATGACCCGATGCTAGTCAACATCTGCAAGTCTCAAATATATACAGATGTCCAAAATTCATTTCAATCGTTCTGTTGCTTGGGTTATCGAACCCAAATAAATGTTGTCATTTTAAGTTTATGAACAATTAGCCCCCCATAAGTACATGCATACTCTGTTTTAAATGTCCACTGTAATGGTGAAGCATTCATTCTTTTTGTCATAAGCCCACATATTCTACTTCTTTCGTGAGTATCAACACCCTCATTCTAATCACAGCATTCAGTTAAAAGGTAACCAGAATTTTATTTGAAGTTGACAATGAAGGAGTGTGTTTTCTGGAGCCTCAGTTTTGGAAATGACTGAGCTCGTTTGCATTCAATAAAAAACTAAAATTAAATAAATTAACTTGAGGCAGATAATCATCAGAGAAAATTACGGAATAAGTGGTTTTGGTTTGGCAAACTTATAAACAACAAGATTTAATAATATGAGTTTAATATTATGCAGTTCTACTAATCGTGTCTATTGCCTGTCCACACACATGCTGCTGAACGGATATATGGAATGGTATATAACAATATTATATAAAAATATACTACTTACACACGTGTTAAAAGACATAATAATTTCAAGTATTTGCTTCATCAGCACTTTTCAGTTGTAAAGAACCATTTACAGTAGTCTAGTCTTCTCAGGGACCATCTTTCTGGAAATAATCTGGTAATCTGGTAGAAATAACATTATGTTCTTATGCCAAAACATCCCCTGTGCACAAGGATATTTGCATTTTGCAAAGCAGTAATGGGGACTCAAGTCTGATTTTCCTTCTTCAAAACTCTTATTGCTCTCTCCTGCTGCTGTGACTGCTTTGGACTGACTCCAAACCACTGACTCTTCTTTCAAATGTACTGTTAATATGCTATTATGTTAAACAGGCTGATAGTGTAAAATGGAAATGAACATGTGCAAAAGTCATTTAGGTCAAATGAAGTAACATGCTTTCAAAATATTAGCCAAAATTTTAGCATAAAACTTTGATGAGGCTGAGAAATCCTCTGTTGAGTGGGAACGTGGAATTAGCCCTTGTACAGACCATGTTTAGAACCTTATGATACTGTTTAATTCTATGGTTCCCCAAGGGCTAGTTAGAACCGAATTGAGGGGCGTCTTATGCATGTTCTGGACACTGATTACGGGACCACAGACTGAAGCTGAAGACAGCTCTACAGCCACTAAGTATGCAAGTAGAGACACCCCTTAATTCAATTATATGTACCCTCTGGGATCTTTGTAATTATAATAATAAGAAGACATTTTGCAATTTATCCAAGGCCAGAGTTAAAGCTGGGGTTTGTTTTTGTGTGTGCCTGTGAGGAGGTATTTTCTCAGCCTCAGAAGATTCAGCAACTTACCTGTGTCTGCTTTTCCTTGGGATATTCACGGGATTGTGGTTGCCCTGCAGAAATGCCTCAAAATGCTTGTGGTTGCTGGAGTGCTATACTGAGAGCATTCATGAGCTCAGGTCTTCATTCTGTCTGGTTTAAGAGAATACATTTCTGGGATTGCAGCTGTGCTGCAGAGACCTATCATTTAAAGTGTGCTGTAGGTTGTCAGCAAGTCTCTGCCAACCTGGAGATCTTGGCATGCATTACCTGAAATGGCATTCTAGTAGGCTGAACGTCCCCGCATGGTTTGTCAGACAATAAACACCACAGTGTGTAGGGGATATAGGGGAAGGAGGTTTCTGTCCGTATTTGTCTACAACAGATTATGTGCTTTTTGAGTATAAATCAGTATGACTCCGTTGACTTTGGCAGAAGACTGCCAGTGTACACCATCTGAAGATTTGGCTCAGTCAGTAAATCAGTTTTTTGAAACAAATATGTACATTTTAGTGCAGTGCCTGGGCACAGTGATCCATTTTTTTTCCCCGAGATGAAATAGCAGATGTTCCTTTAGATGATTATCACTACCCCTAGGACCAGAGACACTGTCACGCATTTTCGATGGTTACATATGGTAGACTATTGTGTAAACCAATGTTTACGCTCTCTTTTCATTGCCAGTGAAGGGCATATATTGGTATAACACTGTGTTCAGTTGAAGCTAAGTGCAAGTACTCCACTTTGCACACTGTAATGTTTATGCAGATTTCACTGGTTTCAAGCCAGTAAGTTTACCCCTTTTTTGGTTCAATGTTACTATGGTTGCCTTGTTTCCAAATGAACTAAGAATAGAAGCTTCCATTGTGAGCTAAAAATTATTTTCCCTTTCTATTCCTCAGGCTGGTCTAACAGAAGTGGAAATTCCTATCTCACTGTTACTTGCAATGGGTTTATGCCAGCTGAGGGTCTAGTCTCAGCTAATAGGGGACTGGCTGGATCTAGTTCTACTAGGTTTGGTCTCAGTCGGTAGGACAGGTACCAGCAAAGCACATGCTCTCTTAGTGCTTTCTATCTCTGTTTCCCATGGACTCATCTTGCTCAGACAGTGGGCAGTGTACAGAGCAGGGAAAGCTGGTCAAATACATAGATGTAACAACTATATGCAATTTACAAAAGGGTGGCGCTGGGTGACATCATGAAGTACATCTTGGGCACATCTTGATGGGAGACAATCACCTAATTGTACTGTTTGGCCATTGGGTCCAGGTGCAGCACACTGGTGCTCTTGAGTGCTCCTACCCCTAATTCCCTGTATGCATTAAGAATGAAAGTGCAAAGAGCTAAGTGGGAGACAAGTTGTGATGGTACAGGAGAGTCCTGGAGACGTGCCTCTGTCATCCTTGATTTCAGTGTCATTACACAAACAGTGAGGTACTACTCAACCTAAATAAAACTGGCAGACCATGTGTTAAGAGCTGTGTGATTCTATGATTCTATGAACCAGAGTAACCATCCTGCATCTATTTATGCCTATTACATGTTTCACCTCAACAGCAGCTGCTTTTAAAAGCTTGATCCAGAGGGGTAGAAAAAAATGCAGAAGCTTCACATGTGTATCTATGAAAATATGTCTGATGAAAAGTCATAGAATCATAGAATCATTCAGGTTGGAAAAGACCTCTAAGATCATTGAGTCCAACCGTCAACCCAACACCACCATGCCCACTAAACCATGTCCCTAAGTGCCTCATCTACTTGTCTTTTAAATACCTCCAGGGATGGGGACTCAAACTCTTCCCTGGGCAGCCTGTTCCAATGTTTAACCACTCTTTCAGGAAAGAAATATTTCCTCACGTCCAATCTAAACCTCCCCTGGCGCAACTGGAGGCCATTTCCTCTCGTCCTATCGCTAGTTACCTGGGAGAAGAGACCAACACCCACCTCACTACAACCTCCTTTCAGGTAGTTGTAGAGACCTGTCCCTTCTCACCTGTGGTTGCCCATTTTACATGCAGAGAAATCCAACTGTGCAATGCTACTGATGCACACAGAGTAAGCTTTGTGTTGGACCTGGGAAGGTGTAGTGTGAGAAGTGTCACTACATGCTTTCCTTGCTCTTACATCCTGCCTTAGGCAACTGCTACTGGTTCCGCTCATGGACACACTACTGATGTAGTGGGATTTGCAGTCTAATCTAGTACAGCTGTTCTTATGCTGCCAGAAAATCTAAGAGAGTGTTTGAAAATCTTGTCTTTTGAGTGGAACAAATCAAGATTTTTCTAAAAAAATTGATCTCTTTGGATCAAGAGCTCTCCAGAGCTGTAGCCTGGAGAACTGAAAAGACCAATATGAAGGGCAGGTCCCACCAAAATGCTTTGCAAACCCTCAGGCAGCTCTTGGCTTTTGCTGGCATTCAGTCCAGAAATGCATTTCACCCACTAGGAGTTTATTGTGCCATATGTTCCCCTTGGCATCTCTCTCTGTCTCTCTGAACAAAATTAACTTCTGAAACTGGCAACCGATAAATTCTGGTGAACGCTGCAGGCCTCCTCTCAATAAAGCCCAACTGGAAAACATCAAGTTGCCATCTTCAAGCCCACAGATTTCCTGTTTGCTACTGTTAACCGAAGCAGATCCTTCCCCTCTAACACCCCATCACCTGCACTGATCACAGGCATCCTTCCTCACAGGGATGCAGAGCTTGATCAAATATGCAGCATATGAAGGATACAGTAGTAGCATGGTCTTCCAGTAAAAACAAATCAATGCTCATGCCAAGTGATCATCTTATAACAGGATAACATTTCTGCAAGAGCCTATATATATTCAGGAGGAAGAAAATAAAATTCAACCCAACCGTGAGGCTTCTCCTGCAACAGTGGTGCGTATCACTTTGGCATGAAAGCACAATGGGTTTCTTTGTACAGTCAGAGTTGTTTAGAAGTTCTCAGTCCTTCTGGAAGGTTCTCTACAAAGTCTGCTGGAAAGGAGGTGTCTTTCAGTGATATTTCAGTGGATGGTTATCCTGCAGAGAGTGAAGCAAAATCTAATGTTGCAAATTTGCTATTAGAAACAGGATTGTTTCTGCTTGCAATTAAAAGAAAAAAAGAAAGTCTGTTTCTTGTCCTGGTGGCTGTAAAGAACTCAAAAATTTGACCTGTTAAAGCCTTCAGATGGGCTTACTCATGAATTTTGGATACCTCAAGGATGATAACTCATTTTAGTTTTCTTGTTCCCCACTGAGTAAGCGTGACTCAACTCAGTGGCAGTTTTCATAGTATTCAGTTTGGCAACCAGTCAGGTGGGCAGAGAGAAGTCACAACTGATAAAATGGGAATTTCTCTGTCAGGATGGCAATCACTTTGGCAGGATTTGTCACAGCCAGGATATTTTCTCTCACTGTGGACTGTACTAAGCTGAACTAGCTTTCCCCTGGTGTGGACTGAAAGCAAGTTCAGAGACAGTTACCATAGCTCAGCAGATGGGCAGTTGCCTGCTGAAGTGTGGCAACTTGCAGGTAGACCAGCACTTTTAGGCAAAATACATATGTCTGAAGTGAGATATCTTTCACTGAGGACATTGTATGGGAAGAAATAACCACGGAGATCATTTTTGGTAGAGGAGGGGAGGGAGAGGGAGGAGAGGAGAGGAGAGGAGAGGAGGGGGGGGGGGGGGGGGGGGGGCGGGG
>NW_008794266.1:931430-1005791 GCF_000699145.1 Aptenodytes forsteri
GGGAGGGGAGGGGAGGCAGATGGGAGGGAGAGGGAGAGGGAGAAGAGAAAAATCTCCATTACTTTGTTTTACAGAATTTGAAGAGCAACCCAGATTTGAAATAATTCAAATTTCAACATTTTTTTCTCCTATGGCACAGTAAGACTGTTTGGCCTCCCTGTTGATTAGAGGTCATCCATTTCAGTTTTCTTCTCAGTAGAAACCCATAATATTGGTAATACTACATCCACACTGTTACAATGTAATGATAGTAGTATGTTAATCCTTATAATTACCATTAGAAGCAATGCAGATTGGAACATAATTATCTGTATCTCACGTAATCATCTAAAATTCATGTTATTTTGATTTCACTGATTGATGTGTCATCTTGGCACCAGCTATAGACATTGTAACATTTTCCCTTGATGGCTACCTAGAAGGCTGCTGATGAGGTACCTCCATCTTGAATATGAGGCCAGGTCCTCAGCTGACAGATGTCAACAAAGGTTCACCCAAGTTAGTGCAACTGCCAACTCATAGCTGGATGTCTGCTGGTAGCAAGTGTTTTTTTCCTACTTCTTCCCAAAACCACAGAAAGAATTGCAAAGTGCAGAGAAGGACAGTCAAAGAGATTTGTGAAAAGCCTGAGGAACAGATAGACTCTGGGAGAATGTGAGGGTATTGCATTTCCTCATTACATGTTTGATGGATTTGAGAGGAGAAAAGTATGTGGGCCTAACATTAAGAGGGGGCTGGGCACATGTGTGTATCTGTGTCTCTATTTGTTGTTAGAAGGTGGAACCAAATAACTCAAAGCGAGAATCTGGCCAGGAGAGACCACCATGAATAAACCCGAATTTCCTAAATAAGTTTCACTAAGAAACACCTCAGGTAATCTTTGTTATTTCTCCATATACAGATTAATGGCAATCTTTCACTGGCAGTTATTGAGGGTAATGCAAGAAAAATCAAATTTCTGAAAATATTGTTTCCCCTCAGACTGGAAGCATGAGGTTCCTCATGAACCTGAGATGCAACAAATGCAAAACATATGACTGAACATGAATGACCTCAAATGTGAAGATTTGCAGAGCGTGGGGGTCAAGGTGATAGGAGATGAAATAAAGTGGATTTTGGCGATCCCAGTGTATCAGACTGGCTACTGCTTGTAATTATGTCATAGGAGGAGATCAGAAATTTGCAGGCTCTCCCATTGTCTTCCTTCATCCCATTTATGTCAAAACTGCTTCTGTCCCTTTCAGAGGTATAACTAATCCTTGAAACTCATTGGAGCAGGAAATTATGCAAATTAATTTTCAAGTTTGAAAAAGGATTAAGAATTGAGAGCAGTAAAAATAAAGGACCAGATCTTGGTCTTGCACACTATGCTTTCTTCTTACTGTATCTCAGACAAACAGGTGACTGACTTGCGAAGATTATGCCTCTGTAAGGGATCTTTTTAGATGAATCTAGGTCTCCTGTATGATAGTAACAGCAGATATTCACAGAGCTTATACTAGTCCTTTTTCTGGAACTATTCCTTCACGCCATGGATTGATGGGACTTCCCTAAATTACTTTGGTATCTGAGATAGTTTGCAGCTGGTTTAAAAATAAGAGTGTCACAGTGGTGAAGCAAAGCTGTTTCTGCTCCCTCACTCAATATCCTGGAACTGGTCTCCACTGTGACCATTTCCACTACACTCCCAAGGTTAAAATCACAACAACATTAGCAATTAGTCATGGGCAGTCTCAAAGGCATTTTATTTGTGGGAAAGGTCTTTTACTATGAATGTAAGTGATGTAAACAGTGGATGGTGGCATGTTACGCTGTTTCTTTCTTCCTTTCTCTTTTTTTTTTTGAGTACCCATTGATGTTACAGGCCATGGGCTTAAATGTATATGTACATTTTGTTTTCTGTCTCCTTTTTCCTTCCTCCTGGTCTGGCAGTTTCTATGTTTCTGCTTGTCTGTGGATTTTAGGAATGAAACAGTACCTGTTTTTATCATGGATTCCAAGCCTGTTCACAGATTGCTCCATTCCCCAGCCTTGGCAGTCATCATGCCATGTATGTGCTGGTTTTTTACAGTGCTGAACCTCACCTGTCACTTTCATCTGCTAACAAGGTTTCCATAACAAGCGATGGAGTGCTGTGGAAGATGCATATATTACTTCCTTTCACTGTCATTCCTCCTCCTAACTGCTCATATCAGGTAGGGCACTCATCCTGGCTACTGATATCCTCCCCCCCGCTTCTAAATTTTCACCTACCAAACCAGAGCACTTTCACCCGCAGAACAGAAGTAGGAGTTTGCACTGATGGGTGGTAATGGGACTCATCTGCTTTCAACACATGTGGTTATCCATCACCCTGCTGCTCCCAACAACAGCCCTTTTAACCCTTTCACATACTCAGATTCTCAAATATTATCATTTGTCTTTGAATGACTGAGAGGAGAAACATGAAAAAAAAAAAAAAAGAAGAAAGAATTAAAGATGGTTGAACACCAGCTTACTGCCCAGGATAACTTCTTTCCATGTTGATGTTGATCTGAAGTAACTAGCATTTCAACATTCACCAGTTCTTCTTCAGATAAACTGGAGAGGCAGCTGTTACACTGTTCATTTTGACCTCTGTTCAGATCTCTGATCACCCTTCTAGATTACTGTTGATCACCTTTCTAGAAGAAGCAGCCTTTCCTGAAGGTATCAGACCAAGCTATTTAGACAGTTTGCTGTAGACTGTTCAATGCTGTCATGAGCTTTGTACAGTAGCATATCTACCACATGGGTACTTTCATCAAGAGATTATCTCAATTAATTTCTACTTTTGCACTAAGATGAAATCTTCAATGTCATTATTCATTTGGGATGATATCATAAACATCAGAAACTCATGTTTTTGAAATCAGAAGTTGGTAGAAGTCACCTGTATTATTTTTGAATTTCATTAGGGTATATAATTTTCAATACTACTGGCGAATGACAATTCTGTTCACTTTATAAATAAGAACACCAGGTTGAGTACAAAGGCTTCATTTTGAGAAAACGAACTATCTTTGAAGCAAAAAATAAATTCTAAATATGTGATTTTTGTGTTTCTATTTCTTTTATTATGATCTATTTGCAAGAACTTTTTACTAGAAGGGACATTATGCAAAAAACAGTTAAATGTTAGTGTTACTTGCTAGTGTTTAAGCTAAGGTATACATGCATCAGTCATCTTTATATTAATCTGCTTCATACTTAGCTATCACCTATGCTGAAATTATAGGCAAAACACTCCTATAACAAAATACGATACCATGCTCTGCCAGGTCACCATAGTATTTCCCAATCTGCCAAACAGATATAGCAATAACATTTACTTGTGATATCACTGCCATACAATGTTGTATAGATTAGAGATATTTCTGCTTTATTATGCTTCTCCAAGTCCAAAATAATAATCAACTTTACCAGGAGAAGAAACATCTGCCTACTTATGAACAGGGGGCCAATTAGTGAGATAATAGTACCTTTTTCATTTGGGACAAAGAAATGGTAAACCAAACTAATACAATCTATGTTTTCATGTCAAACAATGGTTAAAAGTCAGACTCAGCAGGTCTAACACTCATGTTAGTGACCCTGTGTACCCAAAAGCTGGTCTCTATCAGCTGGGCCAGGTTAGTACAGCTGAGTTGTGGGGGCCAAAGCATTCACTGAATTTGGAACCTTTTAGGTTAGGAGTGTGTGTGATTCTCAAATATTAGCTTAGGAGATAATTCATTCAAAGTTTGGGCTTGGTGAGATGTGAACTCAGCTATGCTTTGAACCTCAGCCATCTTGCTGCCTATGATTGGATTTTAATGAAAGATTTGATTAAGGGTGAAGGATTTGATTGCAGCATGAGAGAGAGTGTATTTGGGAGCTCCTTCACTTTTTGGGGTTGAAATCTAGAAAAGATAATCACTCTCCAAAGACATTTGGAGAGAAAGCACAGTTAAACAATGTGTTTGAATTCAGGAAACTGAATAAATGTCTCCCTCATAGCCCAGGAGATTTAACTGGAATAGATCTTTTTTTTTTCTTTTGTCCCAAGTGGCTCCTCTGCTAAAAACATGGCTTTGTTTTGTATTTTCTTACTGTTTATCATTTTGACTATTTCAGTTTTTTTGTTTTCAGCTGGTGTGTTGTTGTTCTGGTTGGGAAGGGAGTATCTAGTCACAGCTTGAAAAGAGGAAAATTATAGAGTGCTTTCTAAGGGTGGACTAAAGAAAGTCAGTCTGGACTTTCTCATCTCCAACACTCAGGAGGCAATGATTGTCTTTGCAGCTGATACTTCTGATTCAGGTCACATATAATTTGAATTTAGATCTACTGACATTGTGATTACATAAGATGATGTTCTCCTCCCAAGTTAGGTTTTTGCTGTCTTCAGTCTCTTTCTGGTTATAAGGTGTTCACCTGAATCAGGAAAACGATTCCAGGAAGCTTCCTTTGCATGTGCATTTGTGAGATAGCAAGCAAACAATCCTGGGGATTAGGAAGAAGGAAATAAGTATTTTATAAGCAAGAGTCATTATAGCTAGGTTTACCTCTGAAAGGGTGGTAGCCATTCAAAGCGTATAAAATGAAGATGGCTGGTAATGTTCTTCTGAATAACATCTATTTTCTGTTTCCCAGCTTCCGTTCTTTACTTCCTCTTCTGTTTCACCCAGTTGAAAAGTCTCCAGTTGTTTCCATTTCTCCCCACATCACTACTGATTGAGTTTTCTATTATTTCTTTTCCATTCTCCTTATTCCCCTTTTGTCTTCTTGGATTGCCTTTGGCATTTTTAGCTGTCACTCTAGTTTTTCATTTATGTGCTTGAGCACACTAACACAGGCCCGTGCATACACACACACAGAGGCATTGACACACTCACCCACTTGCACCCATTCTCACTGGTAGCACTGTCTAGGAGGCCACAGATTGCTCTCTTGGTTCCCTCCTGCTTACACAAGTGATTCACACGAAGTCTGGGAGCTTAATTTGATGTCACTGTTTTTCATTTTATCCTATTTAACTGTAATTGCGGTCTCTGAGGGTTTTTGGCTCTGTTCTTGTTTTCTTCAGCCAAAGCTGATTTTTTCCCCCATTTTTCTCTCTGGTTTTCTATTTGTTATTTCATTAAATTGCTTAAAATGAGAGACATTTTAATGGGCCATTGAAGAATGTAGATAGCGTAAAGGTGTAAAGGAACATTGTTGCTCTGAAATTGCAGGTCAGCACCCACTCTCTCATCCTCTTTTCAACTGAGGGTGAGCAGGCAAGAGATGCAGAAAGAGACACGTGCCTGCTCACTCACACTCTCTCTTTCTCTCAAAATATATAGCTTACTATTATCTCTATGCCGCTGGAAAGAGGAGGGGGTAATATCTGTAAATTGCTAAGAGTGTGATTACTTCTAAATAACCATGACTGTGTCATACCTGATTGCTCAAATAATCCTGGTACTTGGGTTTCCTCATTGCTTTATAACTGTGGATACTATCTTGAATTAAGCCTTGAAGAATATAGGCCTGTTCCACAGTCTAGACAGGCTAACTCTTCATAGAAAGACTAGGATTTGATTTGATTTTTATAGATACATATATACACACACACAGAGACAGACACATTATATACCTATACATATACATATACATATACACATATGATGAATCTTTTGGCAACCAGTGCAGTTCTTCAACAGGTTACGAAGCGCTTGGCTTGAAGGCTGCCCCAAAAGCCTGAACTGCAATATCATTTCTCCAAGCTGCACACTCACTCAGTGTTCTCCTGTTTCCACAAAAGATTAGAAATCCTCCTCCTCTGCTTTAAACTGTTCTCCCCCACTGCCCCCCTTCGAAAAGAAACTCTGCGCATTATTGTGCTTTCTGGCTGGATGCCTTCAGTAATAGAAGATGTCCTTAGGAAACAGTTTAGATAGTATACTTGTGTGAAATTCTTACGCAAAAATGCGTAGGGCTGGCTGACCTGGTTCACTAGTCTGGTTCTGCTCCTGCACCAAAGGCAGAATGGAAAGGCCATATGTTTCCTTGTTACTTCAGTAAAGTATGTTTTATTACTCCACGTTATCTTCTTATTACGCATTTATAAAGCTCTTTGGGTGACTGAGTTATTTGCATAGCGTGTTATATTTTTGGCAATAATTCTTCCTGCAGAAGGGATGTGTATGAAAGTGCGCTCGCGGCTGCCAGTAGCCTATAGTGTGCATGTATGTTGCAGTCGCAGAAGGAGAATTAATATGTTGTCCAGGTGAAAATTTTTACAACGTTGTTCTCTCTCAGCAGTTGTTCTTAATGCGGGTAAACTGCTAGAGGACTGCACGGCTTCCATGCCCTTCCGGAGCACACTGTGTCTGCAGGGTGTGCAGTGCCAAAGGCTGAAGGAGTACAGCCTCTGTATCCAAGGGCTTTCGCAAACAGTGCTCAAAGCAGCATAAATTCCTCATCAAACGAAGCAAAATCCCAACTCCTCCCTGAACCATAGTGGCTGCTGGATCAGGAATCTTGTTAGGTTTGTAGCTTTTGGATTAGCGAGGCCCTTTATTAACTGGGACCAAAAAACTTCTCTGAATGGCTAAATCCTGAATTACTGAGCCTTATTCTCCTGGTCTCCAGGAAAGGTCACTGGTGTAGGCCTCCTTGCATCTTCAGTGTAAAAATGTGTCACTGTGGGTGGTCACTCTCTCAGCTACTGTGCACCGGCTTTGTGGAAGTCATGGCCTATTGACACTGAGAACGTCTCTACCTTCCCTTTGTAGGAATCTGAATTTAAGCCATGCAGTATTTGTATAGACAGTTAACGGTTTAACTAGTTATTCACCCTGCAGGATGAATTAAGCTTAAAATTAGAAGTTTGCAGGGAATATCTTGAATTACTTTAACATGAGAAAAGACTGTCAAGGTTAGGAACCTATGCTATACACTGATATATTTGTTAATAAGCACATAGAAGATAATAGATCTAAAAAACAAATTTTTTGATCATGATAATAGTCTTTCCTGATATAAGGAGTGTGATGGTTGCGTGTGACTAAATTAAAATATTTTCACAGTTTTTCTCAGGCTTAGATAAATCAAAGTGTTTAATTTCACAAATATTTTATAATTAACTTTGGAAGACAGGTAAACTTTCAGCAATTTGTTCTGTGTGAGTGGACACAATTCTTTTATACCTCAACAAGGAAAGTAGATAAGCATCAACAAGCAGACATGAAGAGTCATAGAATTTCACAAGTTAAAAAGAATTAATTTCAGGTCACGTTCTGCCCTATAGACTTTGACTCTTCACTGAAATGTGTAGGTAGTAGGTATCTTTTTATTCATTGCACCATAAAACCATGTTTTGTGCAAATATTGGTGAATGCAAAGTTGAGATTTTGAAAATGGCCATGTTTGCATTTTTCCATTTTTGTTGACCATTGGCAAGAGCAGACAACTCAGGGTATGTGGAATAAAGTAAACTTGGGGCGAACACAAGAGATTTAGATCAGCATTCTTCCTGCAGCTGTGTATGCCAGCCATGTACTACATGCTGCTACTTTAACACACAAGGCACAGAGGAGTCCTGTGTACTGCATAACTTTATCCAGGAATCACTGGCTGGAGCTAATGTGGTACACTGAAAGAAGCATTAATAAACTAAAGGAGTTGTCTTCATGACCTTGGTTAGACAGTGGCAGAAGAACCACAACATCTCACTGACATTACTCCTTTATCATTAGAACCTGAAGCGCTTTCATTTTATTGGGAAGACTTGGTTGCATCCAATTTATGTACAGGGCTGTGTTGTGAAGCACATTTCTGTTAGCTGTGGTCTCCCTGGTGAAATATACATATTTTTTGAAACTTGAGCTGATGAAGAACAACTGAAGGTGTGCAGAGTCCCAGGAGGTCAGCAGGTTTTGCAGGGAATCAGCAGAACATAAGGAGATGGAAAACCAGTGTGACAGCCTGCTGCATGTGTTCCTGCACACACACCAACGTGTAGATCACAACAGCCCTTCTGACACGGCACACATATGCAAATAATTGGAGACACTGTTTAACTTAAAGAGTTCAGTGAGATGGTTGGTTTTGGGAACTAGGGGCTGAACGGATACATTACTGGTCACAGTAGTCACTTGCCTTGATGAAGACAACAGTCTGCAGGGAGCATGAATGGATCAAGGGGAGGTGATGTGCCAACAGGAGGAGTTGTCATTTGCTTGCTATCGTCATGGTTGCCTGTTTCTTCCAAATATTAGTCTCTTTCTTGTTTTCTTCTTTGTCCCATTCTGATATGCTTATTCCTTCTTCATCCCACTTCTTTCCTCCCTTCGAGACAAAACATTCCTTCCCCCTCCTACCCTTGCTCTTTGTTAGTTGCCTTTCCTGTTATTCTGCAAATACATGCAAACACCCAAGGACTTTGAGAAGATTCAAACTGGTACCTCTGTCTAGCCCCAGAACCAAGCTGTGTTTTGTGTATTCTCTTCCTCTTTATTCTGGTTTACTGTATCTCTTCCTTCTGCATTGCTTTAAATTGTGCACTGAGGAATTCCAAGTCTTTATTTAATGATTTAGCAGAGCCACTCTCTGAACTCACAATAAATTTCACTGAGCATCTGTTTGTAAGTTTGAATTTTGTCTTGCTCTGAATTCTTTCACTTGCAGTGCATGGTTTTATAGTACTCTTAGATTCATTTAATGTTGTGTAACACATGAATGATCCCAGTCATTCTAAAGGCCACATGCTTGATTTGGTAATTACTATGGGTCTGTCTCTGACTAGTTTGGTTTTGTCTCTTTGTTCCTTGTCTGTTACTTAATTTTTTCATGATATCTTGCTGTATCTTCTCTCTCATCTCCAGTTCATACTGTTATTTACTGCTCTCCTCTTTCTAATCAGAATTTTGAATTCTGTAGTAGTTCTGCTTTAAATATTTTTTTCTCTTAATGCTAAACTCATGTTTCGTTTATCAGTTTTGATCCCTAAGAAGCCATCAAACACATTACCTATTCACTTTCACACACGATGTCCTTGTTCTTTTAAGACCGTCTTTAGGATCTAGTAGCCTGGTGATTTTGTAAGTCAGATGTCAAGGCAATAGCCAGGTAGGTGTAGACAAGCTTATGAGAAAGCATGAACTTTCCTAGCTCCAATTCTACAAACATCCTCTCTTCAATTTCTCTCTTCTCTGAAAAAAAAAAGATCCCTCCCCCCACCCTGTGATTGCCTTCAAAATCATCTGACCTGGTTTCATGGGTGCATGCATGTGTGTGTGCATCTGTGTGCAGAAAGAAGCTAGGATGTTCCCTCTACAGCCATTGAGCATGTAGACCTGAAATACAGGGCCATCTCCAAGTGTCCTGAATTCCCTTCTGTGTCCCAGCCCCTGGCAACAGAGAAAGCTAAACATTTCTGGAAAGTTATTCAGAAGGTATAAGCAGAGGCTGCCTTGGGACGTACACATAGCTGGAACTGTAGCCTGCTGCAAAGGGCTCTTCATTCAACCTTCTTTTACTCCCCTTCCCTTCCCTTCCCTTCCCCTCCCTTCCCTTCCCTGCCCCGACCTTCCCTTCCCTGCCCCGACCTTCCCTTCCCTGCCCCGACCTTCCCTTCCCTGCCCCGACCTTCCCTTCCCTGCCCCGACCTTCCCTTCCCTGCCCCGACCTTCCCTTCCCTGCCCCGACCTTCCCTTCCCTGCCCTTCCCTTCCCTTCTTTCTTTCTTTCTTTCTTTCTTCCTTCCTTTCTTTCTTCCTTCCTTCCTTTCTTCCTTCCTTCCTTCCCTCCCTCCCTCCCTCCCTCCCTTCCTCCCTTCCTCCTTTCCTTCCTTTCCTTCCTTCCCTCCCTCCCCTTCCCTTCCCTTCTTTCTTTCTTTCTCTCTTTCTTTCTTTCTCTCCCTCCTTCCTTCCTTCCCTCCCTCCCTCCCTCCCTCCCTCCCTCCCTTCCTCCCTTCCTCCTTTCCTTCCTTTCTCCTTTCCTCCCTCCCTCCCTTCCTCCCTTCCTCCCTTCCTCCTTTCCTTCCTTTCTCCTTTCCTCCCTCCCTCCCTTCCTCCCTTCCTCCCTTCCTCCTTTCCTTCCTTTCTCCTTCCCTCCCTCCCTCCCTCCCTCCCTCCCTTCCTCCCTTCCTCCTTTCCTTCCTTTCCTTCCTTTCTCCTTTCCTCCCTCCCTCCCTTCCTCCCTTCCTCCCTTCCTCCTTTCCTTCCTTTCCTTCCTTCCCTCCCCTTCCCTTCCCTTCTTTCTTTCTTTCTCTCTTTCTTTCTTTCTTTTTTTCTTTCTTTCTTTCTCTTTCTTTCTCTCTCTTTTCTTTCTTTCTTTTTCTTTCTTTCTTTTTCCTTTCTTCCTTCCTTTCTTTCTTCCTTCCTTCCTTTCTTTCTTCCTTCCTTTCTTTCTTTCTTCCTTCCTTTCTTCCTTCCTTTCTTTCTTTCTTTCTCTCTCTCTTTCTCTCTTTCTCTTTCTCTCTTTCTCTCTTTCTTTCTTTCTCTCCCTCCTTCCTTCCTTCCCTCCCCTTCCCTTCCCTTTCCTTCCCTTCCCTTCCCTCCCCTTCCCTTCCCTTTCCTTCCCTTCCCTTCCCCTTCCTTTCCTTCTTCTTTCTCTCCTTCCTTCCTTCCCTCCCCTTCCCTTCCCTTTCCTTCCCTTCCCTTCCCTCCCCTTCCCTTCCCTTCTTTCTTTCTTTCTTTTCCTTCCTTCCTTCCTCCCTCCCTCCCTTCCTCCCTTCCTCCTTTCCTTCCTTTCCTTCTTCTTTCTCTCCTTCCTTCCTTCCTTCCTTTTCTTCCTCTTTCTTTCCCTCTTTCATTCCCCCTCTCTCTCCCCTCCTCTCCCCTCTTCCTCTCTTCCTTTTCAAATGAAACCTGAGACTTGCAAGTGCTCATATTATGTCAGAAGTCAGAGCTTTCAGAAGAGCTCTATATATGGCTAGAAAGACAATAAATTTGTTGAGTTGACAGCAGTGTATTGGTGGAAAGACAGATCAGATTTTGTAAGTTAACAAAGCCTGCAGAGCTAACCAAGGTTGCAGAGATAGTGTAATATTCCTGAAGAGCTCGTTCTGATCCCTGCTCCACCTCTCAGGAGATGCTTCCCTGAATTCTGGGTTATTCTGCTTTGTGCCTCCACTGTGTGCGTCAAGGTGTGTGATATTCAGAGCAGTGAAATAGACTATCATTTCTAAGAGATGAAATGTCTGCCGTGGCAGAATGAGTGTTGCAGTCCCGAGCATGTAATTTTGTCTTGAGCAGAGTGATCTTTAAAACGTACGAGTGTAGCACGAACTACATGACAACTAGGACAAAAGGACCTTATTTTGGAAATGGAAAAGCTTTTCATCCAGAGGCTATGAAAGAGTATGAAGTTTGTGATATGATGATTCAGGTGCAAGTGAATAACTGGACTATCTTCTAACAAAGAGTTTAATTTGAGATATGTTAAATTTCCAAAATCAAGATCAGAAGAACACACAAATAATAGAAAATCTTGCCTGTCAAAATTTTTGATCAAACTGACAGCCTTTCATTTTGCTGAGAAGAGTTTGTGTAATTTTCTGATACATTTAATGAAATTATTTGAATTAAAAAAATATTTCTTGATTCAAAACAAAATAGAGCTGCAAAGAAAATAGTTAATTTTTCTGTTTTTTTCCTCCTTTCTTCCACTCCCTCTTCCCCCTCCTTGACTGAGGAGATAAACAGGAAAACCAAATATTCTTCTGATTTGAAAGGAAGTGAATATTGTTTCCAATTGATGAGAAATACTTTTTAGCATGAATCATTTAATTGAAAAAAATCAGTACATTAAAATATTAATATATTTGCATATTTTCATATGCAGATTTTCCCAGTGAACATCTTTCGACAGCCCTGCTCAGATTCTAACTTCTCCAATGCCTTCAGAATTTTGGGAGAATTTGGGGGCACAGCTGCAGCACTGACCAACTCCATAGTCAAATATTCTAGAGTCTGAGGTCTTTCTCTAACGCTCAAATTGAAATGAAATAAGTTTCCCTAATATGGATTTGAAAAGGTTCTTTAACTGCCAGGTGATAAAGCAGTTCCTCAAATCACTGCAAATTGATGAACTCCTGAGGTAGAGGAGCAGCTTGCCCCAGAACAGTGGGAAGCTCTACCACCCCTCATTCTCTTGCTGCACTGTCTTCTCCCCATTTTGCAAAGTTATACAGGAACAGTTATAAGGCTGGCCAATCCCACAATCTCTTGTGACCTACCTGAAAACTGAACTCGTGATGATGGCTTGGGTGCTTGGTGGGTTGGGATATACATGATAAAGCGTGACACTGAGTTATTTTACTATGTTGAGACAAACTCTTCTACCAGGCAAACTCTGCCAAGGCTGCATTTGGGGATGCTAACAGTGGTTTTAGCAAATTATCTGAAGCAGTATACACGCATGTAAAAAGAGAAGCAGAGAAAAAGAGGACCTTTACCAAACTAGCTGTCTTGAATGGAGCTTTTCTTACTTGTGATGATCTCGTTCACCAGAGGAGTAATATCTTAGGGTTCCAGTGTGTCCTGTGGTCTACACCGGAATTTGGAAAGTCCTTCAAGGACTTTCCTGGTCATCTGGAAAGACTGTCAAGCTGCAGTTTTCAAGGCTCTGTCAGCCTCAAGTTATGGCTGGTCTGAGTGGTTTCATCCTTCTGCCCAAAGTTATGTGCTATTAAAATAGCTTTTTATGTCTCTCTTAAGTATTTGTCTCCAGAAATAGTTACCAGGGAAGTTTGAAATATCTCTTGCCATGGCTTTAAAATCATGGTAGGAGTCCCTAAGGTAGGCAGGAAGGCAAATATGTAGGGGCTTGTATTTGGGATTCATCTTGTTCTTCTTTTTATGTTTGCTTCAGTACTTTTGTTCCCCTTTGAATGTGGCCAAATGCTCAGAACTAGAACAAAATCCCTATATTCTCTCTGCTGCTCGCTGCGTGTGGAAACTCCTCTAAGAGTATTTTCCCAAAGAAGCAGTCTGGCAGCCTGTGAGAAGAGAACAAGCCCTGTTCCCCCCTCCTGCACTCTTACCTCACTTCAGGTCATGTGAGACACTTCCCTCCAGCAGTACATCATGTTCTTGGAGAAAACAAGTCCTCAGCTTCTCAAGGTCACTGTTATTGTTTTGTCTCTTGCATAGGGAGCTTGTTCTTGCAACCAGACTTCCTTGATGTCCTTCTCTCATTGAGGGAATCAAAGAACTCCATTTGTGAAAGGCTGACAAGCCCCGGCATACTTGGAGAGACCGAACAAAAGTTAGTGTGGGTGGATATCATGAGTCATTTCTATGACTAAAAGGCTGGTATAAACTACCCCTTCCTGGTAATCTAAATTTATTAAGGTCATGGGCCGCCTAATGAATCAGTGTGTCTAAATGAATCCAAGTGTGAGGCTCATGATGTTAAACACAAAAAAAAAAAAAATCAGGTGAAGGTAAAGATTTAGTTCTCTGTGATCTAGTTACGGATGAGGCCTTTATCCCTGCATGTGCTATCAAAGTGTGGTTAGCTGGTACTGCTGACTTGGTGCTTCTGTTTCCTGCTATTTCCTGTTATTGATGCTGGACTTCGGCAGTCAGCACTTATTAGAAGCCACTAAAATGCCTTGTATGGTCTTTGAAAAGACTTTTCTGGCCAAAGCCAGAATGGAGGAGATTCCTCCACTTTTGCAGTTCAAAAGAGCATGGACCCGCTAACCCCCAAGCTACTCTTGAGCTATTTCTGTCCTTATTAGTAGAATTTTAATTAACAGCAGAGAATTTAGAAAATGGTTTAACTTTAAAGGCCATGCATTAGTTGTGGGCAATGAAAGTTGTATCTGAATGCAAAAGTAAGCTTCACACACAAAATATCAGCTAATACCAAGCTCTGGTGCTGTGGACACAGACGGCATTTAGGAGATTGCAGATCCTGAATCCTTAGTAGAGGCCAACTGCTGTCCTTAAGAGTTGATGACTTTAGCAGTAACTGATGGAGCAAGGAGAGGGAACACTTTCAAAGCATGTCCTGACAGGCCCTTCTTTGTGCTGCTGCCCAAGTCACAGCTCAGTCCTGACCTCTGTCAGCCCTCTTAAAAAGAGCTCTTAAGTACACTCCCGCCACTGAAATGCTGAACTTGCTGTTTGGTTGCATCCAGGCTTTCAAGCACATTTTCCTCTTTCTTGCTGGCATCCAGGTGATGCAACATACTCTTCATTCATGTGTGGTCACCAAATAAAGTCAACAGGTCATCTAGGAAGAAGAACGGGCTGCCTCTGAGTAGCAGCAGAGCCTACAGCAGCATCCCATACCCTTTCAGTTATCAAGTAGGAGTGGTGTGGCTGGCCTTTTGGGAATCACCTGAGAGCCTTTGTGTAGAAGATGAAAAACATCTTGTTCTGAGCGTCTGGCATCCAGCAGAGGAAATGAACTTGTGTTTATGACGTGGGTAGAAAAACAACAGGAGGTTGGATTATGGAAATGCCTTTTAAGTGATGTTTGTTCTCTTGCAACTTTCAAAGCAGCTGATAGATTTTTCTTTAGGAAGGACTCAACTGACTAACATGGCAGAGGACCCTATAGTTTCTCACCTAGCTCTCACAAATAGTGAGGAATAAGCATTGGATGTCAGGCTGCAGACCACTTTTAAAAAGCAGGAAGTCTTGACTGCTTTCCAGGATCCAGCTTCAGACTCCCAGACCTGCCGATATTTTCAGATATGTGGGAACTATGAATTCTTTGTAGAAAGAGGTTCGTGTAAAGGACTTGAAAGGATGCAATAAAAAACCCCACATAAACAACAACATACTACCTAACAACCCTATCTATTGTGTTTTTGACAACCTTTTCTTTCTTGGTACGTGCGTGGTACTCTTGTTTTCATTGTGATCTTCAAGCTGAGTTCATGTTTATGCAGGTATGCTTTGATTAATGCCTTTGTTGCTAGTCCATAGAATGCAACTCTGAGTATTTTAAACATCCATTCTGCTTGGTATGATTTTACTTATTGTATACATTATTGGGCAGAATATTTTTGTTGGTTTGCTTACAATGGTAAGTGCTCTTCTTTCCAGGGTCACCACCAATCCTTTTACATTCTGATTGCTTCAGTCTTGCCGCTGGCACAGCTCACTGTGACTTCATGTCAAAAAATGTATGCCCTGTTGGGCATGCTGAAAAGATGTTTCGTTATTGCTGTGGAACAGAGTACACTCAACTTATCTCTGATAGAAACAAAAAGGTGGTTTTGAAGTGAAATTTTTCCCTTTTCCTATCAGCAGTTCTCCCTTCCTGCATGTGTGAGAGTGTGTGTGTATGTGTGTATGCATTTGTACGTTTGTGTGTATGTGTATCTAATACCCACATCAACTACCTAGGAATTGTACACTGCTTTCAACGTATAAGCATTAAACTACTATGGAAAACTGGTGACCATAGAGATTTGCAGCTTACAGGTGAGAAACTGAGGCATAGAAAAATTAGAAACTAGATTTTCTCCATTTTGAGGTATAAATTCTGAATGAGGAATTGCTACTCAGAAAGCTGCTGTATAGCACTTTTTATATGATATCTTGAACCAGCCACAACAAACAGTAACAGGAGTGGAAGTTGAATCAAGGTGTCCTGTTTTACAGTACCCTGTTGCTGAGACATCTGTAATGTGTACTTCTGTATTTGTATGTGCCAGACTGCAAGACTGGGCAGGGCTATTTCTAACCGGTGATCCAGTCTGAAATGGCTTGTTCCCAGTTTCTGCCTCTTAGCATTTTCTTCCGACATCCTGAAAACTCTCCTTAACCTTCAGAGACTCAAAATATCCAGACTTCTAAGTTAGCTGCTTGTCTATCCTGACATGGAAGGATCACCCTTGACATCCTCATTGAGCAGGAATGGATGCCAATATGCTACCCAAATGTTCAGCAGAACTTGCAAGCTGAGATTTGGTGGTGACGGTACGTCAGACACAGATTTAAAGTGTTGCTGGTCCAGGGTATTTGGTTTTTTGATTTGCGTTTGATAACTGGATCACTCTTAAACTTGTAATGTCTACACGGCGTAGAGAGACATGTACAGAGTAAAGGGACAGGATCTGTGCCATCCCTTCCCATGTTTTCATCCAAAAAGCTAATTGATATTCATGGAAGCCATTTCATTAACCTTAGCCAGACCAGGCAACACAAACCCAGTGTCGTGGTTTAACTTCAGTCAGGGAAGTTGAATCAAGGTGTCCTGTTTTACAGTACCCTGTTGCTGAGACATCTGTAATGTGTACTTCTGTATTTGTATGTGCCAGACTGCAAGACTGGGCAGGGCTATTTCTAACCGGTGATCCAGTCTGAAATGGCTTGTTCCCAGTTTCTGCCTCTTAGCATTTTCTTCCGACATCCTGAAAACTCTCCTTAACCTTCAGAGACTCAAAATATCCAGACTTCTAAGTTAGCTGCTTGTCTATCCTGACATGGAAGGATCACCCTTGACATCCTCATTGAGCAGGAATGGATGCCAATATGCTACCCAAATGTTCAGCAGAACTTGCAAGCTGAGATTTGGTGGTGACGGTACGTCAGACACAGATTTAAAGTGTTGTGCTGGTCCAGTATTTGGTTTTTTGATTTGCGTTTGATAACTGGATCACTCTTAAACTTGTAATGTCTACACGGCGTAGAGAGACATGTACAGAGTAAAGGGACAGGATCTGTGCCATCCCTTCCCATGTTTTCATCCAAAAAGCTAATTGATATTCATGGAAGCCATTTCATTAACCTCAGCCAGACCAGGCAACACAAACCCAGTGTCGTGGTTTAACTTCAGTCAGCAACTGAGCACCACACAGCCGCTCGCTCGCTCCCCACCCCCGCCCCGGTGGGATGGGGGAGAGAATTGGAAGAGTTAAAAAGTGAGAAAACTCGTGGGTTGGGATAAAACCAGTTTAATAATTGAAATAGAATAAAATAATAATAATAAATAATAATAATATAGAGAAACTGAAACCAGGACACCCAGGAAAGAAGCTGAAAAGGCGCTCCAAAGCAGCTATGCTCCAGTTGTGCTTTTACCTGATAACATAGTGTGGGGCAGTTTGAGTCAAACCTCCTCAGCAGTGAGTTGATGGCTGCTTGGTGATAGTCTGACTTCACTGATAAGAGAGTGCAGTGATAGAATTACCAAGTGATTTTTAAAATGAATCTCAATCAATAAGCACCTATTACAACAACTCTGACAAACTAGCTTGCAGACTGGCTGCAGAGCAGCCTGAAAACAGATAGAAGAGAAATAAAAATACTGTTGGGCAACACCAAAATGTTGACCACAAGGGTCCCTCCAGTGCAAAATGTTCTGGGATACTAATAAAAATAAATAAATCCTTCCAGGGAGCCAACTTAAATATCCCTTGACATAACGAATTTAGATTCACTATTTTTAAACACTGAAGAAAAAAATTATCACTTGTGTAATGTTGTTACAAGATTTCTCCCACAGCCCTTAACTCAGGCATATTTTATAGTGTGCATTAATACATAAGCAATCACACAGAGTGGTTTATGTTTAATAAGAAAACAGAAATAGAAAATATATTATATGCAGAATAAGAGAGGATTGAACTTTTTCTGGGCCATTGGATGTTAAAACCTTCTGTCTCCATGGTGGTTTGCCAGAATTCCTCCTTGCTCCAACAGCAGACAATGAACTAGATTGTGATTCCATGAAGCTGAATTCCTCCAAGCAAATAGCTGGGATGGATAACATGCCATGCCCCAGCTCCTGGTGCAGTACTTGCTACTCAGAGTTTTCTAGCTCCTAGACATGCCCTGTTTTGTGGCATTAAGCTATTCAGGGATTTGAGATAAATCTACACACTAGAGGGGCACATTTGTGTCAGGAAGAGCATGGGGCATGAAGAAAGAGGGACACCACTGCTCATTGGAGACCATTGAAATAAAAGATAGAAATGGGCAACAGAAATTTCATAGCTGCATGTGCTGTGAGCCTGTGAGAGTTGTTGCTTGGAGGGAGCTACTCTCCATTATGGGGAAGGACAGGACTGCTGGAAGGTCAGCACTGGAGACCAGTTCATCTGCAGTTTTGAGGACCTTACTGGCTAGCACCTCTGCAGAGGGGCAGCAGTGTCTCCTGTTCCCCTGCAGGTATGTGGCAAAAACCTGAGAGAAGACTGTCACAGCTGAGGCAGTCTCTGCAAAGAATGGGACATCTTCTCAGGGTTTGGTAAAAATTGTGGTTTTCTGATGAAAGCACTTGCAAGAGATGAAATAAGTAAACTGCCCTGCTGACACGTCAATCTACTGGCTGTCATCTGAATGCATCTTGTGCTGAGGAAACAGGCTTGAGATGCAATAGGAAGTACTGAGGCATTGAAAACTTGATTTCAGAGCATTGGCAAGGTGGCCACACAGAGAGCATTACCACTCACTTGGCCACCTCTCCTCTTCCTGCTGTGTACGCAATGTGCATGTGTGTTAGAAGTCATGCATACCCTCCTGTTTTTTATTTGCTGGGGACCCAGCAGAACTTGTCAACAACATGGAGGACTGATCACAGGCCTTCTACTGAAAAACTTCATCATCTTCCCCAGAAAAATGACTGAAAATACACAATTTCATTTTTTTAGTGTGGTTGTTTTCAGTGTAGCCGTGGTGTTTGACAATAATTCTGAGGGAGTGGAAAGCCAATTACTTGCAATAAGGAATCAGTCAGAAAAGAAATAAACAATCAAGGATGAAATTTCTCTTTATGTCTGGTGGCTGACTCTGTATTAATTTGAAAAGTAATTGGCATGTCCAAAGATTAGCCAGATACCAAGTCAGACTCTGACGTCAGTGTCTGGGGCAGCTGCTGCTTTCTATTTCAGCCATGCAAGACATCCCATGGAGAAGTGGCACGGATGTTGCCTGTGCTGCTGGTACCTGATCAAGACACATAGTCTGAGAAGTAGGTTTCACCTTTCTGCAGTCGCAATTCATAAAGCCACCTTAAATGGGTTGAAATAATGTGGCAAATAACCCCTTCTGTTGGCAACCAAACCTGACCTCTCCCCACAAGCTGACATTTTGGGTGCTCTGCCTCTCAGAGTGGGCACTGGAGACACCTGAAAATCCAGCTGCTCCATGGAAGCTGATCTCCTCTAAGACCTGGGTTCACATCCCTGCGTGGCAGTGACTACATCATAAATTGCAGAGTTGAGAGCAGGCTCATGCGGGCTGAACCCTGCGATTGCTCTCTTTTTGGGAGGACTGCTGCTCTCAGCCAGTCCATAGTCTGAAGCGTCTGCACTGTGCTCAGAAGGAGCTGAGTTTGGGACAGCTACCGAGGGACTTGGATGTGGTGCAGTCAGCCCCCTCCCTGGGCCTGGCCCCTTCAGGGCATGGGATGGGCCTTGGGGCTGAATTGGGATGGCAAGCCAGCTGCTGCTTCCTCCCCCAGTAGCCTCTGAGCTCCAACTGCGGCTTAGCCCATGGCTGCCTGGAAACACTGGGGCAGGATGTGAACCTGGAGAGCAGAAAAGGCCCAGCTCTGTCTTCACGGACAGTTTGGGTCTCCAGGGGCATGCTGGCCTTCAGCTGTGAATTGTGCTCTTGTTTTCTCTAGATGGTCTATTTGGAGTGAAAAGATTCAGTGGAAGACTGGGTTCCCCTATTTTCAGTACAGGGGCTAATCAAGCTAAAACTTCTGTTACGAAGGACATTTTTTGGTAAATTCTTTGACGGGCATGGCAATGCTGCGCTCCTCGTCTGCTCTGGTGTAAACCAGGAGCCACGCCACCAAAGTGTAAGAGTTGGGACTGAAAAGAACTTTGGTCTGCTTTATGTTTTTGCATACATGCCCTTCATTGATCTCCTTTGATACCTTAGGCTGAATCTGTGAGCTGAACTTCAAGCAGAAGTCTCTGGTGCTCAGAGAAAGCAATTTCTGTGGTGGTTGGGCACTGGAGGTTGGCAGTCTCCAAAAGCAATGCAAGCCACAGAGGCAAGCCCGTGATGACTAGAGACCAAGGAAGGCTGCTAGGTGGCTGTTTGTTGCAGTAGGAGGTTTAGCCCACTGCCTTAGGGCTGACCCAGTCCTGCTGGGATGAATGCAAGGGTGCCCACTGATTTAGTGAGAGGGCTGGATCAGAGGAGAGATCTAAGGACAAAGAAAGCATTAATTAGGACAGGGATATGTGAGAGAGGCTGCAAATTTCAGAATGAATGGGAGGGAACAATGGTTTCTATAAAGCATTAGAGAACTAAACACGGGGAATGACAGACAGGCCGAACCTTGGTTTCCAAGCCCATGCAGCTCCATCCCACTCCCACATACCCACAGGAGATGTGGGGAAGTGCAGATCTCTGTGGAGAAGAAAAGTACATGCATGAATAGCACAGAGGATGGTTTTGCAGGGGCCTATGGTCAGCAGGTAGAGGCTGCTGGCAGGGGTAGTATACAGAAATCTGCTGCTGCGTGGCTCCTTGCTACCTCAAGCAGGGTGTACTCAGGTCCTAGCACATGGGCAGCTTGTCTGGGCCAGCCCTGTGTACACCAGCTGTCAGGAGCTTCTTGCTGCTTTCCGTCAGCCCAGTGCCAGGACAAGGCACTGGGGTATGGTGCTGGGATAAGATTTTCATCTTGATTGACTTTTCTTAATCTGAGACTTGATCTGACCTCTGGTTGCATGCTGTCCTTGAGCCTAGCAAGTAGATGGGGCACAGGAGATGAAGCAGTGGCCAGGTCAGAGTTTTTTTGATATAAAAATGACTTCCTGATGTTCTATCAAAATCTCAATTTTTATTTATGTATTTTATAATGAACCTACTGAGTTCATCGTGTTACATTAATTTCTGCAGCTACAGGAAGATGTTTAAAGGCTGGGTATTCAGTTGATTTCACTTATCCATTGATTTCAGTGGGAGTTGCCAGTTCCCAATAGCTGTAAGTATAGTTCAGACCTCTGCTATACCAGCTCAAACTCCCAAGAAGGCTGGAGTATTCCTGCAAGAGCTGCACTCAGGGTAGTCTAAATGGAGAGGATCACTGAGCGTTGTCATATATTTGAAAATGTGGTGCTTGTCAGTGCAGCAGCCTCACTTTTCTGAAGTACCAAGTAGCAGAAAGAAGGTTTATGAGAGAGAAATCCAAGTTTAGGCAAAATTGCATTTAACTGGCATCAATGTCAGTGAGGAAAACTTCCTGAAACATATGAAATAGAGCTAATATTACATTAAAAAAATATTGAACATATAAAGCAAATGAACTTTGCAATATATCTTTGATCTAGATTCACCATTAAGATTTATGGCATAGGTGATGAAATCCACAGGTGTCTTCCTGGCAACAGATCTCATTTCACCTGCCACATGGATCTCACTGCATTATAGGATGTTAGAGAGTTTGGCTCAAACTCACTGTCAGTTTTCAGCCAGTTATTGCTTTCATGGTTGGAGCACAATTTTATACATCTTTGTTGAGAAAGAGAGCTTCATGCTAGCTGCCAGGCACCAGAAAAGCTCCTTAATTGCTCTCCACAGAATCTGCTGACTAGAGAGAGCTCTTGTTATCTTTAAGCAGTCCTGTTTGTGTTGAAGGATCAAAATCACTCACAAAGAAAACAAAATCATCTCCTCTTCCCCTACCCCCATGATATTTCCAATTATCCTAGACTGTTGTCTCTCTCATTGACCAGTAGGTCATCCAAAAGCCAGGACATATTATGGAAACAGCCTATTAGCCCCTTCCCTGGAGTATCTCAAGGAATTTAGTCACCACACAAGAGGACTGAAAAGTAGACCATACCAAGGGCTCACTGTACATGTAGCAGGGAAATGCTACCCCTGCCACTCCGGATGCCATCTCCTCTGGCCACAGGAAACTGGCAACAGCCCAGGGGGAGGATGAGGAGTGCCATTCCCAAAGACAGAAGGCAGGCTGGTGATTCTCCATGTGTGCTTCACAGGAGAGCACAGGTCCCACTTCAAAGCCGGCAGGAGGGGTGGCATATTCATCTGGATGAGGGATGAGAGCTATGACTTTGTACAAAGAACTCAGGTCTCTATCTCCTAATACATCAGAAATTAGCTGAAGATCAGAGATAAAAAGTTGAATCCTAACATTCATTGAAGTCCCTGTGGCTGCATCAAACAACAACAAAAACCCTCTGGGACTTTCCCCAGTAGTGCACAGTGAGCGAGTGGTTTATCACAGATTAGAATCAGACCTCTCCCTCTAACCATAAGGCTTCACCACATCCTCTTATTTGCCACTGTTTAGCTGCACACTGACAGGCACTGAAAGGAAATAGTGAAAAGAGCCATGGTTGTGCCACACCTGGCAAATGTCTGCAGGGGCAGAAACCTCTACAAACACTGTACATACTTATAAATGTCTCTGAACGCACCATGATCCTGTTTGTCTTCATGTCTGGAAAGTCACATGGCTCTTTCCAGTGCACATTACTTTGTGTGTTTTAATGATATGCCATTGTAAATAAAATGCTGCTTGAGCACTTGTAAAAACCCAGAAGTCTTTCAGAACAAGCAAATTACTCCAACTCGTAATTTCATTGAAAACACTGTAAACATAGCCATACCCTTCATATCCCAAGGAGGAAAAGGTGATGGAGATTTATGCTTTTCCTTGAGCACACAGATTTATAACAGTGTGTAATGTACATTCATTTCATCCATATTTATAACTGCATTGATGCAGAGTCTGGTATCCATTACCTTAATCTATGTAACTTGATCATCAGAAATTTAAACCATAATTTTTAACACATATCACCAAGAATTTCAGTTTGATTCAAAAAAGAAGAGTATATTAAAGTCCCAGCTGCAATTACTTATTAAGACTGAACTTCTTTGCTTAAATACATCTGTTTGTTCACATAGACACTGTTCCATTCTGCCTTACGCTGGGTATTTTACTTCAGGTTAATCCTACACAACTCACTACAAAATACCTTGAGGGTAGAAGAAAAAAAGAATGCAGTTAAGGATCATATTTGGGAGAATTCCTGTAAATAAATCTTTTACATCTTGGCAAAGTGAAATCAGAAATTGAGGAGTCAGTGACAGCAGTAGCCTCTAGTCACTTAGAGTGAAGTGGAAAAAAAAATTCCAGGCCAAGATCAAAGCCTCCAATTGACAGACAGCAGAAATTAAACCCAGATACCATTTCATAAACATGGAGCGATTGACGTTCACCACATGGTTATCGTCCAGCACTGGAAAATAAAACATCTGTACTCCTCGAAGTCCTGAATGGATGACCCAGAACTGAAATTACTCAGTTGCCTGATGCTAAGAAGGTGTTCCATTGGTTTTCTTCTCTCATTTTGATTTTATTCATTCAGCAGCATGAAAAGGTGAAATATATGGATTGTTAGAAAATAGCACATTAAAATGAACATCTGTTAACTTTGTAATAAGAAAACAACCTTCTTTTTTCTCATCTTTAGGACTACATTTTGCTATTCATACTGCAAGTAAATGCCAGTAATTCTACACATTTCAATGGGTTTAGTTTGGTATAGCCAGGAATACAATCTTATTTGAAACTGATGGAAGAGGATGCTGTCTATGATGCTGTAGAAGCATTGTTTAAGTATATGCCCTTCATCCTTTATAAGGGATGTAGATGACATTTTTCAGAATAATTTTTCACAGCTTCTTTTTCTTCCCCTGCCTTCCTCATTGTGTTTCTCCTTTCAGCACCATTAAATTGTACAACCAAATACAATGGAAATAAGGAGAGCATATGGGAACTCGTGGGTGAAACCTTTGTATTATTGGAACCAGCAAGGTGATTTTTTCATTGAAAGCTACAAAAATATGAAAATGATCACTGAAAAGGACAGATCATTTGCCATTAGAAAGTATTTTTGATTGAAAATTTTGATTAGTTCTGTCTTAGTGTCCTTAGTCCTTACCCAATTGAGTTATCACTTGAATAAGGTCTACAAAATTTGCCTACTGAGCTGGCTGTTGAGTGATTTTCCTTAGGTAAGAAGTAGAAGGATAAAGACAAAGAACTTAGAATGTGTGACATGAAGACCTCCAAAAAAAGGAGAGTGCCCTGTTGTAAAACACTGTTTTTGGTTGAATAATATTAAGCATAGAAGTTATTGTAAAGAAAGCAATGAAGTGTGCTACATACGGAAATAGCTTATTAAATCAGGAGTGTAGGGAACTTCTATTTTAGAATTAATCAGAGTTTATTGCTGTAAGAGGAAGATCTTGACCACCACAAACACAACAAAAGAGTGTGTTCCACAGCCACATTAGTCCTATTGCATGAGGGCTAAACTCAACCTGGATCACTGAAGAGACACTGAAAATTAAAAGATACAGAAAAAAAAAATCAGGACTTCTGTATTTAAACTTCAAAGCATTTCCTCCACAGTTCATTAAATGTAGTGGCTGGTTGGATTCAGAGCTAGAGATGCCCAAAATAAGGTTTTACAAAAGTCATGTTGTTCTGTTTCAGATTTGTCTTCCACTGCAATGCAGTTGCCCTCCCTAGCTACAGATACAGAATAAGACACTAGCAGGGAAGAAAAAGACATGTCTGGTCACTTTTAGACGTGTGGGAGGTATGCTGGGCCTCTAAAAAGTTCCCATTTTCTGTTTGATTTGGAGAAGTTCCAAGAAATTCAGCAACTCACCAGAAACCTATCTAAAACTCTATCTCAACAACATTTAGCAGAACATCTCAAACCCACAGTGTCACCCATGAGTTTCCTCCTTTGTTTCTCCTGGAAAGATCATGAAAACAGTCTCTTTTCCAGAGCTAGACAAATTATTTCAACAACAACAATAACAAAAAACCCAGACAAAAAGGATGTGCCATGCATATTATTTTTTTGCTTCTTATATCTTCCATTTTTTAGCAGCCCAGCTTCTAGAGAGCTCCAAATGCCTTCTCTCTTAAACTACCTTCTGTTGTATCCTATTGCTATAGTATTGTAGCAGCCCACACAAATTAGATGTAGCAGAGGAACAAAGAAATCACTTGCACATTTCAGTACCTACAGAGATTTCATTTTAGATGTTGTTCTAGGAGTGGGCAGAGGTCCACAGATTCATTATGCTGTGAGCCAATTCAGCCCTCCCTAGCCAGCACACTTCAAGACTTGTTACCATAACAGCCCATGTTGTCCATGTCGAGCAACTCCTACCACCGAAAATATGTAAAGTGATAGCATTGCACCTCCATTGTGCTATGTTTGCTGAAGAAGCCACTCACTGTATTGTCTGCACCTACATGGTGAAGCTAAGATACAGCTGCTGGGCTTTTAAAGACATCTAAATTTCTCTGCTGGTGAGAGGAACAGCAATTTTCTGTCAGTCATCATGTTTCCCACAGCTGCCATCACACCACTTGAAAACAGACCCCAGGTGACCTGAATCCCAGATCCCCTCAGCCTAGGCAACATGTGAGTTGCCATATGTCGCTATGGGTAATAGCTGACGCTGAACAGGTGTATGTCATCACAGTAGACCATCTGGAGGGCAGAAGATATATTAAAAAAAAAAAGAAATAAAGGTATATTTCCAACATACAAAGCTTTTGGATGACTTTTTCACACAAACACAGGCGTCTAATGGCTGCCTTTTTTGTTCTCTTTCATGCAGGTAGCTTTCAATGACATTACCTGAAATGAAAGAAGCCATTACACGTTTTGCTGGACCTGATTCTGCTTTTGTTTATCAGTGATCTACCTCAAAACTTGATTTGATTAAATGTCTCCAATAACTGTACTGAAAAATGCAAAGATTGCATTAGGGTTCATCGCTTTAGACTTGTTCCATTACCCTCAGCAGTGGACAGAATGCAATAGCAGGATGCCACAAAGCTACCTGTTGTACATAAAGCAATAGTTGACCAAGAAGTAGCCGTCCTGAAGAGACTTTCTGAAACATCACCCACCACTCATATTTAACTCTGGTTAACAGGAGTGGACTGAGAAAGTTCTTGAAAATATTCTGATCATCCTACTGACTTCTGTGAGCTGAATCAAAGCAATGGCATCTGTTCTCTGGTAAGAAGTCTGCAATTTTGAATGGTCCTTAAATATTATATCAGAAAATTTGAATCTACAGGCTCAAGATTATGTAAGGGGTTTTTTGTTTTGCTTTTCTGTATTTTATTTTCCCACTCTGGGCAGAAATCTAACATCAAGAGAGGTGCTCTTGATGCTCTTTCTATGAGATCTCTAAAGTGAATATAAGTCCTTTCTGAGTTTGGCATATAATGTAAAAAGAACGGGTGGTGACAGGCTTTGATTTGACAACACAAAACCAAACTTGGAATTTGTAGGACTTAGCGCTGCTGACATCTCAAGGCACTGTGTCCTAAAGCTGCACAACCTCCAAAGCCTGGGACATTCAGGTTTAACATCCTGGCTGAGACTGTGCTATAAAGTTTAGATGTATCTAGAAACTTCACAAACAGTTGTTTTTTATCCAAGTTTAATTTAGATTCCATACATAGTAGCGCTATAGTTCATTAAAAATAAATCATTTGTACAAATAAAAGCTGGATGGCACCATTTATATATGCTTTTAAACTTCAGGGTAACTGACACACTTTTACCACCCTAGAGTAAGCCAGTTTTTCGTTATGGGGTTTGACTTGTTTGGGTTTTTTTTGTTTTTTGTTTTGTGTTTTTTAACATCTCTTTTAAAAAATAACCCTAACCAAGGCAACTAAGTGCCTTTCATGCCTGTTTCAGTCTCATTTGATTGTCCTTTTTAATGACAGTTTACAATGTCAATGCATTTTATGTTCCAATTATTAAACTTTTGTTAATTCTTGATCCAAAGGTTGCAAGAGTCAGTGAAAACCAGTCCATTGTCTTTATGAGGCTTCTTTGTTCTTTTAGATTGCATAAATCAATTAATTTTCTAAGTTAATATTTTATGTTCATAAAATGATAATAGAGTAATGCCTAATATTTAAGGTAGCCTTTTGTTTTAAACAAAGGAGAATTTAATACCTCTGATACTCAGAATCAAGTGATTTCACTCTTTTTCTTATTACCATGGTTTCCAGATGAACAAGACATATAAAGTGTGGCATCAGATCTTATGAGCAAAACAATGAATTCCTGGTGTAACTCCACTGAATTTAACAGAGTTTACATCAGGGAGTAATTTTGCCCAGCAGGATTAGACGAGTCATTTACATAAAATTGGTACTGTACATCATGTGTCGAGTTGATGAATTTGCCGAGAGATTGACTTTATAACAGTGGGTTCACGTCACATGTTATAATTATTTGTATCATCCTCAGCTTCTTATTGTGATGTGCATTACACATCCCAAAGGATTCTGATAAAGGACATGCAATGCAACAACATGCCACTGAAACATGCGGCAGCTGGAGAAATAGCACATAGACTTTCTCTTTGGAGATTGCAAATATATCTAGAAGTATTATTTTTACAAGAGAGGAAATTAGGTGGAGTGAATGGCTTGACTGAAAAGCACACTTCATCTCTGTCCTCATGATTTTTGTTGCTTGCCTTTTTTTATGTAATTTAAATTAATCGGATATTTAGCAGTAGCATAGGGCACCTTGAACCCTAAGTCAAGTAACACTTTCACGTTGGTCAGAACCTTAAATAAAATTACATTTATTTTTACAAGGGGCTGTTTTATCTGATTTTATCACAGATTCATAAGTTTGTCAAGGAATGAAAGGAAGCAGAAGAAATAAATGTGAAAATAGTGCCAGCTGAAATGAGAAAATTCTTGTAGAAAATACGTTACCTTCCTTGCACCCACAGCAGAGTCTCAGAAGACAGTGAATGGCGTGTAGAGGAAACCAGCTTGGATAAATGTGCAGCTGAGAAAAATAGATCCCATTGTCTGGAAGAGCAAACCTGTCCAGTTTGGTCTTCCTGTGTTTCTAAACAGGTCTTTACACAGCATTAGGAGGAGCTTGATGGGTAGAATCTGGAGCACTGTGCGCAGGTGGGAAGGGAATGCACAAATAAAAAGAAGGAAGCAAAAATGAAATCTGAGAGATTTGAAGGAGGAGAAAAGAGGTCCTTAGCTTGACTCACATCAGCTATCCAAGGAGATGTAAAGGGTCTCTAACCATCACCAACCAGAATGCCTAAGTTCACGGAGAAGTTTCCAGCCTTTTTTTCCTCACCGACCTCAGAAACAGTGTGGTTCAAGCTATTTCCTTGTCCAAAACATAGTAGTATCAGTTCATATGCATAGCTCTGCTTGAAAGGTATCAAGTTTCGTCATAAATCTCCAGGGTCTTTTGGTCCTGAACTCTGCTGAGGTAACTCATCAGCTGTGCGGCTGCCTCAGATGCTGCAATAGACTTGTTATTTGTGCTAAAACCGTACACTGAAATTGTTCTCCTATTTTGTTAGATAGAATTTTGACCAAGAAGAAACTTCCCTGCTGGGAAGAATCCTGCCCTAGAGGTGCCCAGGATCCCCAGGGAGGTCACCACCTTGGTGTACAGTCTCCATGGACACCCCTCAGCTACCAGGGCTCCCATATGCTGGGATAAGAGAGCATCTAGCTCCCAGCCATCTGGGGATTGTGACTGCCCCAGTACCTGGCCCCCGCAGGTCATACACAGATAGTGTTACTACAGCTGGGCAAGTCAGGGAGCAAAAAAAGAGTTAACTTTTCCATCTTCCCCTGTGCCTGTGGCTTTGACACATGAAGCTTCCATGAAAGCATTCCCATATTAGACTTTGTGTTGACTTGGGATATTACCCTTGCGGATTTGATTGTTCCAATCCAAAATAAGTAAATGCGTGTACACACAAATATAGGGGGTGCAGCCTATTTTCTATCCAGCCTGTTTCCAGAGTAACCTTCCAAAGCATAAGACAAGAGGGTGCTGAGCTTCTGAAGAAAAATGCTTGTGAGTTCTAGGCTGATTCCTCAACCTCAAGACTATGATTCTAGCAGAAAATCTGACCAAAAATAATCTGTTTCATTCTTACTACAATCTATTTCATGTAGTAGCACTTCAGAGTTTGTAATAGGTGATAGGGATGCTCCATTTTTGTGTAAAGCATGCTTATTATACAGTGCTTTGTAGCTATTGAGGGCAAGCAGGCACTGATGCATTGTGCCACTGAATACTTACAAAAATAGATTATAGATACTGCAAGATAACTGCTTTCTTTTGAAAAACACTGTGACCTCAACATGATCATAACATGTCCAAGAGTCATGCTAAGTCAGCTGCAGTTATAGTGCCCAAAGGGAAGTGAATCTGGACACATCACTGTTATAATTGCAGGGAACAGTTCAGGGAGGGTAACTAGATAATTTACAAGTCATTATTTTTAGGCTCTGACTTCTTTGATTGCCTCTAAATCCAGAAGAGAACAAGAGCTGCCTAAAGACAAGTGGGCTTTTTTTGTATATGCATGTGCTACATCACCTCATAGCTAATCAATATATGGAAGGCAACTTCAGATGTACTGCAAAATAAATGTTCTTTGGCTGAAAGAATAATGGTAGATGAGCTCAATAAATCTTCAGCAATATGAATGGCACTACATGAAGGCAGAATAAACATGTAAATGGAACCAAAACAAACACAAAAAAAGGAGCAATCGCAGACAGTGTAATGTAAAGTCACATGGAGGCTTTTGGGTAGCTGTTACATGGCCAGTCTTACATTTTGCTTCACCTGTAAAGATAAAAAGGGAAGTGTACATTCACCATCATGAACACCCTCAAGATATTGCTGAGGTTAACAAGGGCCGTGTGAACACACGCACTGGCAGAGAGATCAATTTGTCAGCCTCCAAACGGCCAAGAATTAGGCATCCTAATATCAAAAAGACAGCCCCGGATTGTTTGAATGTTACCAGCATTGCTAACATTGGAAGACTTTTACTGACAGACGTGAATGCAGTGAACAGCCATGTTCATCTGACCTTGTTTGACTCATGGGCCACGAGAGGTCCCATTTTCCCTTCTCAAGTGAGCTGAGGCATAGGAGTGCCAGTGTTGTCTGTCAGAAGTCTCCTTAGGGATGTGAGGGAACCTCACAGAAGAAGGCCTAAATGCACAAATGTCTTTTTATGGTCACCCAGCTGCAGAGTGGGCAAGGATCTCGCTCTCCTGAAGACCTCTCAAATGGGCATGTGATGGCTGTGACACAAACTGCAATATCTTTTGAACCTGTGGTGATGACTGCAGATGATGATTTGAAGTTGGCGTTTGATGTTCAGAAACCTTGATGGTCTGCCATAAGGACACAGTCAGATGTAAACTGAATTGGGATGGATTCAGAGTACTGTGTATTTTACACAGTGGAACAACTGCTTGTATTCAGCATTCATCATGTTTACAGTAAGATTTCATTGTGTGGTAAGATGCATGAAATGATATATGCTGAAAACATGTTTCTCCCTTCCCTCTCACTTTCTCCATCTTAACGCTGAGTCTTTGAGGCCTTTGCCAGTTTATAATAGGTCTAATTTCCTTTTGTTACATAATCAAGCCTGGAAAGAGTGAAATCAATCTTTGGCAATCACTGTGAAACCCTGCATGCTGGCATCTACCCAACTGGAAAACTAGGTTAGAAGTATAGTCTAGCTAATGGCCAGAATCACAGAATCACAGCATGGTTGAGTTTGAAGACATCTCTGGACATTGTCTAGCCAACTCCCTTCTCAAAGAAGGGTCAATTAGAGCAGATTTCTCAGGACTTTCTTCACTCCAGTTTTGAATGTCTGCAAGGAAGAAGGCTCTGTGACCTCTCTGGGCAACCTGCTCCAGTGTTTCACCGCTCTTACAGAAAAAAAATTTTTGGATGACATTTAGATGGAATTTCCTGTGTTTCAATTTGTGTCCATTGACTCTTGCCCTTTCATGAGGGGCCATGAGAAGAGGCTGGCTTTGTCTTCTTTACAGCCTCTGGTCAGTTATTTATGCACATTGATAAGATCCCCACTGAGCCTTCTCTTCTTTAGGCTGAACAGTCCCAGCTCTCTCAGCCTTTCTCCATACAACATGCTCCAGTCTTGAAATCATCTTCATGACCCATTGCTGGACTCTCTTCAGCATGTGCAGGTCTCTCTTGTTGTGTGGACCCCACCACTAGACTTGGTTCATTAACTCTGTATCTTTCTTGTATTGAGGAGCCCAGAGCTCCGCACAGCACTCCAGATGTGTCTCCATGGGGCTGAGCAGAGTGGAAGTATCACCTCCCTCGACTTGTTGGCAATGCTTCTCCTAAAGCAGCTCACTATCCCACTGGCTTTGTTTGCCACAAGAGCACATTAGTGGCCCATGGTCAGCTTGGCATCCACCAGGACCACCAGATCCTTCTCTGCCAAGCTGCTTTTCAACCAGGTGGCGTGCAGGGAGGTTATTCCTGCCCAGGTGGAGAACTTCCCTCTTCCCTATGTTGAACATGATGATGTTCCTGTCAGCCCATTTCTCCAGGCTGTCAAGGTTCCTCTGAATGGCAGCACACCTGTCTGGTGTGTCATCTACTGCTCCCAGTTTTGTATCATCTATAAACATGCTGAGAGTTCCCTCTGCCCCACCATCCATGTTATCAATTAAGATGTTATGCAGTATTGGGTGCAGTATAAACCCATAGGGTAGACTACTGGTGGCTAGCCTCCAGCTGGATTTTGTGCCGCTGATCACAGCCCTCTCAGCCCAGCAGCTCAGCCAGCATTCAGTCCACCTCACTGGCCACTTATCTAGCCTGTGCTTCATGAGTTTGTCAATGAGGATATTATGGGAGGCAGTGCTGGAAGCCTTGTAAAAGTCAAGATAAACAACATCCGCTGCTCTCCCTTCATCCACTGAGCCAGTCATTTCATCCCATGTTGGTCAGGCATGATTTCCCCTTCACAAATCCTTGCTGGCTACTCCCAACCACCTTCTTGTCCTTAATGTGTTTGGAAACAGTATCCAGGAGAGTTTGCTCCATTGCTTTCTCTGGGATTGAGCAGAGGCTGATTGGCCTGATGTTCCCTGGATTCTCCTTCTTGCCCTTCTTGAAGACAGGAGTGACATTTGCTTTCTTACAGTCCTCGGGAACCTCCCCTGATCCCCAATGACCTTTCAGAGATAATCATGGATGGCTTCACAATGACATCAGTCTACTCCCTCAGCACTCGTGGTCCCATGGACTTGTGTACATTCAACCTGTTTAAATGTTCTCCAATCTGATCCTCCTCCCCTGAGGGTAAGTGTTCATTCTTCCAGAATTTTGCACTGGAAAAGTCAGGTATGGTGGTTAAAGTGAGCTTCTTTCAGCAAAGACATTACAGGTGAAAGGAAGGAGTAGATATATTTTTTCCATAGGAATGGAAAGACTTCCCCAATGTTTTGCATTAAGACACTTGTCTAGTGGTTTAGGACTTTCCAAACTTTAAAAGGAACAAAACAGCAAGAAAGTTGCAGTGAATATGTGTTGTGGTCACACTTTTTGTCTAGTTTGGACTAAAAAATAGCTCTCCAAAACAGTAATATCTAAACCAGAATAAGGTTAAGCAGGCTTTGATGGATAGCTACTGATGGACAGAATTCCTGAAAATCAGTCTAACAGTATGGCCTCCCACCTATAATCGAAGAAGCCTAATGTTAACACTTGTTTATTAGTCAACTTTTTTTTTTCAAGCTTGACTCTGTGAATCAACGTCAAGCAAATATGGCATAAAACAACCAGCTAAATATTCCATATCTAAGCTGTAACACAGCAATAAAATAAGAGGGTATTTTATGATTATGAAATCCGTGTGCTAAGTTGCATGATGGAAGCATCAGTAAGCAGACATGGTACATAGTAGTGATACAGACTAGTGGTGTTTTGTTACCTTGATAACGCCGGTCTACAGGCTGATGTTTGGTGAGCTTTTTCTTTTTGGGTTCTCTTGCAAAGGGTTTTCCTGAATTCATCTTAATTCTGATCCTGTGTTTGAGAGATGTGTGTCACATTTTCACCAGTTGTTAGCCACTATAAGAAGTAAGAAGTACATAGTTAACAATTCTTCCTTGCAGAGCTGTTAAAGTCTGTTAATTTGATAAAATCTTGTGTTGTGGATATTATAAAGAGAAATAATTTACCACTCGTGATTGGCCAAAGCACTTGTGAATTGTTCTGCGTAGTCCAGAGTGTCCAAAAGACTTGGACATGGCTAATGCAATGTAACAGTAGTATTATGTTGTGCACTCAGTAGCTGTGCACTGAAGGAAACAACTTGCTGCATCATCAGAAGCGCCCTTGATGGGATGTCCTAGACAGGTTACTTGTTAGGTTGATTTATTGATGAAAACTGTTGGTTTTGCAATTATAATAGAGCAGTTGCCAAGCCCAGGAATCTCACTAGGCTTATTGATCCTGAGGTGTAGAGAGCTGTTGGCACAAGCAACTTACTTGAATGCTTGAGCTCCAGAAGAGACTCCAGCCATTATCCTTGCTCTGTCAAAATCCAAATGAGCCTGCTGTCAGCCCCTTGGAGGATACACCACTTAGGTTTCCTAAGTCACTGCAACAACACTCTAAAATTCATAGCATCCTGCTTTTTAGAGTAAGATGCAGCTCCCTGCTCTAGTAAGTTAGCAGAGCTAGCCCAGGCCAGACACAGGACAGGACACTAAGGATCCCGATTTTTATTTCATTCCCACATCTACTGGTCCATGCTGCCTCACCTTCTTGCTTGGAATTTCTCATGTTATTTTCAAGCACAATCTTTGGTTTCTTTCATGCTCTGTCTTGTGGCGAATGTCAGATCCTCTACTAAGCTCTGCTAGGCTTGAATCCCTCCTGGGACATGTTGCATTTGCAAGTCTTCTTACTGCCTCCGTCTGTCCCAACACCACAATGAGCTTTCTGCAGGACAGCATAAGCTGTGTCCCATTATTCTTTTGAAGTTGGTAATGATGGGCATTCTTTCTTAGTGACCCCTTTATCATTTTGGATAGAGCCTACTGTGATGCAGCTGTGTCCTGGAATCTACATGTTAACAAAATAGTGTATTCTTCTTTATTAGCTTGGTGCGCTCTCAAGACATTGATGAGACAGACACTGATGGGGTAGGCTTGTTTGGCAGGGTAAATGCATCTGGTGAAGCAGGAATGCCATGCAAGAAGAAAGGAGTTCAGTTGTTCAGGATGGGGAGAAAATGTTGGAGCAGATAAATGATGAGTTGGCATCTGTGTGGAAGCAGCTGAAGATGGGAGAACCCCAGAGGATAATTAATGTGCTGAAACAGGAGCCAGATGTCAATAGAGTCAGCTTCCCTGGTCATTTGAATGCTGATTCTGTAGTCTGTGTTGATGGGGAAGACTTGTCAGGCAGCCTGTTTGTGAAGTTCAGTATAGCCCGTCTTAATCGCTTGTTAGGGGTACTTGACACTTTCCACCACAAGTACTGTCAGCTGAAGAAAAAATAAAATTTGAGGAACTGGTTAGAACGAGACAAAGTTTCAGGTTTTTCATGGAGAGCCCTTCTGCTGAACTTTACCCTACCTGAAGTGGAACATCTAGATCTCCCATTTTAAAGCAAACGGGCACAGCAGGAGCCCTGCAGGGATGTTTGGAGCTCTGCTCCTCACTCCTGCTGCCCGTGGCCCACAAGAAAGGAAGGCAGGCTGTTGTCTGTGCTCATGCTGGGCCTGATCAGCACCCACTGGAGCCAGTGGTTTTGTTTCAGATGAAAGGGGCAGGAGTGCATGTGAGTATTCACTCACATGCGCCCCGGGCTAGGTAGAGTCAGAGCCCACCTGCCTCACACACAGCTCAGCCCAGCCCTTGCTGCTGAAAACGCCTGCATTCAGCCACCACGTTTTCTCATGGGAAACCAGCCCTCGGCTCACCAGAATGCCAGGGGGGGAGAAAAGAGTGTTTGCTCCTTGTGACACTCGGAACCTCTGCCCTGTCCATGCAAGGTAGCAACTCATTACCAAAGTGAAGGAAACTTTGACAGGCAAGGTGCTTCACATGCGGCTTCTATTTCAGAAAGCTCTTAAGGATGCTGTGAAAGCTGCTTGTCTGCCATTCCTATACCATCCTCATTTTTATCTAACATTAACGCCTGCCATTATTAAATATCATCCCATCAATAAACAAGGTGCCACCCAACACGCCGGTAGGACAGAGCAGGTGTAAGGCACTGCAGCTCCAGCCTCTGTGCCTCACTTCAGTAGTCATAAGACAAACACAGAAGGCAAAGTCAGAACTTTTGCACCTACTGAACATTCATTAGGTTTAAAAAAATAAGTAGCTTGTGCATGCATTAGAGGAGGAGAGACATGTATTTCAGGACAAGTGGCTTTTAAAAGGGACAAAATCACATGGGAAGTGCTTCTATACATTTTTACCCTGCAGTGAGTTGTTTTACGTGCCTCTGTACCTATTCCTTTTGCACGGCATGCCTGTTCCAAACATTTTGCCCCTGGCCCTGAAAGTCAAACCACCCAGGGGCAAGGTACTTTGTCATTTACATGGAACTTAACACTTCTTTCAGAAAGAGCAGGGGACAAACACTTATTTCAAAAGTACTGGTATGAATTTGAACAACAAAATATCCTGGTTTAATCTGAATTTGTGCTGCTAGTAATAAAATCAGATGTGCCTAATGGGAGGGGGTTTATGGCTCATGCCTTCAGCTGATGTAAATCAGAATAGCTCCACAGAAGTTGATGGAGACTTCTTACATCTGCTAAAGATCTGACCATGCAAGCTAGCAGTTTCTTGTCTAGTTTGCATTGATGGTTGCTTTGGCGTTGCTGTGGGACATGAATGCACATACCTGCTGCTTCCGTATGCAAGGCCAAGAAGAAGACAGTCCTCTAGTTTCCCACCTTCCACAGCAGTCTGGACCATAGCATTACAGTGCAAATGAGGGACAGGTCACTGGAAAATAGGCAAGGGTCTCAACCAGCCTTAACTGGTGCAGCATTGACTTCAGGGCAGCTGGGGTGGAGACTATGTCGTTCCAGAATCGGAGTTGACTGGCTAGATGTTCCTGTGTCAGCAAAAAGTGACTCCCAGCTGGGGTATGCTTCACATGTTTCTGTCCCATCAGGCCAGGGAGCATGTCTTTCTGGTAGGCTGGTTCAAGCTGAGTCCCTGGGAACATGGAGAGATTTCCACCTCCACTGTTGAACTGGGAAGAGCACAACTAGGGATGCACACAGTAAATAAGCAGCCAGACCAACACAGGAAAGCTGTAGAAAAAAGATATCTTTGCAAAGACTTTGAAAAAATTGAAAGAGACAATTCCCAGCAATTCCTTAAAAATCTCTCAGAAGTATGTAAGAATGACTGATCCCATATAATTTTCCAGAAGTTTGAGCAGAAGTGAATATGAAGAAGTGTAGAATAGTGTTTTTAAATACACTGAATTTTATCTTCTTTCTTAGAAAAAGGGACTGTGTTATCAGCCCTGCTAAAAAAATGTAGCTCTGTGTGTGAGAACATGCACTATTTAAACATTCAGAGGTATATTTATTTAAAATGTATGTGGCATCATCTGTTGATATATTATTAAACTATTCCTTGATTAGCATGATCTGTATGGCCTTCACCCACTCTCTTGTAGGTCACAGGCAGGATTACAAAAGTGGGATTACATCTGTGTGAAATAAGAGTAAGATCTGAAGCAGGGCTGCTTGTCCTGTTACCCAAATGCAACTTGCATCTTGCTGCAAGAGAGATCTTGCAGTAGCATTGCACAGCTTCTCACAGGCGTTTTGACATTTTTAAGAAATGCCAATGGGTAGACAACACCCCCTGTTGTACTCTCCACCAGTGAGCAGTGCTTGACACTTCAGAGGAAGCTGTGACCCTCCTGTAACAATTAATGTTTGCAATTTAGAAGGACTTCCAAGAAAGCGCCTGAAGTTGTGCAATTAACAAGAAATTACTCCTGAGGGAATTCTGTTTCTCATCTCAGCTGGTGTTCAACTTATCTGTGAAGAATATACACACTCAGCCTATATTCTTTTTATCTTAGTTTGGTTTGACAGTAATTAAAATCTTTCCTGAGCCTGAAGAGCTGTATATATTTATTTTTGGTCTCCATGAGACTGGAATACGGACCTGCTGTGTGATTTCTGGCAAGACAGTTCAACTACGTGTGCCTTGGTTTCCCTTCTGACTCCTAGCCTGCCTTGTTTATTGGTGAGCCTGCTCGACGTCCTGCTGTGTGCACGCGTCGCCCTAGAACAACGGGACCTCTGTGTTGGCTGGGTCCTACAGGCCCCATTAGAATACAAATTACTAATCATTAGTGAGAATATTAATATGCTAAAAGTGTTTTTCAGTCGCAGTGTGTATAATTTGGGACTATTTGCTAATCCCCGAGGTAATATTAATTTTAAAAAATCTTAACGTGCAGCATTGTTGGCACTAGTGATTTTATCATGAGTCTCCTGATATTTGGTGTTTCTTGTCAAGATCCACTTCCTGGAAACCCAAGCATCTTGGCTTGCATTTTGAAACAGGCAAGTTTTTAGCGCCTACTGTAACAGCGAGGCTGGAAAACGTTTCCCAAGTATGCTCTGGAGACTCAGAAAGGCAAAGAAAAAGACCTTAAAATGTGTTAATTAAAAAGAAAAACAAGGATTCTGCAAGAAAATATCTTTTCTTTTTTCCATGATTTGTGTGGCTTGCATAGCCTTCATTGTGCAAAAATATATATCTTGGAGTATGATAGGAACCCCCCAGTGGTTCTGAGGGAAAAAAGGTAAAAGTAAACTGATTTTAATATCATAGCTATGGCTAGGGTGGTACTGTCCCTCTAATTGTATTCATTTTGTTAATTTTTTCATCCTGGTTTATTTTTAACAGCCTCAAATTTAATATTTTTCCCCTTGTAGTTCTCTTTCTTAGTATCCTTGGGGTTTACTTTTTCTTCATTTTGTTCCTGCCATCACTTGGTTTATTTTTTTCTTCAGTCTTGGTGATGTCCTCAGACTCGATCCAGGCTGAATTTACATTAAGGAAAAGCATGAAAGGAATGAAACAGACATAAATGGTACAGAGAGCAGTCTTCTCTTACTATTCTCCACTATGATCTAAAAAGAGCCTGGAATAGTTAAGAAAATGTCCTGGAATTATTTACGCTCTGCTGTGTCACTGGTTGAAGATTTCCCATTAGTTGAAGGGAGATGTTCCACAGGCCACCGTGCTGTTTTAGTAACTAATCTATTTCAATACTTCTTATGTAGACAGGCCAACAAATTTCCAAACAACCAGAAAGTTTTGGCAAATAATGTTGAAAGCAGAGTACTGGACTTACACAACGCAGTCTGCGTTACTCTGGTACCTTCTTTCAGGGCTGGACTCTGATAATCAGGTCAACCAACTGCTGTGACGAGGTAGTAAAACAGCTGTTTGCCAAAGGGAAAAAACCTTTCTGGGGGGAGAGGGGAGCCCTGATGGGGTCTGGAAGCAGAGAAGGCTCTCCAAGGGGGCTGGGAGCTTATTAATTGTGATGCTTGTGTGTTATGTGGCTTCTTTCACCAAAAGACTTTGAAGTGCTTTACAGAAGAAGTGAATATAACCTGCCTTTTACAGGGAGGAAACTGAGGCACAGAAAAGCATCTTGCTTTGCTCATGGTCACTGCAGTCCCACCCTGCTGCTCTTCTCTGCTTGGCCACAGTGTGTGCCAGCAGATGGAGGGGTGGGGGGGAACTAGTAGTGTGGGCTGCCAACCTGTTGTGCAATCAGGGTTACAGTGGAGGAGAGAGGGAAGGAAGGGAGAGGGAAAGAAGGGAAGGCAAATAGTCATGAAGGATGCCCAGGAGAGGGAGGTGGCATGTTGCACATGTGGGAGATGCGGCGGGGTAGCTTCATGGGCCAGGTGGGCAGTAGCTGAGGTAGGAGGGAGAGTAGGAGCAGCATCATGCAGAGGGCCAGTCTTTGTCCTCATCCACTCATGCAAGTTTCATTGGTGGTTGAAAATGTTTCTGCAAGCACTGATGGGAATATCGTGTGGAAACCCTCCAATGTATTGACATGAGGCTCCATTTCCTTACTCTCAGAACCATGTCTTTGAAGAAAGAAAACGTCTGTGTTCGGTATTTTTGGTAGGATGTGATTTATTTCCCCTTAACTTTGCTAGCATTTTTCTTGTTTCTTTTATTTCTGTTTTTTGTTTTGTTTTGTTTTGTTTTGTTTTGTTTTGTTTTGTTTTGTTTTGTTTTGTTTTGTTTTGTTTTGTTTTGTTTTGTTTTGTTTTGTTTTGTTTTGTTTTGTTTTGTTTTGTTTTGTTTTGTTTTGTTTTGTTTTGTTTTGTTTTGTTTTGTTTTGTTTTGTTTTGTTTTGTTTTGTTTTGTTTTGTTTTGTTTTGTTTTGTTTTGTTTTGTTTTGTTTTGTTTTGTTTTGTTTTGTTTTGTTTTGTTTTGTTTTGTTTTGTTTTGTTTTGTTTTGTTTTGTTTTGTTTTGTTTTGTTTTGTTTTGTTTTGTTTTGTTTTGTTTTGTTTTGTTTTTTAAACTATTTTCCCTGTCTATTGCCAGATCTTTCAAAGGAAAAGCAGGCTCTGCATTTAGTTTCTCGTTCCTCCACTCTAGATAACTTATCATTTCAGCCTGTCTGGAAATCTGGAAATCCTTATGCTTGGAACCTTATCATAGACATTTCTGCTGCAGGAAGAGTTATCAGACCAACAACAGCATCTTGAATTCAAGGCAGAGGAAATGGATGACTACACAGCTTGGGTTTGCTGTTTAGATATTCTGCAGTTAATGGGCTGATTATCATCTATCTTTCATCTCCCTGGAGAAGAACCACAAACTGCGCTGAGAACTTTGCATCGCGTGTTATGCTGTCTGACCTGCCCGCTGCCCACTCCTCTTTCAGCCCTCTGGAAAAGGCACACGTCCTAGGTTCCTTCCCACAAGAAAGAGGCAGAGTTTTAATTTGGATCTGTTCTTTTTACCATTGTCAATCCTTGTGTGGGACAGAGCAGCCGTAGACACCAGAGCAGTTTGCCTTCTGGTTTGCAAGCTATTTGAGCTTCAAGTGATCGAGCCAGTGCTTAGCAAGTGCAGGGTCATCAGCAGTCACAAATGCACAGTAGTGACTGAGTGGGAGATGTTTGCTTGTGTTATGAAATGTGGTGGAGTAAGAGTACACACTGGGGATTTGTTCATTTTAGCAAACCTGGCAGAACCTTCCTGTGACCTAAATAGAATACCTTGCTCTACATAAAGCATGCATCAGGGTATTTCCTGATTTATTCATGAAAGGTTTGCTTTACAAAGGCATTTGGAACTGTGTAATCTCAGAATACATGATACATATAGCTGGCTGCTCAGCTGGCATTTGCACAAATTGCTTTGATATATGGCTGTAACGTATGAAAGCACAGTGAGGCCAATTTAAATACTTGATACTGGAGTAAACTGGTTAAAAGAGTAAATTAGATCTAACCTACAGATTTTCTTGCTACTGCATAGAGAAGGTTGCTCTCCAAAATGAATAATTGATAAAGGGATGGGAGACTACACTCTAGTAAGCAATAAAATCCTCCAATATTAAATGGGCAGGGTTAAGGGCAGATCCATCAGTAGTGTGCACTGGTGTTGTGTCTTTCTCTTTAAGGACCCTTTGCTGATTTGCATCAAATCAGGATCCAATGCATTGTGTTAACCAGATCAATTAACTGAAGAACTCTGCTGCCTTTTGCTTGGGACACTTTGTGCCTCTGATTACTCTTTCCCAGTGGCAGAAAATAAAGTCTAAGGTAATACTTCATCAAGTCTGTGCATTTATTAGGGAGTGTCCAATATATATCTTTAATGATTTGTCTATATATTAGTTGTACATATTTCCTGCTGTAATATATTGAGCAGCAAAATAGATGGGGCTGGTTGCTCACAAGCAAGCCTTATTTTGGAGCTTTGGAAGAAATTGGGGTTAATTTACAATAGAATGAAAGTGACATTTGTAAAGATGGTAAGAGGGGAATGCCAGAATCCATTACACTGATGATCCTACGAATGCACTGGCATTCTCCATTGGTGAGTTAATGTTCAAATCCTATCAGCATTACTTGCTGAACTTATTGTAACTTAATGGCAAATTTCCAGATTTTTATCATGCCAAGCATCTTATAATAGATGGGACTGCACAAATTTTTCATGAAAAATTTCCTCAGTTAAGCTCGATAGAAGTTTAACTCGTTTTGTGTAATAGTGGCTGGGGGGGGGGGAAGACCAACCTCTGTGTTTTCTGCCATTTTTGTGTCAAGCAACATACTATGGTCTATGGTAGGTGTAGTGTGATATTAATTCAGCCAAAAATTGTATATCCTTTATCCTTGTAGGTACAGAGCTGATTGTTCCTGATGCTCTCTCATGGAGAATTCTGTGAAAGACTCAGGGGAAGCCTGCAGTGACTAAACTTAGGTGGTCAACAGGAAGCTTGCTGCCATTTTTGTGTCAAGCAACATACTATGGTAGGTCTTTAGTGTAGTGTGATATTAATTCAGCCAAAAATTGTATATCCTTGCAGAAAGTAGGTACAGAGCTGATTGTTCCTGATGCTCTCTCATGGAGAATTCTGTGAACTCTCAATCTGAGCTACGAACACAAGGAAAAAAATCTCTGTGCAGAATCCCACATCTTTCATGGTATTCTCCAGAACTTCCAGATGTGTTAGATGATCACACAGATAATAGGGTCACGTCTCAGAAAAGTCAAGCAGCCTGCCTGATACTGAAGTGGAAACTTCGATTACTTTCCTCAAAATAATCTTACTAAGCCTCCCATGAAATGAACTTTCTCAATTCTCAGTCTTGTGGTCTTCTGTTTAAGAAGAGGCTTTGTCTTGTGTGGCTTTGGAAGTAAGCTGGAATAAGACTTGTCTGATTACTGTATTTCTGAAAAAAACCCAAACTGTTTCCTAGGAGGTTACCTGATTGAGCAGTGATTTAAAATTAATATAAGTCAACTGCATTTGTCAGTGTTCACCCAGCAAGCTCAAGGGGCAGCAGAAACCTTGGTTCTCCATCCTCCAGATAGTAGAAGAATAATTTTTTAAAACTTGCTGCTGACACCATTGGGTGCCCAGAACAATAGGGAACTGTCAGATTGATTCTGTACTTCATCTTTTTTCATATGGTGTACTTTATAATATCAAGTCATGTTTCATCTGTACACACAGAAGACATCAAATGAAGCACAATTCTTTCCATATTTTTACTTTTAATTTTACCAGTTCCAAGCAGTAAGTGGTTCGAGGTCTCTCTCTCTCTTTTCCCCTTTTCCCCTCCCCCTCTACATTCTTGACTAGAAAGGATCTGTTTCTCCACTGGCTTTGTAAATCTGGGCATTTTAGAGTTAATCAGGTCCTGAAAAGAGCAGGATGACATGAGGTTTGCATTAAAGAGTGGTATGTGGACAAGTGGCAAAGGCATGGATTATGTGGTAATAAAAACACACTGGGTGATATTTTTGTCAGAGGGCCTCACTTCACTGCCTCCAAAATGCAAAAGCATCAGGAACTCAGATTGCTGTCTCTGAGCCATGATTGCAGAAGCAGATCAGCGTGCACCTTACTCCCAACTCACTGAATCGTGTTTAGCTTTCTTCTGCTATATCAAAAACTGTCCAAGTGCAATGCTGTTGATGAGAAAATGGGGTTCAGTGTTGCTTCTGGATTAGCAGAGAACCCCTACATTGAAGCCAAACTTTTCACAATCAAAGTGATTTGGCTTGCCAATGGTTTGATTAGCCAAACCAGATTGAAAATGGTGGTGCTGAGTCAGGCTGGCTTCATGGGGAGATTTTTTTCCCCGTGCGTAAAAATTGTTATTGTTGTTGTTTACTTGGATTCTATTACTTCAAATTCAGTGAAACCTAATAAAACTCTCCAAGCTGGATCATCAGTTGGCATAAATCAGTGTGTGTCCCCTGAGTCTAACGTTGTTGGACAAATGTATGAAGATCCTGTGGCTCTGGCCACCCATTTTCAAAGTCAGGAGATCTTGCTGCAATTCTCTGAGGTGATCTCCTGCACAACACAGGGCACACGTACAACACTGCTAGTTTGTGGTAGGGGTAGGGACTGCTCAAATCCCCTTGTGTTCCCTTGCCCCGTGTCCCAGCCTTCTACAGTGGGAAAAGACTGTCTCTTTGACCCATCCATCCAATTAATGCCAGTTGTTGACAGTAGCCTTTCTTTTCTTTTTTTGGAGACAATGTGATTTTATCATGCTGACACTGAACTCTGCTTTCCTTGTCTGAAGCTGGAACTGGATGCAGAACAGTCAAAGAGCGAGAGATGAGTAGAAGAGAGACAGTGTAATGACAGAATGTTTCACATGCCTTTGAATTTCTAAGGGGATTAGGTGCTCCCCTGGTGCTTTGACATGGAGCCTATGGCAGCTGCTTTGGCAAAGCCTGCCAACAGTTACACAAATATGTTATTTTCCCCTCATTTTCCCAAGGTGCAGAGGACACAACAACCTCTGTTACAGAGCAGCAGCAAAGAGCATTTGGAGCTGTCAGAGTTTGTACAGCCATGCTCCACAGTCCCTCTGCTTCTGCTCGCATGCAGGAGCACCTCTGAGAACTTGTGCATCCATCTATGTTGTAGTCAGACACCTACCACTTCTCTTGTTGAAGCATAATTCTGCAATTCTGACTGAAATCAAGTGCCAGAGTCATGTAAGTCAGTCTTCACCCCCAGCCTCTACACATCCTGAAAGAGCTTCTCCGGGTCAAGCCTTTTCCCAAGCATCAGCTGAAACAAAATCCTCTAAGTTGTTGTAACTTTATCTGCCACATATACTCCAGAGACTTCTTTGCACAGCAGAAGTCCTTTTCCTGAAAGCAGGACAGGGACAGCAGGTGTTGTGCTGGTGTCCCTTCAGTGGAATCTGATTACTGGTTTGGTTGCTTTTCTCTGTCTATTTGATATGGTTATTTAGGAAGCCGTGGCTGATGGTGCGTTTTTAAATCAAGGACTGACAGAAATCAGGTGTCTTCACTTTGTAGAAGAAACATTAACCCACTGGTTGAGATCTGCCTGCAGCATCATTGGCAAACATGAAACTCAAGCTTTTTGCAAAATTATTGAAGTTCTTTTCTCATTTTAAAGTGGTTTATGGATGTTTCAGACACAAGGTTTAAACATTTAACAATAAGGCTAGTGGAAGTGCAGCAAAGAAAGGATTGCCTGAATAGGAAAGAACAAGAGATGGGAGAAAAGGAGGTGATCCCTCATGGTTGCAGAAATGGGCAGGGAAAATTACCACAAGGGAGAAACATCAGTATTCATAGCTGCAGTGAGAGTTGAAATGATGGTCAGGGCCTGTCAGTCCCAATACCGCATCCTTGAGTCACACGCACTGATTCAGACAGTAATTTGGACCTCAGATGTGCACGTCTGACTCCCAGTGAGCCCTCCTGGAGGGCAGAGTGTGGTTTCCTGAGTATGGTCGTGGCGGGTATAAAGCCCCAGAAAGAGCGTGCTCGACAGAGTTGTGAATGCAAAACCTGTCTCATTGGCATTGGCAGGAGACAACAGCATTTGTATCTTTGGACAATACTTGGTTTACTGATCTCAGTGCAAGCCACACACACACACACATATGCACAGAGGGTTCAGTCTAGCACCAGAATGCTGTTAGTGTAAATGAACACTGACACGGCCAGAGTGGCTGGAGTTTTTGTTGGGTTTTTTTCCCCACACTTTCTGAAACAACTGGCCAATTTAAAAGCACAGTTCAGAGGGAAGGGATTCTTGTTATGATCATGAATCTCAAAGATTTCCTAAAGGAAGAACAAAGAGAGAGGCAGAAAGACAGAGAGAGCTGGAAAACCAGGAGCAGGCAGCAGACTTGGAAAGAAATGTCCTCCTTCTCCCCAGCCCAGGAATGCAAACAGGAAGCCGCCAGCAGAATGTTTGGAGTGTGTGCAGCTGCAGTTGGGTCTGAAGACACTGAAAGCTGTGCCGAAAGTATTCAGCTTGCCTCTTACAATGGAGGGGAAACACTTGCTTTGACACTGCATTTGATAACCATTTTGTAGCAGGAGTGCAGACCCTTTCATTTGCAGGGAAAGGGAAGACAGCTGTGGCTGTCTTCAGTGAAACTTGCTATTCTATACGTGAGAGAGTGTGCTTGTTAAAGGAGGACAAAAGGGTGCTTACTGAAGTTCTGCAGGTGGCTTTTGGTTATTAACCAGAGGAGCTCAGCTAGTCCAGAATGTGTTGGGCTGCCTAACTCCCCACTACAGGAATCTCAGTTGCTGCTTGGGATAAACGGTGCCTTTTTGGAGACTGCACTGTGTATCGCCTGAAACACTGAGCTACTCCCTTGGAAACAGAAGTTTCGTATCTGCTAGATCATTCTTCCATAGCACATGTTTTCCATGTGTGAATTCTGATTTGGGGAGTTTTGGGGAGAAAATTACCTGCAACAATATCTTCTAATTCCTATGTAGATCAACCTCTTCAAGGTACCAGGGTAAAAACACTTGAATTATGTAAATTGAGATAATTTCTTATAAATTACCTTTCAAACAGGTTGGGTCTGTGTCTTAATTCAAACAGCTTTAAAATTATCTCACCTAGTTTTTCTCCGTTGTTCTTGATCAGCAATTGACCTTGAGCTGACTTTGTTCTCAAAATAGATCAAATAAATGTATCACTCCTTTTGATTGTAATATGGGTTCTGTTTTAAAAAAGTCTTGTGAAATGAGTCTTGCAGGTTCTTCGATTGCTAACATTTTATTACTACACTTTGAAGCTGCCTGAGATTGTGCATGTGACAGAAAATCCGTATTCCTAACTAACCAATAATTAATTTTAGCATGTATTTCTGAAAGAGCTGCATGCTGCTCTGTATTGGTACTTGGATACTGGTTATATGTATTAATTTGTTTTCTTATGGAGCTGATAATCTGGATTATCTCTTCATACTCCTGTCTTCTGATGGGTCAAACGCTGACATTTGCACCTGCAACACCTCTAGAGAGTTTGCTAAAGGCAACACTTTGGTTATAAGCAGCTTTTGTAAAAGAACCCCGTGGGACACTGTTAACTTTACTAGGACTAATTGTACCATGTGTTTCTTTGTGTCTAACACACCTGAATATTAATAAATGAGAAATTATTGTTCCTGGTTAAGTAAGTAGGTAGAGTAGCTAAATATAGAGGAAGTCAAACTGCAGGGGGGAAGCTCTAGTTTCAATGACTAGAGAGGAGGAACATGCAATAGCAGCACTGCAAAAAGCATACCTAGGGTCTTTCTTTCCTCTGACTCTATCCGCCACATCCACCACCCAGCAAGGTCTTCCCCCTCCCTCCTCCCCAGAGCTCCCCTTGATGCGTCCCACCAGCAACCCCAATGCCAGGTGCTACTCTTGTTCTAGTGCTGCTCCAGTATTTGTGGTATCAGCTTGAGCTCCTGCCTGAGACCCATGCTCTGCTCTTCAGGACTCAGAGTTTAACTCAGCCCTACCACTGTGGTGGTATTTATGGAGACAAGCAGATACAGATTTAACGCTTGGTAATTCCCCTGCACACCTACATGTTTCAAAAGCAGCAATGAGCTAATGCCTATTATTCCTTTGTGTAATAGGTTAGTAACCTCAGATTAAGGAAAAGGTCTGTAGGTAAGGCTCGGTCATCCTACTGGGATCACGCTGGAAGCTGGGAGTGGAAACCAGCTCATGCAATCCCCAGTCTGGAGCTACGAGCATGAGATCAGCTTTTTCACCAGGAATGATATCAAATATGGGGGCAGACCTGCAGTGAAAAGTATTAAGATCAGGAAGAAATCTCGGAGTTCTGCATGTGGAGGGAAGGATGGAAGTCAGAAAAGGAGGAGACAGAGGAGAAGCTGAATGAGATTACATTTTAATCAGCCTTAAGGGGAGGTTAGTAGGGAAGGCTACTGGACACACGGAATGAGACAAGACTACAAAACACCTTGATAAGAGAAGAAAGCCCTGTGTCAGCACAGTTGCCCACAAGGCAAGAGCTGTCAAATCACTGTTTTCTGACACCTTCTGTCTCTTCAACACCTTTTGTGCTGTTTTTCCCTTCTCGTCAGGGTTCATCTGACAGGGTGAAAAAAAGGGTTTTCAGAGCAAATCACAGCCTGAGGAGCTTCCCCAGTTGCAGATTGTTACCCAAGGGAACTCCAGACCTAGATCTCAACCCATTCCTCAGTAAACAGCAAGGGTCTCGAGAGATAGAGATTGTCATTGCCACATCTTATGCAACAGCACAGATGTTGATTCATAGCTCCTATCTGTGCTCCAGTGCAAAGCTCACCCGTCAGCAGCTAGATATTTGGAGAAGGGAATTTGTCTGGGGCTCTCAGTAACCACAGCCATGAGCTATCACCATTGCAATCACAGATTAAGGAAAAAGTGCTTGCAGTTACTGTATGGAAAACAGCAGGTGTGCCAGTTTGGACAGTGAATTGGGAAAGGTGATTAAGGCAGGCTCAGAGAAGCTGGTTTTAACACCTGGATTATTTTTCGAGACCCTTTGAAGGGAATCTGATTTTGAAAACAAATAGTTTTACACTCTGTAAAACTGATGAAAACTGCTTTCCTCTTTTTCTCACCCGTGTGGATTGTCTTATGGTCAACCTGCAATTTTTCCTCATAGGGGCACACATCTGGGTCTGTCTTTTACTTTGTGACCTATTTTCTTTAAACGTGAGAGAATGTAATATCTGTGAAACCTTTGCCCCTCCCCCTGACAATGTGATTGAAATCGATTGACTGATTCAAAAGCAATTAGGTGGGGCTGACAGACAGACAACACGCAAGTTTTCTTCTGTAAGAACTGAGGCAAAAAATCTCCATGGCCCTTTGAGATATCCTAAGGCCAGTATCAATAAAATTATATTTCAGATGTGAAGAAGGGCTTGCATGTCTGATACCTTGCCCTTTTTATCCCCCGAATATATCAGGTGGTCTAATAAAAGATATTGCCTCTTCTTGCAAGCCTTTCCACTCTCTATAAAATGGGGCATACAAAATCTCTTGTTCCCTGGGAGAATTTAGGGTGTGTATCCCTATTTTCTGTAACGGAGGTTTTATTTTCCTCTGGTTTCAGTGCAGTACCTCGCTGCCCTGCGCGCTGGAAACACCAGGGATATGCCCAAACAGCCATGTGCTTTTCGTTATTCTCAGCCTCATCAACAGCACTATATTCCCCACAAGGTGGTGGGCAACATCGAATTTTCTCTGGGGGGATTGTTTCCTTTGTTTCTTCTCCTTATAAACAAATATAATGTAAGAGCCCGGCTTGCTGTCTTGGAAGGTTTCCAGAGTAAGGTGATGTGCACAGCATTTTATGGGATAAGCATGTTTCACTGGTCAACAGCAATTGCAACAGCAGCATCTGAAATAGTAGGCCAGAATAATTCCCTCCGCGGCAGGAGTCTCTGGGTGATGTTCCCTGACCTGTGTTATGCAGAAAGTCAGACTGGATGATCAGAGCAGTCCCTTCTGGCCTCAAAATCTATGAATCTATGTTCTGATTACACATCTGAGAATGAGCAACCAAAGTTGAAAGTGGTGATTTATTGAATGCTAGCTACAGGCAGATTCTTGTTTCTGAATAAGCAACTGCTTTTAAAAGGGTCCCTGTAGCTCAGTGGGGTACAGACAGCTGTCAGTTCTTTTGGGGGAAAGTACTCGCCAGTCTATTTCTGTAAAGTGCATTTTAAATTTACAGCTCTGTGTAAGTGATGTTTTATAATAAGGATTGACCCTTTCTGGAGATGGCTTTGTGGCTGATTTATAGATAAATCCCCAGTAAGACTGCTTTGGGATGAGGCCAAGGTGGGCGAGATCCATCTTTTCTCTCCTGGCTTGTGGATCAACCCATATATGAAAGCATCTTGGTTTAGCGGCGTGAGTTTTGTTGTTGCATCCTGCTGCGGAGTATTTGAACCTTAGTGAAACAGACGATGTGTCAACAGCTCTTACAAGGCTTGTCTTCGGCCTGTTGTTTCATTTGCTTCCAAAGACGTCACATGCAGAGCAGAAGATGCCTGCAGCTGCTGTGAATCACTTTAAAGATACCAAGCTCCAACATCTCAGAGTAAAGGAGCCCCAGTAGTACCCTCAGATGTCTGGAAGGAGTGTGATGTACCTCAGATGCTCTCTGAGAGCTGTGGTTCTTTAAAATGCTGGGGAAGGGAGAGCAGAAAAACACCCTGGTGTGCTGGTGGGCCAGTGGTGGTACAAAAGGCAGGGGGACTGGGAGAGGCGGCTCCATGGGCAGCCAGAATTTTAACTGCAGAATGCTGTTAGGATTTCAGACAGCATCTGTTGTTCACGTTGTTGCTTTCAAAGTGGTGGAAGAGGTATCAGCCAGGTTTGGAGTGACAAAGACTATCAGAAGCCTTTGTAAAACTAATAATGGACTGAGGAACCAGCATTAATAATAGTTTTATCTCTCAAATATGCAGTCTGTGGTCATATACTGCTTTTAACGGTGGAAGTCAGGGATGACTTAGACTATGGCATCTGTAAAATACATGATGGCAGTAGACAAACATCATTGACTAAAGAGCTCTGCATATTCAAGCGTGTTAGGCCTTAGTTCTGGAAACTTCTCTTAAATCAATGATGGCATTACTGCACTTGATTAAAATGGTTAGATCTACCCTAACAATGAAACCGTCACTTTGATTAGAAGAGCAACCCATTAAATTGTAAAACATGTAAATATTAAGGCAACCATATTTCTAGGTATATACATTAGCTTTATTTACAGTACTCCCTTAATTGAGCGGCTTAACTGAGTAGAGATTGCACTCTAAACCGTTCCACAATTATTAAAATGCATGTTTACATTTGCCTAAATTGTGCAAAAGTAATTTAGAAGACGAATTTCAAGAAATATTCAGGAAATCTGCACACAGAGAACATAATTATTATTGATATTTGCATACCTTCCCTCTCCACTTTCACACACTATTACAAACCACACAGAACATGACTAAAGAAATGATTGGAGAAGCTGCTGTAAGTACAAATATGGATTCATCAATAAATGTTCAGGCTTCCAGGCGAAAAACAAACGGCGTGGCTGGGGGGAAGAAATATTACGTTTTATTTAGCTATTTGGAATGGGATCTGCACAGATAAATCCATACTCAGAATATAGCAGTCTGTTTTGACAAAGATGAATGTTGTTGAAAAGAACAAGTAAAACAGACAAAATTGCAAGTGCCAATGGAAGCTAGTACAAGGGGTAGCAGATATGCTAGGTAGATGTGCTCCACGTGGCTGTGGAGAAGAAATATTACGTTTTATTTAGCTATTTGGAATGGGATCTGCACAGATAAATCCATACTCAGAATATAGCAGTCTGTTTTGACAAAGATGAATGTTGTTGAAAAGAACAAGTAAAACAGACAAAATTGCAAGTGCCAATGGAAGCTAGTACAAGGGGTAGCAGATATGCTAGGTAGATGTGCTCCAGATGCGGGGGGAGAAATGGCCAACAGTGAGATAAGCTTTCACTCCAGCACTGGTGAAGAAGGCTTGATTCAGAGGTGCTTGTGTACCAGTGTTAAGCAAAGTAGAAGTAGACTCCAGGTGCAATAGCAAAAATCTACATTGGGACCTTCTTCCTTGCTTGAAAACAAGAGGACCCTGGTGACACCCAAGTTCACAAATCCTGAGGCACAACTATGCATCTCCTGCAGCCAAGCAACTGCTCTGTGTTTCAGTGAAAAAGACTCCAGCTGCCATCCAAAGGCAGGTGGAACACGGAATTTTGTGCATTTCTGAGAAAGAAAAATAAATAAAAAAATTATGAGTTGGGAGTGAAACGGACCAAGAATGAAATGACAGAAACAATTAGTGGAGCACTCTCTGGAAGAAGCAGCTAAGCCCTATATTAGGTTTCCAAAAGAGGCCAGTGATTAGTGACTGAATTGCCCTTCAGCTTCTGCAAATCAGGACACTTTAAAAGATGCATGGAGAGGGCATCCAAATTCAGCAGGTGCTTTTGGGAACCTTGGCCAACACATTCCTACCCGAGCTGCAAGAAAGAGCCGAGAATCCCACAAGACCTGGCAGTGCAGCTGATATGGGTCCACGCACAGAGAAGGATCATGTGTGTGTCTATTTATATTTATGTGCTGTATCTAGTGAGACATGCAATAGAAAAGAGGAGCCTTGTCAAGATTATCTGTCATGAGATAAGGGAAACCCATGTATCACTCATCCTGAAGGCTGTGCACCAAGGAGCAAAAGAACCTCATGGTCCCCTGACAATGAAAATAATGAAGTCAGATTATCCAAGGAAACTGTGAGTTTGCCTTACCCACAAACTTCAGCCCCAGGGAGGGAAGAAGAATTATCAGAAAGGTCATTCTGAGCAGTCAGAGTCAAGGACAGAGCTGAACAGCCACTGAAACCCATAGGAGCAAACACACAGCTCACAAGGAGGGAGAAAGCAGTAAGAGTTCAAGGGAAATAAATAACAACATGAAAAATGTTAACACTACTGAGGAAATGTAGGAGACGTTTCTCTCCATGTTGTGAAGACCTACAATGGCATGCTGATAGGATCCCCAGAGAGAGTACATCATCTACAACTATGCAGCACTGCACATGCTGATACTACTAATAAAAGAGAATGGTTCAGATCACAGAAATTAATTAGTTTAGAACTGCAACCACCAGGAAGAGAGCATGCACACAGCAGCATCCCAAAGTGTGTTCATATTAACGATTCTCTGTCTGGTGTGCTGTTGACAGAATCCTGTCTGTCTCAACAAAACTCTGGAAGCAGCTTTAAACTTCAGGCCCCCATCAAACAGCAAGCGGTCTCCCGGCAGTGTGCCTGCATGGAAGCTAGTAAATCCAGCAAATAAGGACTCGACAGCATCTCCTGCTGTCACGAGGAAAACTTTAGCTGCTGTACTGGAAACGTCCCTTCTCCTTGGGGGGCCATCTCTGCATGCACTTACCATGCCTGAAAAGCAGAGCTGGGCTGCTACTTCTCAAGGCACCAAGAGTCCTGCTCCTAACAAAATCCATCTGTGGAAGGAAAGGGGCAGAGCTCTTGGGAGTCTCCAGCACCCTGCAGGATGGAGCCATCTCCTCACAGGCTTTCTTGCTGCGGAGAGCATGTTTTTCCTGTGCCGAGAGGCAGAACGAGGGCTTGTGTGCATTTTCCTGCTTACCCTTTGTGCGAGAGGGGGCTCAGCACTCTGGAGTCCGGAGCTCATTTAGAGGCACCTTAGTAGTTCAGAGTTCCCATGTCCATTACTTCATCAGCCACAATTTACTGCAGTGCGATGTGATATACAGCAGGGCCATTTCGTCTCCCAGAACTTGAGAGAGCGGGGTCTGCGTTTTAGCATCTACCAGTTTTATCTCTACCATCTGAATCTCATTTCCAGGATAACCAAGGGTCCTTCTAATTACTGCTTTGTTGAATGTATGTTGCTCCAAGTCCTTGTGATTTGGCTGAAATCTGAGGAAATTGGAACTGATGTCATTAGTAATTTCTTCAGGGGAAACCCACTGACACCCAGTGAAAAATGATAATAAAGTTGTATCAATCTGTCTACGTATCTGGCTACCTTTTAGAAGTATAATGTTTGAAGAATACGACTGAATTTCATAGAAATTTAAGCACAGCAAGCACCATTCTAAGACTTTGATGATGGCTGGCAACATACATATTCTTATACCAGAGAGGACAACAGTATTTTATATATAGATAACCATGGCTTGTCTCTGTGCCAGAACACCCATTACAGGTCACAACGCGGGGCCTCTGATGCTCCCAGCATTTGCTGCTGTGTTCAGTGACCACAAATTATGTGGGGTCTGCTCCCAGCTCTGCCCCTGATTTGCCACGTGACTTTGGGCACATTGTGTCCCCTGCCTCAGTTTCCACATGTAACATGTAACATTTTCAAATCAATTATCCATGACAATGAGACTAGAAAGAACGCAGCATTGATTTTGTTTTCCCCTCTCCCCATTGGACATGAGGACTGTGATTTATCTATTACATTGGAGTACGTATGCATGCAGCACTCAGTGTCTTGTAAACACTTATTAATGGTCCTTGGAAAGTCCCCATGAGGTTGGTAAGCAATATCATTCTCATTTTGCATTTGAATCACAGCAATATGAAAGACGAAAGGACACATTTTAAAAGCAATCTTTTATTGCTGTATCTACATTTATTTGCATCAACCTGTTCTTTTAAAGGCTGACAAGATGGAGATTCCACAACCTCCATGGACAATCCTCCCCAATCCTTAACTATTCTTACCATTAGAAAGTTTCCCTTGATGTCTGTCTGATCTAAATCGTCCTTGCTGCATTTTAAGTCTTTGGGTGTGGGGAAGTATTTGTATCTTTCCTTTCCGCAGCAACTCAACTGTATGTAAGGATTACCTTCATGACTCACCACAGTTTTCTCTTTTCAGAACAATCCTACCTCATGTGGTCTTTCCTTCTTAGTCATGTTTTTAAGATTTTTGATCATGCTGCCATTTCTCCAGGGGGTCTATGTCTCTCTTCAATGTAGTGTCCAAAGCCAGACACTGTGTTCTGGCTGAGGGGTTGCATAGAGAAGAATTACTTCATGGGCCTGCTAGATGACACTCCTATTCATACATGTGAGTATGATGTCAGCCTTTCTCAGTAGCGTGACATCGTTGACTCATCTTCAGCTTGCAACTGACAATCATCCCCAGATGCTTCTCTACACAATTGCTGCTAAGCCAGTTGTTTCTCCATTGTGTATCTGTTTGGTTGGTTATCCCCAGCTCGGTCCTTTTGAATTGTATCCTGCCAATTTCAGATCAGTTCTGTAAGTTGCCAAAATAACTTTTCTTCTCATTACCACACTTGCAGCCCTTCTGACCTCAGTGTTCTCCGCAGATGTAACGATATTTCCATTGATCATCTCAGTCATTAAAGAAAATGGTGAATAGGACTCCTCTGGAGACAGAACCCTGTAGAATCCCCTTTGAAACATCTTTAGATTTTGACAGTCAACCATTGATAATTATTGTTTAAGTATGATTTCCAACCACCTTGCACCCAAATTATTTCAATTTTATTTAGATATTCTTAGCTTGTTTATAAGAATGCCTTCTGAAACAAAGTCAGAAGCCTTAAAAAATTTGAGATAGATGTGACCTACTATCTCCATCCACACAAGGTCTCTTTCTCTGTCAGAGAAAGAAGTAAGGTTACTTTGACATGATTTGCTCTTCATACACCCATGTTGGCTGCTGTTCATCTGTTTTCCTCTCAGTGCTCACAGAGAAGTTTATCTGGGACAAGTGCTCAAAATACTAGCACAACATCTAACAGGAATGGAGGTTGTACTCACTGGCCTACAACTCCAGCTCCCTCTTCTCATTTTTAGAGCTACGTGTGGCATTTACTCTTCCCCAGTTTTCTAGGACATAACGCTTTTTTCTGGCTTCTCAGAGAAAACCACTAACAGCTCTGAAATTGCTTCAGCCTGTTCTTTTAAGTACTGGGGGATAAAGTTCATCAGATGGAGATGATTTGATAACACTAACTTATCGGAGTGTTCTCTAACACATTCTTTTCCTTTTTGGGCCTGACACTGCCTCTTTGTTGCTGGCATTCATTGGATTTGCCACCTGGTTGCAGTTGACCTCTTTACTAAAGAATAAAGAAAAAAGACATCGAATACTTCCACCTTTTTGGCATCATCCGTCAGTGTCTTTCTCTCCCCATTGAGCAGCAGACCAAGACTTCCTTTTGTTGGGGTTTTGGAAGGGTTTTGTTTCGATGGCGTTTTTTTTCTTTACTGAGAAACTTTGTCATTTTAGTTATTCTTCTGTCCTATATGCATCACTGGTTTGTTTTGTGTTTTTGGTCCTATGTATTTACGCTATTCTTTTGCATTTGTCTTTGCAGCTGGACCTACTTTTCACCTCCTGCGTGCTTTTTAACTTGTTCTTCAGAAAAATGCAGAGGTTGTGATACAAACAGATTTGCCTTTCCTGCATTTTCTCTCCCTCCTCAATTTTGGGATAAATTGTTCTTGTGTTGTTATTATTGTTTGGTCTCCCTTTTTCTGGGGGCTTGTCACCCATGGGACATTATCCATCCCCTGAGTTTACTGACGGTTGTCTTCTTGAATTCCTGCAGGGTTTGTTTGGTGTTCTCCATACTCTTTCTCAGGGTTACAATTGCTTTCACTCGAATTCTTCCCTGTTAGTGAACAATGAAGTGCATTGTTTTTAACAGTGAGACTAATTCATTGTCAAACAGATCAACTCTTGTCATGATGAGAATTTTCCACCTTTTTCAAAACAATGTTTTAATGGAGTGACGTAGGCCAAATGCAGAAAATACTAGGTGATGCATCCTCACCTTTAAAACTCTGCATGTGTGAAAGTTTTACATGGGTATTTGCCAGCTGTTTCACAGGAAATGTGCAGCAGAGCCAGCAGTAGAACCAAATCCCTGGGTCCTCTTGCAGTGTCAAAACCATGGATTCATCCATCATTGCTCTCTAAATGACATCTTTGGCACTTAGAGAATCTAGGCTTCCCTGTATTTGGAGGAAGTCGCTGATTCCCTGAACAATCACCCAAAAACCAAGCAGTCCACAGACTGAAAGGGCAGTCTGATGGACTGATATGTGGAGATTCTCCTTTGGAACCTGATGAAGCAAAATCCATCAAAGGTAGTTCAGAAGTCACTTTAACATTTGCAGGTAAAGCATGAGTTCTGGACTGAGATGAATTTCCAAATCCCTTTTAAAACCTTTACGAAAAATGCAAATGATGTTTTTTTGTATCTGTACTGTATGTTTAATATATCCGTTCCTTTGAGTAGAGAAAAGCCACGTGCTTCATCACATGGGGTTGTGTGGGTCCATGTCTTTGTTTTTCCTCTCTTATCTTTATTAAAATCAAAACAGACGGCACTAATCCCTCAAATAAATGATAATTTATTTCTTTGTGTTCAAAGTATGAGGGTTCCATGGTCACTCTTATACTAATCAATTAAATGATTTTAATTAAAAATGGAACGGTTTAAACATAAGACATAATTAAATAGATGCCTGCTATAGTTACCACATTGGTATGCTCCCTTTTGCTGGTTTGAGCACACATTTCCTCTACTGAAGTCAGTTACTGCCCATACAAATTGATTTCTACACCTCTTCCTACATTCTGTGAATGTCTGCAGAATCTGGGCCTATGTCCCCTTTCTGATCTCATGCTGATGTAATTCTGCTGATTTTCAATGGAATTACATCGGTGTTAAATCGCTGCCTTTATTTGGGTTGTTCACTGAGATCCATGTAGAATGGGTCATTTAAAAGGTCATGCATTCCTCTTGTATGAAAACAGCGAGTGCTTTTGGGCAAAGAATGTCTTTTTTCTTCCACGTTTTATGGGTCTAACACCTAGTGTGTAGGTACTACCACAATATAAATATTATTACTGTTGAGAACAGCTACTAGAAAAACTAAATTCCTTCTGTGAATTCTTGAGACACTATGTGTGACTAAGAGTTGCTTCCAAATAGGGGGGAGGATATGAGATATTTGTAGTAGAGAGAACTCATCCACACTCATCCACAAAGTGCTCATCACTGACCTCCATCTCCTCTGTTTGGAGCAAAGATTAAATTCTCATGGGCTTCAGTGGGACCTAGTAGGCTGTGCTTCCTCTTCTAATCATTGTGACTGAAGAAACACATATTCATGCTGCAAGGGATGATATACATCAGTTTGTTCACGTGCAGACTTCTCTTGATGACAGCAACTTGGACCATTGTATTCACCTTAGTGCTGCTACAGCCATTTTTGAGGATGCAATGGTGGCTTAAACTTGTCTAGCTCAGCACTGATTTTTCCTAGAGGGAGCTGCACCATGCTAAACATGTTTTACATCAGTGGGGCTGTATTTTTGCAGGAGGTTTTACTGGTGTGATTGTATTGGTGACAGAGTCCCAAGCAGATATACTTTGCTGTATCTCAGCTCTCTGTATCTTAAAACTATGCCATTTTGTCAGTTCTTCCTAGCCTGGGAATGGGCAGAGCAGACTGCTGTGCTTTACTCCTCATTACAGAAGCATGTCATGTAACAGAAACCTTCTTTCCTACACTTGTGTTGCTGCTGTTGTTGATCTACCTCTGCTTTTAAAACATAACTTCAGGTTTTGCCTCACTTTCCCCCTTCCCTGTTCCAGTTCTGAGCCGAACTTGGCAGAATGAATTGATTTAGTGTAAAAAAAAAAGGAAAAAACCAAAACCCCAAGCTGAACACAAGAATGCCCCCAAAGAAATAAATAATCTCTGCATCACTTTCATACCAAGAACTGAAACATAGGTAAAGGGTCATTCATCTCCTCTTTTGCCACACCCTATCCTTGCTGTAGATGGCCAACATAATGAGGACAATCTGCTCAGATCAGGAAACTTGTGCTCTCTGACGTACTTAGGTTTCCTCAGGGGTTGTATCTACAAGACACTGTCACTGGAACTTAGGGACTCTGTAATATTGCATTAGGGACGTATATAAACAAGTGAACTGTATGCACTGAAATGACCAGAATGAGAACAAATAGTTTCAATGTAATTAAAGCGTAAGTCAGTGAGTTAATTTTGTTTCATTGTAGGTGGACACAATTGAGATTTACACTGCAGATGTCAGCAGAGCATTTGGCCCTTCCTATTTGTGCTCACAGATTTTTGTTTGTTTGTTTGATTACAGTGCTGCTGATCTCGCATGTTGAAAGTAGACAGGCAAAAAATGGCCAGAAGATTACCACTTTCATAAGGAAACAAACCCAAATAAGGAGAGCAAAATCCTGAGGTGAGGATCATCTTACAGATGAGGGAGCGGCCCTGTGTCCTTGACAGTGGCTCGACTGGATCAAGGAAGTGCTCAAATGCAGCCATGCCCTTCCCAGCCTAGCAAGTTTGTTGGTGTCTCATGCGGGTTTCACAGAGATCATCTGCCTCTTGGTTTTGCTGCTTGGTGAATGATTGCTTTCTGTTGTAGGGAGCGTTCAGATTCTTTGTGATGATCACAAGATCAAAAGCTAGTTTAGGATGGAAGGGATCTCAGGAGGTCATCTAGTCCGATCTCCTGCTCTGATGTCCCAGAAACCTGATCAGAGAGTTTGACCCCACTTTTCTAAGTACAAGAAGACAATTTGTCCTGTACAGATAAATCTGAAGTTCACAGAATTAGCTAGTTTAAAGGATTTTCCAGTGCACCTATTGTCATGATACTTGACAAGTCATTATATATATATAACTCACTGTTATAGTATCTTGTGCTTTAGTAATTTTTTCTTCACAGTGCCCTCTGGAAAGAAATTTCACTGTTAAAGTTCTTTGCTATTAAAAATCAGACTAACTTAATCTGGAGCTGCCTGCCACTCACTGACGTGTTTTAGTGCTTTTAGAAGCTGCTGTATCACAGTGTCTCTGTATCAACTTGATTGTGGCATACTCTACAATCTAGAGTAGAGTAGCTAGACTACAAAAAGGTACGTAGGTGACTTCTTTGTGTTACTTCAGCTGTTCTTCCAAACATTTAGATAGTTTCAGGATAACTAACAATCATTTTACATACGAATGCTTCACCCAAGGAGACCAGGATGAAACTTCCTTGATTAAAACAGCAAAGAATTTCTCTGGCATATGTACATAATTTGGATTTTACTCTTGGATGGGTTTTTTGCCTCTGCTGAGCTTGAAAATTCATTAAGGCAAGGATTGTCTCTTTCAAGTATATTAGCACAGTGAAGCCATGCTTTATGAATGGAAACAGACATACTGTCTCACGTGGCACACCCCAGTATGCTACTCATGAGTACATCTGATTGGAAGGTGATTGCTTGCTGGATTGATAATCTGATCGTAAGGACATGACAGAGTTTTATGTTGTTGACCTCTGTGAGGATTTGTTGTTGTTGTTGTTGTAAATTTCATTTTAAGTATCTCTGGGCTACTCAGAAAGGTTTAGGATTAGGTAATAATGTAGACTTCAATCAGTTCCCACCTTGCCTCTTTCAGCATCTGCCATAAAGCTCCTAACAAGCACTGTGTTCTCTATTTTAAACAAACACTGTGTTCAATAGTCTTTATACAGTGATCTTGGCTGTCCTGATTCTTTGTTATGAAAGAACGTGCCACAAGTCCTTCTTCTTCTCTTCTTCTTCATCTTTTTGTCTTGAATTGCATTTTCTCTCTTGATTAAACTTGGTGCTTTCTGCTTATGCTCATTTTGTGACCTCTCCTAGCTTCTGATCATGTCCCTGCTGAGTGGATGCCTCTATTATCATATGGTCTGCAATGCTGTGGACACCTGCTAAGACTGAAAAAAGCACAATTTTTCAGCTGAAACAATTCTCTAGCAGACTGTGATTCCAAGAGTTAAGCCGTGGAATTTGAATTTTTCCCACTGGGTGTTTAAAGTGCTCAGCACAAATAACTTGCTGTCTAAGCTAACCTGTCAATACTGAGGCATGTCAGCTGACATTTGAGCAATTTTATCTCCAACTGGTTTGTTAGGTTTAAAATAACGTTGTCTTTCTTCAGAGTTGTAGGATCCAGGCAGGCCCACATTTGATCATATTCCTTCTTCTTAACCTTCTAAAATGTGAACCTGGGATGTCTCTCACTGGAGGTAGGATGGACATTTCTTGGAAATTATTTAGGTGTGGTTAAAATACTGATTTAGGTTAGGCAGAAGGATTAGATAGCCTCTCAGGATTCTGTCCAGTCCTATTTTCTCTTTCAGCCATGGGAAGAGTTAGTCCACTTTCACATTATTTGAATGTTTTTCGGTTTCTTCAATGCCTGTTTATCAAAGGACTTACATCTGTGTGTATATAAAATGTGTTTCCCCTTTCTTTTTTACGCTCATTTGATCTTCAAATGTATGTTGATACTCACATTCTTACTGTCTCATTTGTGACTGTTTATGTTCTGCTGTCCCAAAATCAGTTTCCCTTTCAGGAATTAGTCCTATGGGTAAAGCACTCAGCCCAGGTTTCAGGGTTTTTTGTGATTAAGTATTGGTAATTTTCCATCCATGACTCTTCACTTGCACCAATCATTTAGGTGAACTATGCGGGATAAAACGTTCTAAGGATTTGGGCACAGCACTTTGATATGGAAGGTGCAACTGTAACTGCAAGAATTGCTCAAGCAAAAGAACTGTGAGATTAAATTTGAATATTTCTCTCATCAGGTATCTAAACCAGGTGAAGAGAAGTGTGTTTAGAAATATGCCTGCAACTCAAATGCAAGTTCATCTTCCGTGTGGAAAAAAATGAACTATTTCTTCATGCTTTGTACCCCAAATAGTTTGTATCCTAAGTCAAAAAAAAAAAAAAGAAAAGACTATTCTGCATTTGGAAATGTGCCCCATAGTTTGCCACTTCACATGTACTTGTCAAGATCATTGTGCAACAGGCATGTCCTGTTGAGCAAGTTCATTTGGTTCTCCCTGATGGTGTTACTGATGGGACAGCTGGATTTGTTTATAGGGCAACTACAGCCAATGTTTGCACTGGATGGTCTCAACTTTCATGGCATTTGCTGTACCAAGTGTAATGAAGTGGAATGGAAAAGCAGACATCTAGAAATAACCACCTTAGTTTACATTAAAGCATATTGATCAAAATACTAGGTTTTCCAGTCTTTTCATATCGTGTCATGTGTTCCAGCCCCTGAAATGGTTTTGAATGCAATGCAATCAGAACTTCTAAAGCAGAACAGAAGACTTCCAGAATTTAGTTTCATATTAAGTACTGTGATACCCTGTTGATATTGGTGCTGTGTAATGACTTCATCATATTTTGATATCAAAAGATGGACTTATTTCCTAGAAACTGGAAGTATCTAGAATATTACTTGCAGCTGCAAGGTCATCTCTCCTTCCTTCCACCCCTAAACCAAATTGGTTTTCTTCCTGATTGTCAGTTTCAGTGCAATATTGTTCATTGTTTATTGTTTAGAATTTATTTACTTTCATTATCTTATTGCCTTTGGGGAAAGCATTTGATAGTGTTGAATGGCACATAAAGATTGGATTAAAAAGAGAAAATCATCAATCAAATGACAAAATATGGAATAAAACTATAACTAAGCATTGTAGCATCTTTGTCTCAAAGCTAGGCAACATTGGACATAATAGCAGTGCTCCTCTGCTTATGTGACTTTATTCCCACTTTGTATTTTCCCTTAAGAAATACTGAGAATGAAACCCATAGAAACACAATTAAGCTGCTGACCTGTAAGTAGTGATGGCTTACAATGTGTTTAACAATTCAGTAAAATTTTACTCTGATATCTATGACATAGCCTCATATAGGAATTAAACAGTGAAACTGAACAGTACACTCATGCTGAGCCCCTTGCTGAAGATAGTCTGTCCAATTTTTTTAATATTGTTATCACTGAATATTTCCATATGTCTTATCTACACAGAATTCTTGAAAGGTTATTTGTAGATGTCCTCTGGGATAGGGGACATGTCGGATTGACATTAAATACCCTGTTGCAAAAGCTCAGTGGTTAAAATATATTGAAGCAGGTGGCAGAGCTCTTACTACACCCAAACAAAAAACATGGTATTTTTTCTGCTTTAAAAGGAGTAGAGAAGATCTCTTTTTTCCATTAATATTCTTTCTAACATTAAAGCCCTGTAGAATTCCTCCATTCCTCAGAAGCCTGAATTACGTCATTTCTTATGGATATTATCATCACTAATTTGAGATCATAATTTAACAATGTGCTTTTAGATCTGACCTAAAACATTTGGAGTCCATATGGGAGAGCTTGTCTTGCTTCACAGTGCTGTATAAAAGCCAACACAAGCTTTCTTAAGCAGCATAACTGAAGCCTGGGGACGTAACACACCATTTTCATCACTTGGAGCTAGTCAACTTACCACAAAGACACTGCCCACTTCTCGTCTATGCTAGCCTGTCCTGTGCTGAGTTCATGTATCATCTCTGCCTATGTTAACTGTTACTGGCCCCAAAAAGATGTATTAGCTAAGGATATCAGTGGTGACTGTATATTGACTGCAGAAAATTGAGTGTTCTGCATATTGTTCTATCATCTAGACCTCCTTTTTTGCTATTATAACTAACATTATTTGGTATTTTTGTTCATAAATATGAGCTTCCAATAAAATAAAGCTTATTTATCCATTTGAATGTTTTTTTCTAGGGAAAATACTTCTTTTTTGAGATCACAATGGCTACATAAAAATAACTGCCATTAAAAAAAAAAGTAAAACATTTTTCTGGCCTTTTTCAAAAAGAAAAAGGGAACTATATTTCAGTTTTCATACCATTGGGGCAAAAATTCAGATGAAATTTAAACATGCAATTTTACAAAGAAATTTTTCTTTGGCATCTTACATTCAGCTTTAGATAGCCAACTATATGTTCCTTACTAAGCAAAATATTGACTTCCCCTCCACAATTAATTTCAGTTTTCCACAAAGTTAGTCAATAGAATCAAAACAAATAAGATAGAGATCAAAAGCTAAAAAAAAATAACTGCCATTAAAAAAAAAAGTAAAACATTTTTCTGGCCTTTTTCAAAAGGGAACTATATTTCAGTTTTCATACCACATACCAAAAAATTCAGATGAAATTTAAACATGCAATTTTACAAAGAAATTTTTCTTTGGCATCTTACATTCAGCTTTAGATAGCCAACTATATGTTCCTTACTAAGCAAAATATTGACTTCCCCTCCACAATTAATTTCAGTTTTCCACAAAGTTAGTCAATAGAATCAAAACAAATAAGATACCTGTACACTTGTAATATGAGATAAAAAAGCTGATGAATAAAATCCGTTAGTCTAGGCTCTTCTGGCCTTTTTCAAAAAGAAAAAGGGAACTATATTTCAGTTTTCATACCATTGGGGCAAAAATTCAGATGAAATTTAAACATGCAATTTTACAAAGAAATTTTTCTTTGGCATCTTACATTCAGCTTTAGATAGCCAACTATATGTTCCTTACTAAGCAAAATATTGACTTCCCCTCCACAATTAATTTCAGTTTTCCACAAAGTTAGTCAATAGAATCAAAACAAATAAGATACCTGTACACTTGTAATATGAGATAAAAAAGCTGATGAATAAAATCCGTTAGTCTAGGCTCCACATCCTGCCTTACCGTTGGTTCCTTCATCAGCTGCCTTTACAAAGTAAGGAGAAAACTTTGCCATCCTGACACACTGGCATTTTTACACTCACTTTGCAACGGCGTAGGTAACAGTGGGTGCACAGCAACTGGGAATCATGATTGCATGATTTCTTTATGTAAATGTGTTCTGCTAAAATATCAGAGTGGACGGACATGTTAAAATGAAATACAATGCGTGTTTAGATTAAATTTGCTTCTATCATGAGCCCCAGTCCTGCCGTTATTGCATTCCAGAGGATGTTGCTTTAGCAGTCTCTCTTAAAATGTGAACCATTATTTTATGTCTCCCCCTCACTGCCTACATTTTCATTTTCCATATTCCCTTTGCACTGCAGACAACTTGTGGGCCCAATACACATGGTGGCATTTTCTACTGAACAGCCCGATCTGCTAGTCCATGGAGCATCACTTGATGTTATGACTGAATATTATCCCCAACCTCACTCAAACTCTCTATTTGGAGATGAGAACGATTATTTCATATAACTTAAAGGAGTTTCACCAGGGATATATTTGCCCCAACAAGCTGTGGTTATAATGACAGACGACCCTTCCGTGTTGCAGGAGGCCTCCCCCTGGATGAATCCTGGTCTCTAGATTGGCAATTTTCCTTCTTTGGCATGAAGAGCTGGCATACGGGATTCACTATTGAGCTGATAATTCAGTAAACAGTGAAATTAAATCTTCTGACAGTCTCCTACAGGAATTTCATTAACTGCAGGCCCAATTATAGAACTTCATTGCAACTACGGCACAGGGATGCTATTTAGCTGCCTTACGGAAAATGCACTCTCCACTTCCTTTGCTAGTAGGACGGTCTGTTCTCCATAGGTTTACATGTGCTTTCTGTCTCTTGGCAGGGGGGATGTTTGTTTTGCCTGGGGCTTTGAACTCATAAGTGCTTTTGAACAGATAACAGGAGTTGAATATTTATCCTCCATATGTGTAGTAGAAGGACACAGTTCACCATCATCGTACATTTAAACGTATGCAGGAACTTCGGATATGTTTGACTATGTAATAGTAAGTCATGTTTTGCAAACCACGACTAGTTTGGTACAAGTGAAAGGGTTTCAGAAGATTTAGATCCACCAAGAGGAAAAGCCTAACTACAAAGAACCACTTGAAAACCTAACCAATAAAGGGAAAAATGGAAAAGAAAGAAAAAGAGGAAAGTCAGGAATGAGTTTCACAGCGCTACTAAAATTCTTCAACGTCTTGGGCAGCCTAGATAGACAGTCATAAACTTGGCAGGCCCCTAAACTGAGTACTCACCTGTACTGAGGTGTCACAGGCCCCCAGAAAAAATAGAGGCTGGAGAGACACAAGGTGATCTGTGTTTTATCTGACTTGTCTTTGGGCTGCAAGATCTATGCTGCAACTCTAAGTCATAGTTGTGTCAATGGCCAATACAAAAAGCATTGGGAAGACACCAATGCTATATACAAGCTGGGATCATCTCATTATTAGCTCCTTTCAGGATTACTGCACAGAGGCAAATGGTTAAATCCTTACAGATGTTAATCTATCCTTTATGCCTGGTGGGGAAAAAGGTATCAAACAATAAGGAAATGGGTGGGTTTGTAAGACAGCAGTAGAACCAGAGGATGGATATTTCTTATGTTCTGGAAATACAGGGTATTGTCAATGGTGGTTTTGGAGAGGTTACATTTTACATGATGGCAGAATATTCAGGAAATGTTCTCAAACACACTTTGAGATTGGAGAGAAGAAAGCAATCAGTGTGGTTAATCTGGGAATGATCCACATGGAGGCTGTGGTTTACAATATGGAGATTGCCAAGAATAAGGATATAGGATCTGAAAACTGTGGCAGTGGAGAAAGTAACCTCACCTCTGAGAGGGGACTGCATAATTTAGGGTGTGTCTTTAAGAAGCTGAGAAGAAAGAAGCAAGAGTGAACAATGCAATAACCCTTTATGATACCACCAATTATTGCATGGGAAAAGTCAAGAGAACAGTAAATGAGAGCCTCACTATTCTGAGGTATAAGAAGAGTAATGGATATATCAGGAAAAAAATCAGCTTTGTTGAGAGGTGGAGACATAGCAAAGAAAATAAAACTTTAGAGAAGCCCCTTTGGAGAAAAAAATACAAACTAATACAAAAAGACGATAATTTCTCCTTTTAAACACATTTGTGGAAACCAGCAGTGATTGAAACTCATTTCCTTCAGGCCTGTAGATTAATGTCTTTGCAGTATCTTTTTATTGTGGCTCTTCAGCTTGATGCTGCTTTGATCACTCTGGCTCGGGTGAGTTGTGTTTTTTCCCCCTACAGTCACTGTTTTCAAAGACCAGAAATGTCTAAGAGGCCAGAGTTGAGCAGAGGCAAGCTGCCCTGTGCAGCAGCCTTTCCAACTCATCTCTCCCATGGAATGAACAGATGAGATATCTGACCGCTCCCTATTATGGGATCTTACCATGCAGCCCTTTGGTAAAGCACTAGCTGACCTTGTAGTTCACCTCTTCTGGCAGAGGAGATGACAGTATGGTATGGTAGTTTGCAAGTCAGCTTGATGTCTTTCAGAGGGAGAGGCCTTCAGTTGCCTTCTGACTTCAGGACTGCAAACATGCCAAGAAACATTTTACATGCTTAAAATGAGTAAGTGATTTTTGTTGTGCAAGTAAGCCATGAGCTGGGTGGCCACATGTTTAAGGCATGTTCTTGTGGGTCCAGAGGCATGAAACTAAGCCTTACTACAGACTCATGCTGAGGGCTTTTCTGAACTGACTCAGCTGCAAATACATACGCACTCATTCCACCTGTGGAGTCAAAGGCAGACAAACATGACTTTGATCGTATTAGTCTCTTTTGGGCTGTGGGACTGGAAAACCTTCTTCAACCATGTGGTTGAGTGGGCCAGGGATGTTCCAGAGAGGCTTTGATACCTCTCCCTCCCACAACCTCCTCCAAGTGCAATGTCATCAAGGAATAAGGAAAATGTTTTGTGCATGGCTCAGTGAGTGTTCGTGACTACACCCTGAAGCTATTGCATTGTGCTGGACTTGTTTCAATGCCAGGGCTCATTTGTTGACCTGAATTCATGAGGTACTTTGAAACCAAGACTACTAGCCTGTGCCAAAGCAACAAAGTGAACAGGCATTTTGTCTCCAACATAGCAGGACCAGTCCGCACAGGTAATCAGAGAGGCTGACCAAGTTCTTTCTCATTTTTCTGTACCAAGGCTGCCTAGTCCCTTCCAAACCTAGTTGAAAGCCAGATTTCCTGGGTGAATTGGCCTGAAATTCTGTGTTAAAGAAACTTCATATTCCAAAGGACAAATCAAATTAAATACATTTAAAAAACCCTTCTGACTTCTGAGAGGTTTGTACAAGTTCAAAAGGATATGCTTGGAGCTGGAATTTGGTGGTTTTACCAAACTGTTTACTTGCAATGTATTATTCAGCTACTAACTTTCTCTGTGGGCTTTGTAAAAATCTAAGCTGTGTGTGGTCTCTGGTACATATGGGAGACAGAGCTGGAACTTAAACTGTCTGTGTTTGTAGCTGCATTTACTGTCTTTAACGGACGTTTGCATTACATTACCAATATCATAAGCCTTTTCCCATTCCTGCTACACCTAGCTGTATTTATAATATATTGTGAACAGAAGGTTGTAGCTAGTCAGCTGCGCAAGTGTTCATACAAACTGCTAGAGCTCAACTTGTTGATCTCTCCCTCTCCTTCCTAGTCCCCTCTGCCAACTTACCTTTTACAGAATAACTTCTGGCTCACAAATGGAGTCTGGAGTTGAATCAGATGACATAGAGTATCATCAAAGATTGAATGTTACCTTTTATCAATTTCTGTTGCTTAGTTTTTGCCTGGTCAGTCCTTGCTATTACTGCCTGTAGGTCCTATTGTTCATTTTATAAGCCTTGGATTATCAGTAATGACTGAACCATTTCCAACTATCTGTATAATCTGCTTATTTATAGACTTCTGAAACCAACTGGAAGCATCCACCTAGATAGTTCTTAACTATTTCTTGGTCCTTTCTGGCATTTTCTTCAAGGAAATTTAAAAAAAGTCCATGTTCTTGGAATAAAAAGAACACTGATACAACTACCTCCAAAGAGCCTGCTAGTACTTAGAATCAGGGATCAGTGTATATTAAATACCATATGCCCAGGGAAAAAAAGTGTCCTTGCTAGAGTTACATCTCTTCCTTTACTCATCCACTCTCTCAGTTCCTGTGAGATTGTTTCTGAATTTCCCGAACAATGATGTCCTATTTCTCAGTGACCTACTGACACAGGGGAAGGTCTCATGCACTGGCTAGCCTTGTACCATAGGATATTGCTCCAGTCTCTCTGTTTTTGTCAAGAGTATGATGATAGATCAGTGATGATAAATTGTTGCGATATACCAGAGCTACTGCTGTTTTCACGTGTACTTGAAGGACCAACACTAGGCACTTAGGCAGCAGGGTTTGCCTACTCCAAAACAAGATGGGGCAGGAATTTCTGGGATGCCTCAGCTTTTTGTTTGACAGGTTTGCTCAAAAGTGATTAAGTTGCACCTTGCCGTTTAGGAACCCTCCCCTTATAAAGTATCATCCAACATGTGTTTGATAGCTGCACAGTGAGGAGCCAATGCAAAGGAGATGACCAACAGGAAAGTATAAGGAATAAAGATCTGCTCTTGTTTTCCAGACAACAATTGATGTTTTGCCATTCTGACATGTTTTGATGGTTGATAGCTTAAGAGGAAGGCAGGAAGCCAACTGTTGACTTACAGTACTTAGCAACGAGTTAGTGCTTGGAGGGAATGCGTCCTGCCTTTGGAGCAACTGACTTGGGAGTTTTGAAAAGTGTGTTTGCATTATAGCTAGACCTTGGGTACTTGGCAGTGACAGTATGATGAAATTATTGGCATCCTTTGTGACTTATGTATGTCCTATGACTTGACTTTTTAAACTTCACCCTATGAGGGGTCTGTAGGGATAAAAGGGGGGAGCCAATAGTTAAGTGCATGGAAGGGGATCTGTCAGGGCACCAAGATGCTTGCTGCAGAAGGAGTGGGAAGATTGCTGCTCTTTGCAAGAAGCTCACTAACCTCTGGAAATGTGCTTTTGATCCTTCTCACTGCTTTTCCTGATTTCAGTTAAATGTTTAGGTTTATCTGTAGTCAGTGACCAAGAAAGCACTGCAGCAGTTGCTGGTTGGCAAGATGGGAAGGCCTGGTTTGTCTCTGTCTCTCCAAAAATTCGCCTCATCCAGAGTTATGACATCAGATTGTCTGATAGTGTGCCCATGTTTCTACCCCTTACATCTCTGGGGGATCCCAAAGTTTTTCACTGTTGTCATTCTACTGTTATCCTTCTCAGTTGTGACTGTGGCAAGCAACCCAACAGTTTCTTCTCAATAAAAAAAAGGCACATAGTGAACTGGGAAGTTACTTATGAATCACACTTAGTGTGATTTTTCTTGATCACTCACTTCCAGCCTATATAGAGTATGTCTTTTATTCAGAGTTTATCCAGGTCCTCAACAGATTACTCAAGTCCAGTCATGACTGCCAAAATGCTGAACGGCCCTTCAGCCATGCCCATGCAAGCTGTGTCTGGGTATCAGCATATCCCAGCACCCCAAGGGCTGCAACTGGTAGAAAATCATGAAAATAGTGCCTCTTGGACACTGGACAAAAAGGCACTAAAGAATTGCCTGTGCCCAGATTCAAAGCCCGTACACACTAAGGTGAAGGAAGGATTAGGGCAAAAGCCAGGTAAAAGCCTGGACGAGCCCTTCATTGAATTTGTATTAGTTCTCCCTTGGGTTGGTATTCATGCAACACTAGGATTTCCTACAGCATCCTCCACCAGGGACTTAAAAAAAATTAGTCCCTAGACTTGGTAAGTGCCCACCTCAACCTGCTCTAAGCAATCTCTTTCATACCTTTTACAAGCCACAGAGGCTCCCGTGCCAATGTGATGGATGCTAAGAGACCTTTCCAAAACTAGCGGGGGCAGGAGGTCTATTGGATGTGAAACCCCAGACCACTCTCTGGTTTGGAAAGGAGGCAGCAGAAGAGCTCCCAGCACCTGGAGCAAGTGCCAGCACCTGGCAGCTGGTGGGAAAGGGTGGCAGGTGGAGGCAGGGGAAAGCATGCTGTGAGGGCAAGAAGCCTACTGCTGCAAAACAACACATGTGAAGGTCAGCAGGCTCCTGCACAGGCACTGGGACATTTCTGCAGTTTTCTTGGCCGGCAAAGAGGCTTCTCTAGGTCTGTTGTGTCTCTTGAGTCCCTGCTGCTGCTACCATTCCTTCTTTCCCAAGTGTTTCAGCCAGTCCTGTCAGACCCTGTGACGCCTTAAATCTCCATACATTTCGGTGAACAGGCCTTGATACCAGGTCCACCCAGACATCCTTAGATACAGGAACATTTTTAAGTTCACTTATTTGTCAAATTACAGTTTCAAATTATTAGCAGATTTGTGTTTCCAGCCCGCTGCCATTCCCAAAACAAGAAAAGGAATAAAGAACTGAGAAAAAATCCAAATATTTTGGTTCAACATTTTTATAATGAAGCATTTTCAGGTAATGTTCTGCTTCAGCTTGTAACTAAATTTAAGTTTCTGAAGCAGAAACTCCACCTCATCCCTAACTTAAAATATCTGATCCTGAATGAAATTCTGCAGACAATCAGGGCCAGTAGAGGAGTAGGGAAAAGAGGAGGAAGTAGGTTTTTGGAGGAAAAAAGCATCTAAGCATGGTTATTAAAAGGAAAGATAAAAGAAAAGAATGGTAGTTATTGCTGAGCTCTAGGTGTAACTGCCTGCTGATGGCTGCTTTGCTTTTTGAGCAGCTTTTATCTAGGACCTTCTGAGTACAGCTTCTGAATTTTCCATGCCCATCTATATTTGGAGGGGAACTAGTGTTACCTCCCTTACAACTCGCTGCTGGAAAACGGGACAGCCCTGCCTCACACCACAAGACAGCTGCAGTCAGATATGGAACCAGGTCACTGAGGCATCATTTTCCTCTCTGACCACTGGCCACATTTCATCCATGGGCAACATTGACTCTGAAAGCATTTGGCTGCACAGCTCTTGTGACATCCCCTTGAGGCAGTATATTCCAGTCCCACACAGCATGCCCATACCTTTGTAAACCTGTCACCAGCCCTTCAGAGTCTTACAGCAGAAGCTTGTTGCAGTCTTAAATAAATGTAAAGGCCTTTATTATGAAAGCTCTGCTGCAGTCTCTGCAATATGGAGAGTTATTCTATTTGGCGTTACTAGGGCTCTCACTGTGATATACTTTAGATTAATGAGACATCAATTCTCAGTCAAGAGGCTATTTAAAAAACACTCCTAATTCAATGAGTTGTGCAGATGAATTAGTTCATTCAGCGTAACTTTTGCCATTTATGCTCATGGTGGGATAGGTGATGTGTCTCCTGTCTTTGAGATTCTCCCTGTCTTTGTGCAAACCCTTTTAACCTTGCCTAGAAATAATTGGTATGGTAGGCATTTTTTTAATCAACTGAGCTCCAGTATTGAGAAACAGACTGCATGGGTGAGTATCCATAGAAGAGGGAGGATTGTCTGGAAATTAAGTGATCAAAATAAACATTGAACATTGGCTGTTTCAAAAATATCAGATCCCTTTGGCTTCACTGACAGTGATGGAGGGCTAAGCCCTCTGATATTCAGGTGACACCTGTGGGCCACAGCTTTGTCAGTAACACTTGTGCTCTAGTTTTCTTTCCGTGTGGATAACACTACATGGAATAAAGACTTTTCCCTCACTCCTTCTCCATCCGGGCCTGCAGTGAGAGGTGGTCTGGCCATTGCTTCTGCAGGAAAGGGCAGAGATGCTACCTGGATCCTGGCTGATGGCCAGGAGAACCCAGAGCAACAGAGGCTGTGTACAGCCAAGAAACTGAGCTCCTCCAGGCACAGAAAAGTAACTGCTTAGGAAACAGCAGGCATTTTTGTTCCTATATAAGGCTGCCCAGTTGTCTGTGTAAAATATAAATGTGATGGCCACCATCCAGATCTGGATCAAAAAGTGTCCACAACAGAGACCCACTTTGCAGCAGCTGATAGCATCCCTAGAGATACCAGTGGATGAATGGGTAAGGAGAGCAACCATATCTGGAACTACAGGCAGGACACTGATGAGAAGTGGTCATAGTTACTGCCAAGTTGTATCTGCTCTGCTGTGAAAGAAGGCTTTCATCTCTACAGTTAGTGGTCAGAAAAGAAAGAGCTTCATTGCTTTTAAAGCCAGAAGCATCACCTGCTGTGGTCCCCTGTGTGAAACAGGTGGTAGATATAAGACAGCTTTTATTGTTTACTTCGAAAAACTAAATTCCTGTAAGTGGGTTATTTTGGTATGTTTTAATTTTGTAAGCACTTTTCCATCTCAGTATTCTATGTGCATTAGCAGTCACTGATGAATGAATAAAAGTGTCTCAATTACATGCATGATGAATTGAATTCAAATGTATTTTACAAAATTTTCCCTTATGCAAGGATTGTGTGGTGGTGTTCAAATGATGGGGTTTTTAAGCCAAGTTGGAGGTTACAAAAGCCTATGAGATCTGTTAGGCCTTGGAGAAGTTCATGAACTAGGACAAATTATTGAGCTAAAAGGGCTGAGAACTTGAGGTAGAAGAGAAGTGCATTTAGGTGCATTTAGATGAGCCATTGTGTCTTTGTGATGGGCCCTAAGAATTGAGGGTGTGGGAGAACGACCTCATGGAGAAGGGCACAAATGTTCCAGACATACAGAGGTCATGAAGTTGTACGAGAGACTAGGAATTCAAATTATGGAGTGAGGGAAAGATGCCCATGCTCCTATTTGCTCTGTCTGGGAATTCCTTGGATGGGTTTGATTGCAGGAGAGTGCCCAAAAAATCCCTTGGTGTCAGGACCAGAAGAGATGAGAGCCTCTGAAGAGAAGCACAGTTCTGCTACAGAATCAGCAAACAACAGGAGAGCAGCCAGGTGAGGCATTTTGTGGACAACTGGTTCCTTTGGATTAACTACCACATAGCTAAGTCGTTCACCAAAGAGATATCTGGAGTGGCTGTTGATGTGACTGCTGGGACAAAAAATTGTCATGTTCTGTCCCGCCTGGTGGATGTGCATATGAGCAGGGATGTCCTGTTCCTGCCATGAGACATTCAGTTCAGGGCTCTATTCTCGTCCTTGACCCTGAGTGGTCATCGCAAGCAACTTGGATTTAGAAAGCCAAATATGACCTTTGGTTTTGTGGTCCTTCATTTCTGAGTGCAGGCTGGACATAGTAGAAAACAGAAAATTCCTCCTGTAGATGGTCTGAAAAATGTCTAAAAAATCAGGTCCCTGTGTTTTAATACGGTACTGTGAATTAGGCTGGAGTGGCTGTTGATGTGACTGCTGGGACAAAAAATTGTCATGTTCTGTCCCGCCTGGTGGATGTGCATATGAGCAGGGATGTCCTGTTCCTGCCATGAGACATTCAGTTCAGGGCTCTATTCTCGTCCTTGACCCTGAGTGGTCATCGCAAGCAACTTGGATTTAGAAAGCCAAATATGACCTTTGGTTTTGTGGTCCTTCATTTCTGAGTGCACATGGCTGGACATAGTAGAAAACAGAAAATTCCACCTGTAGATGGTCTGAAAAATGTCTAAAAAATCAGGTCCCTGTGTTTTAATACGGTACTGTGAATTTGGAAGCATCCTAAACATCAAACCATCTCTGAAATGATGGCTTTGATGGGTGAGGGTCTCAGTTGTTTTGTTTGGAGTGGACAAAAGTGGACATCTGTGAACTTCTGTAGGACTCTGAGTTCTGCACAGGAAAATGGAGATGCAGAACAGAGGCTGTTCTGCTGCAAATTCATATTATGCTTTCGTTCCACCTAAGCCCCTGGGAACACAAGGGAGTTCACACTGTTCTGTCATGAATCTGCGACTCAGCGAACAACAACAGCTGGACATGTTGAGGCTGATGTCAGTTTCTGGATCCTCTCCTATGACAGTCTGAGTCATTGGTCTCGATTTGATCCTGTGCAACATGTGGGTGGCATACAGGACACTCAGGATTGCAAGGTAAAGTTATTCAGATGATCCCGATTCTGTGTCAAAGAGGACCTTGCTGCTGTGTCAAGACCCTCCTCCCTGCATGTGTGGGTGGTAACCAGTGAAAAGTTTTTTCTCAGCTCAACGATCAGATTCGTATCTTTATCAATATGTCATGTCCCAGCACCTGCTTAGCTCCTTAGATAACCCCGATCATTATAGATTTCAATCCACCTTCAGATTTGGCCCCCTGCCAACCACAGGAAGGAAAAAACAATCAGGGATAGCACGGATTAAATGATGTACCTGAGACCCAAAAGGTCACCTTTGCTTGGGCTGGGGCCTCGACTAGAGTCTTGGACTCTGGCATACAGCTTGCTGAACTGCTTTTATACTCCAGGGTGAAGGTGGACCACACTAAAAGCACCCACATTACAGCTGCTTGAGACTTCTTCCTGATGAGGAAGGTGCTAGGCTATTGTCTATATTTCTAAGTGCAATAACCTTGCAGTCCCTAATGTATGCCATGTATGGAATTGCAAGCTCCTCTGCTCAGCTTATATTCAGCTTTAAAGAAGAGCCTGGTCTAAACTGCTTAGTGAACACACATACTACTTGCTTTTTAGTTGTGAGGTTCAAAAGAGGCCCCCAAAGCTACTCACAAAAGGGGAATGAGCTCAGGAGAGAGACGGATGGGCGCTGTGGCTCAACAGAAGTTCAGAAGACTTTGTGTAGTCTCTTTGTGCGCAGGTCTGAAGCACTCTGCTCTCCTGTTGGAAGTGCAACAGGCCAACGGCTATAGCAGGCAGTGCCAGCTGATATGTGCACAGGCTGTAAAAACATCTTTAAAGCATCTCACTCCCTGCCATTAAAAAAAAGAAAAAAATTATTCTTGTGGTCGGTAAAGAACAAGAAGAACAAGATGTGACATCTTTATCACTGGGGGAAAGTTGTTTCTCTCCTAAAGTCCTTTCACTGAAAAGCTTCCTTGTATTATTAAAAAAAAAAAAGAAAAAGGAAAAAAAAGGCAAAACATCAACAAAACACTTGGGTTTCTGCACACTGCTTTGCCTCCACAAGTCTGAGCACCCGAGATTCAAAAAGCCCTGCATTTGAGAAGGACCCTTAGCAAGTATTTATTTACCATGTAAAATTGGTAAAAGGCTGCTCCCCCCCCACCCCTC
>NW_008794266.1:1005864-1072241 GCF_000699145.1 Aptenodytes forsteri
TGTATCAATTTTATTCTTCTTACCTTGTCCTTTTCCCTTATATTTTATTGGGGGGTGATGAAGGAGGGGGAGTTGTTGCTATTGTTGTAAGGAAGATTCTGGAATCTGTGAACACAAAGTAATAGTATTTTAAATAATGAGAAAAGATTCCACATGGAAAGCTCATCTGGCTGTGGCAGTTTGTGACTGAATGAGAGAAAAGTGCCCTAGAAGCTATTCATTAGGAATTCACTGGAAGCTCTCAAACAAGCCTGGCAGAAGCTGAAATTGAAGTGGTCTCTGACCTAATTTTCTTCTGCATGAAACATCTGCATCAAGGCACTCTTTGATGTATTCCACTTGGCTCTGTCTACAGTATTGTATCACATGGCTTCAGCGTTGCCTCAGTTTTAAAAGATATTTCCAGCCTGTAGAAGGTAATGTGATGTTACTGTTACCCAAACTAATCACTCAATGTGCTCCCGAAATAGAAACAATAGAGGTTCAGACAACGATGTCTGCTTTGCAGTCGTTGTTGCTGCCTAAGCTCACGGTTTAAAAAACCCAGATCTGTGATATTCATCTCATGTAATTCATCAACACCAGGAAGGGGAGGGAGAGGGGGGAACTGTGAGCCTTCTGTGTAATAGTATGTCAGAGGACACAATGCTTTACATGTGTGAGCTTTGCATTCTTTGCTGCTCCAGCTATACAGTTAGTTTAGCACATTAAAAATGAAAACAGGGAAATGTTGGAGGACATTATCATAAAACCTCAACAGAAGGAGCTCCTGGTTTTCATTTTGCTGTTTGTTCTCTGCTGATTGACACCCAAAGCTCACGGTGAAAGAAATGCGAACATGTTTGTGTAGATGCGTGGATGATGTGTGATGTATTTTGAATATATATCTATTTTTTCCCCCTCCTTTTCTTTTCTGCACCACAGTACACATTTCAGATCCTCTCTCAAGCTCTTCTCCAAGTGGTGTAGAAAACATAGCTGCACAAAGATAGCTCTATATACATACACATACACTTATACATATATACACAGATAAATGCATAAATAAGAAATGATTAGGGTCACTTCTTTACTTTGAAAGAATAGGTCTTAGCCTTCTCCAGAAAGGTTTTCTGCTCAGTCTTACCTAATGGCATGCTGCTGTTTCCCCAACCTTGCTTGTATTATGTGAATAACTGTGGTGTCTTTTGTATTCCACCCCCTGAAGAAGAATCCTTTGAAATTCTAAATGACTGTGCTGCGGATTTTAATGTCTGTCTCTTAGAAATAGCCAAGCAATACCCACTCATGGAGCAAGATGCAGCAAGCCTTTTGAAAGTTATTCAGCCTGCTTCCTCAGCCTCATGAGTGTGTGCATGTGTGTATACATGTACTGTTTAGTTCTCTGAATGTATGGCAGGAATACATTATTTCCCTGTGAATCACTTTCTCTCTCCTCCTGTCCATCTACTCCGCCCCCCAAATCTCTCCTACTTTTGTTGACATAGGAAAAAACAAAGCTAACCAGCTAGGGAGTTTGTACAGGTCTTATGGGTACAGCATGAGATGAGTTGGTAGCTTCTCAGTACGGTTCCTGGCAGAGATCGGAAAGAAAAGGCAGCCCTATTGCTACTAAGTAGATGACTCTGGAGTAATCACAGCAGAAAAGCCATGGCCCAGGAGCCTCAAAGTAGCCTGCTCCCTGGAGTCCTGGGGTTTCAGGTTTGGGCTGAAACACATTGGGAAGGCAGAGTGGAGGGAAAGAGACTCACTCCTGTCTGACTGCACAGCTGGCAGATAGCTGTGTCCTCTCTCTGGTGCTTCTGCTTTGAGCTCACGTTTCTTTGCTTCACTGATCAGTGGAGGACTTGTATCTGGTAGCAGCAGTGTAATTAATTCCTTATACAAACAGCTGCTCCATCCCTTGTTGAGTGATGTTGCACTGTGCTAGGAGCTGTATGCACTGTGACAGCCAGCTCCAGCTCTGGAGGACTTCCTTAGGAGTGCACGGTCCTGAGGCAACTGGGGCAGGCAGGGAGAGGTGAAGGGACGCACCCAAGGTCACGCGGCCAGTAGCCAGGAAGCAAAATCCGCCTCATCTTCTGACAGCCAAAGTGAGGCACTTTGTGGTGGGAACAGCCTGTCTCATCTTCTGCACCAGGCCAGCCCTCAGTGCCTATTGCCAGCAATAAATCTCCTTGAACTAATTTTGTTAAGGACAAAGCCAATGCTGTGCAAAAACAAAAAGCCCCATAGCTTCTTTGCATGTCTGTTGTTTCTGGAAGGGCAGCGAGGAGCAGGGAACCCCTCTCCCACCACATTCACAGATAACAGCCCCAAAGAGTTATTTTGGAGAACATATTTAAATAAGAAAAGGCAAAGTCTCCCAGCGAGCACTGAGGTTGATTTACGCTTCTGCATGGACGTGGTTGGCTGCGGATGGTGCCTGGCAGAAGCTTATCATGTCCACTCTAAAAATAACAATCTCCAATGGGCAAGACCTGCTCTCTCAAACCCAGCCTTGGTTCTCAAACAGTGACATGACATTCAAAAGTGGCAGAAAGGCTCTGTGGCAGGTCTGTGATGCTGAAGAATCCAGAAAGGTCACAGCAGCAAGGCCTTGAAGCAAGTGGCTCCTAACCAGAAAGAAGCCAGTTTGCTCCCCAAGAGTGGGAAGTGCTGAGGGCTAGGGTTTGCTTTCTGGTTTTTGGGTTTTTTTCCCCAAAAATTTCTCCTTTCCTCCCCCTTCTACATCCCCTGCCCCTGCCTTTTCTCAGGGTTTTATGGTGGTGTCAGACACCTGCCTGGTATGGGGGATGGTCATGCCTTCCAAGCGTTCCCCAGCCAGCCCTTGGTCCTTGTGTAAATTAAAGCCATTGTTGTTTCCCGCTGGTTGTCCTGAGCTCTGGAGACCCCTGTTTTGCAGTGCAGAAAGCTCCAATCTCTTCACCAGTGTGATGTTTCCTCTTTACCCACCCCCTTACATCTGAACCCTAGAAGACAAGCTGGGTTTTGTCTATTCATTTGGCAGATGGTTAGATTCAGATTTTACAGGAACATAATGTTAGAAATGGAGCATGTGTATGTTTGCATTTGTGTGCGGTGGGGAAAGGATCCCAGATCATTTTCTTCCTCTGTGGTCTTATAACTGCTAGCAGTTTCATGCAATCTCCTGTAGGTAACAGGAGTAGAAAAGCTGCCTTTTTTTTCCCCCCGTTTTTTTTCTCCCCCAAGTCTGTGCTGTATATACCAGCAGTGTGGTCTAGGCCAATGCTGAACATTTGTGCCTTGGACAATAGCACAGCCTGGCCTGACTATTATCAGCTGCTGTTTTCTGGTTAGCTTTCCTTTTATTCAAGTGCACAATGCAAGCCTTTATCACCCTTCAGTCATAGTGACTCTTGAGGAATACATCTGGTTTTCTCTTTCAGCAGCTCTGAAAAGGTCAGTCTGTTCATTTCTTATTCGCAGGACACCACATTTTTTTCTGAGCTGGAAAGGCAGGCCTACACCTTTTCATTCCGTCTTGTACGTAATTAGACATGGTGTCGCTCTAGAAACCTACCCTTGAAATCCTCCCGAGTAACTCTTTCAGAGACGGGGGAGACGCAACGAGGGAGCAGGCGAGCGGGGGGAGCACTTCCATCCGGTCTTAAATCTCATTGTGTGGTCACAAAAGCACTTCCCCAGCATTGCCAGCCTGCTTTTTTCCTCTTCTCCTTCTCCTTCTCCTCCGTCTCCTGTTTCCCCCCTGCCTTCTCCCTTGTATCGGGGGCTATAGCTTTATGGACACATCGCGCATGATAGAAGCTCTCGCATAAAGAAGTCCTCAGATTATTTGTGCAAATGGGGTTGCAATCTTTTTCCCTTGCGCGACGTCCCACATTCTTCAGGCAGGCTGTAACACAATAACAAGTGTGCCCAAGAGGACAGAGCTCACAGCAGCTGGTATCTGACAAATTATCCTGCTCCAGACAGGCAAATGGTGACTTGAGCTCCAGCCCTCCAAGGGACGTGTGTTTTGGTTTGTCCCTCCACACTGGGTCGGGTGGGCCAAATCCTCCCGTGGTGGAAATCAGCACAGTCCCCCTGGAGCCAGAGGGTCTCACCTCTGCTGGAGGTCATTTTCCCTTCCCAGCTGCTGCTCATGTGTTTCAGCATGAGAGGCACCAGGCAAGGCTGTCACGACTGCCTGGGTGATGGCTACTTCTGCCACCTCCGTGCTGAGGAGGAAACAGTCTGAGAACTTGGATGGTCCCGTGCTTCTCCTGAGGAGCAACTGCCAATATCATCTGACAAGGAGAATGGGGATGATGCTTCATAAAATTAATTATTGACCAGTACGAAACAAGCTAGGAGCATCAAATTAATTTCTGCCAGGCAGACAAGCTTGGAGTTGCTGACAGTCAAGGGACATTTGGTATAAAACTGCTGGTTTATTAATTTATCCTGCCCGGACCACTAAGCTATGGGGGTATGATTCTTGAACTCTTGAAACATAACCAGGTTGCAGCGTTTCTGGTTGGTTTTCTTTCTGTATTTCAGCTTTTCCTTTTTTTTTGCATCATTATTTCTCTCGTGGTAGAAAGGCCTTTTGTAGGCTAAAACCAGAGAGAAAGCTATCTGACTTTCTTTGTGTCCACCCCATTTTTCTATGTGTTCATGGTGACGTGATTGCAGTCCATCAGGGCAGCTTTCCTGGGATGAAATCCTTTCCTCTTTTGTCCTTTGCAAACATTACCATAGGATTTGAGTACTTGGTGCAGGGATTTTTCCCAAGCAAGGGCAATCCCTACAGCTGAAATCTCATAACATTAAACCTGAACCTCTAGAAATCACAGTCACCGGGGTTTCTTTCCTATTAGCAATTTCTACCTCAAAGCCAGATGTGGATATGCCTCGTGTCCCCACCACCACCACCATGCTGTGGTGCTCACAAGAAAGCCAGCAGAGTAGGAGGGGGAAAATGCAAAGTGGGAGAGCAGTATCAAAGTGGCTGATGCAGATGAGAGCAGAGACCTCCCATGTCTGCTCCAGCATTTCCAGGGAGCTGGCAGGTCTCTTCCTGCACAGCTGAGCCCAGAGACATTGCCTTGCCCCAAGGAGTTCACAGCAAAGTGGAAGGAGAAAAATGAGCTTAAAGAGGCAAATTAATTTGCTACCATACCACACTACTCCATGAGCTGTGAGACTAGAAACAGACCCTCCTCCTCCTGCAACTATTTATTGAGTCACTGGACCATATCTTCTCTAATGGACAGCCCCTCTTGTTTGCTTTGCATAGAGGATTTGATCTACTGTTCCAGTATGGCAGATGTGTTTAAACAGCCACATTTCTTATTTAAGTAAGTTTTGTATTTTAAAGCAAGGGACAGGCTAAAGACAGAGGGAATTTAGTTTCTGGTATTAGATTTCTTGATTGGTTTAGAGCTATATATACTTTTTATATATATATTTCAAATTAAAGCCTTCTGAGACATTTTGTGATTTACAGTCCTTTAGCAGTGAATAATGGCTTTAGGACACAGAAGGAGCATTTGAAATCTTTATTAAATCATCTGTATGATAGCAGCTTCTACTAATACAGTCAGACTTTGGGGTTTATCACAGTTTCTATGAAGGATCCTGATTTTCAGGGTTTTATAACAATGTGGTCTTAAAACCTGCCCACAGCTAAAATACATTTTTGGTCTTATCACACTGGGCTTACAGTAAATTGGAATAGAAATTAGGAAAGTGCAAGAACAGTTACTTGGTTTCTGATTACTTCTTGTAGAAAGACATAAAAGTTCAGAGTCTTGGCATGCTGTAAAAGATAGTGTTCCTTTCATCCCAGCATTGCCTATCTGACAATTTACGTTTTTTCATGATGCTGAATTATCACCACCTTGTCTCACACAATTTGCCTGCACATGAGATACCACAACATGGAAAGAAAGATCTGGACCCTGGCTGAAAGCCTGAGGTGTAGTCATCCTTACCATGCTCTTCTGTCCTGAATAAGGATGGAAGGTAGGTCTTCCTTGAAAAGGCACCTCTTTCTTTAACATCCTATAGCAGCGAGTTTCATTAAGTTCTCCACAGAATATATCCATTTAATTGTTTGCTGTGTGTTATTCTTTTACAAGCACCGATTTCTATTGGTTTGTGTTTTCAGGATAAAGCAAGCCATGGTGATACCCTCTTTCAGAATACAAAACTATGACAAACTTTTTTTTTTAAGTTTTTTGAACCAGTGGAGACATCTGTCTCCAGGGGCAGCTGTAACAGAAATAACAATGAACATAATAAATGACAAGTATGAAACACACCAGTAGAAGCTGATTTAACCACTCGTTGTTAAAAGGAATAGATTATTAATGTATCTGCCTCACAATAGATTATTGATGTAATAATTTAAACCTTTATTAAAAAAAACATAATCTGTTGATGATTTTGCATTAGAATTATTTTCAATTTGGAAGACACTGCTGTGACAAACTTGAATGTTTTGAAAAAAGGTAGCTGTCTTTGTAGTGGTCAAAGCCGTAAGACCAAAAAGAAGCATTCCCATAAGGAGGGGTAGCTTTACTGCAGCTGTGATAGTCTCAGGACATAAGCAAGAGAAAGTTTATAGTTTCCAATTAACTTTTCTGTCAGAGATGGTCTAACAGTTACGTATCTATCTGATTTGGCTCAGATAAGTTGTTTTTAGCTTTGAAGTATTTCAAACATAAAGAAAAGGTTTTAAGAGTGGAAATATTTTCTGCTTTTTCCAACTACACCTGGCTTGTCTATTTAAACATATGACCTCAACTGGCAAATGTTGTCTTCAGCAAGGTCAGTTTGATATTTCTGGAATACTGTATTCAAAAAACTTCATTTCATAGGTAATTTCCAGGTTTCATTCCAACTGGAGGTAGGTGACATCAAATCTGCTAACATTTCTTAGCAAATTTAAAGTTCCAATATTCCAGCAGGTCTTCTACAAAGATGGACAAGTTTATTCAGACATGGGCACTGTACTTCATCTGGCAACCTTAAAAAGTTGTAAGCCCTTCTGGCTTGGGAGGTGCCTGAGCAAGCCTCATTTGTGGGTGAGTATCCACAGTTATAAGCCGGAGGTGTGCACTTGCCTGCAGCACTCTCTAGGTTTCAGGGCATCCTCTTTCTGTGAGAAGCCTCGGAGAGCTTTTGAGCATCCTTGCTCCTAACATTTCTGGGTGGAAAAGGCCAGAAGTTCTCAGATGAGAAATTAGAGCTTTGTCTTTGCCTGTCTCTCTACAGTTGTGTGTCTGTGTGCGTGCATATGCTGGAAAAATGCATATAAAGATAGGTATATGCATTTACATGTGCAGTGTGTAAATAGGACAGCCACTGTCTAGCTGGACACGCTTCATCTTTTTGAAATGTAGGCTGACTTCAAGCAGGGATGGAGAAATGCTTCCTTTGCTGGAGGCCAAACAAACCTTTTGCTCCTGCCATTGTTGGACTTTGCCATTGCAAACATTGATGTGCCATTTGCACATCCCTTAGTAGAAGTCCAGAGTTACACCTTCCACCTCCTGCCTATCCCTCCCCTCAAAAAAAAATGTGCATGGACATGTGAAATGAGGTTACAGGCCACATCCAGCCCACCAGTTGTAAATTCCACAACCTGACATGACAGCATTTTACGGCTTTTCAGTTGTTTTAACTTATTTTTCTTCCCAATCTACAAATCCTGGTGAGACTGATGCACCTCCCTGTAGAAGTCCAGAGTTACACCTTCCACCTCCTGCCTATCCCTCCCCTCAAAAAAAAATGTGCATGGACATGTGAAATGAGGTTACAGGCCACATCCAGCCCACCAGTTGTAAATTCCACAACCTGACATGACAGCATTTTACGGCTTTTCAGTTGTTTTAACTTATTTTTCTTCCCAATCTACAAATCCTGGTGAGACTGATGCTGAAGTATTTTCTTTTTTTTTTCCCCTCCAGAATTATTCCTGTGTTATCATTGTAAATGCTGCTGAGTTGCTAATTAAATGCTATTTAGAATTAAAGATGATTAAGACTTTTGTATGATTTTTTGTTTTAAACACGTGGGGGAAAATTGCATGACTTTAGCATTTTTTAAGTATGTTCACAATCTCTTCATAATATGATTTATAGGAAATGGCAATAAAAGCATTATCTATAGAGTGCTTTTCAATAATTCATCATTCCATAAATGTGCAAAACCATCTATGTTTAGGGATATAATGTGTGTCCTTTTATTGGAAATCATATACATGCTTATAAGTCTGCCCCCACTGTTGGGCCTGTCTACATGGGTTTGCTGTGCCACTTAGGTGACCAGGTGAAGTTCAAGGTGCACATATGCATGGAGTTTTAGAAAAGGTACTCAGTTTGCTCTGTCCACCAAAGGCTCTAAAGTTCAATATGCCACAAAGCCCGATTATTCTGTGGGAGTGCAAAATATTAGGTCCAGTTCTGACATGTCTTGAAGTTGCTTGCACCGTCCAAATGAATGGGACAGCAGAGGTTAGACTTTGTGGTGTAACATCAACAGAAGCATGTTATATTTTGGGGCTGAATTCATGGACTCCTGTGTGCTCCAGAAGACCCTGATATCAGGACTCCTGTAGTCTTTCTAGCCCTCCTCAGCTACCATACTCAGAATTTGAATAAGGAATATCACAGTCTTTGGGTCTTTTTTTCAGAAAACCTCCAGCTCTGTAGCTGCGTGGCTAGAGATGATGAAGTGAGTCCTAGCTGTTGTGATCACAAGGGGGAGGGCTTGAAAATCCAGGATGTGGATCAAAGCAACCAATACGTTATTTCACTAGCACTGAAGGCTTGCTTCATGACGTTGTACTGCTTGGTGACAACAGTGGTGGCCTCTTCCACTCCTCTGTGTGTATCAGCCCTACGCTGCATTTTGCTACTAGCCGAAATCCTAAAGCTTGTCAGGGCAAGAGATGGCTCTTGTGTACATGTGTGTGTGGTGCCTAGCAAACAGGACCCCTGCAGAGAGCTCCAGCAGCACTGTTCTGCAGATGTTATTAACAGCTTATTGTGATAAAACATAAAGAACTGATCCCAGGTCTAAGGATGGGCTCAGATCAAGTTTCTGGACTCAAACACCCGTGAAGCTCAAGGGTGTTGAAAATCCAAGCTCAACTATACATAGGGTGTTTCTCACACCTGGGAAGTCACAGGCTGATGTTGAAACATCTCGTACCTTGCTGGTGTTTTTACAAGGTGCAGGTGACAATTCTGAAGTCTATGAAGATCTCAGCAAGCAGTGACTGGAAACTCAGGATGTGGATTTTTGTACTTTGATAGTATAAATGAAGCACTTCTTGTTCCTTCTTTGCAGTTCCTTATGTGTTAATCCAGCCATACTCTATCAGTCTGTGAGGGGGGCTACTCACTTCCTTAGCACTCAGCATCATTTGTTTTCCTTATTCCTTGTTCCTGTCAGAGGGCAAACACTATTGCTGTCACTTAGAAAAATAGGATTTTGCCTGCTGTGCTTGAGAAATCTTCAGCACCAGGCTGATTGTATAGGTTCCAGGAACTCCTGGTGTAAGGCTGGGATTCAGCCGACTGATCTATAACTGCAAAGGTTCACTGCTTTACTGCACCAGCATAAAATGGAAATGTTGTAACATTCCCATCTGTGAAGACTTGCCAAAACAGTTTAGTGTTTCAAAAGCTGCGTACTGAACGAAGACAAGATCTCACTACAAGCTGTGGGAGCTGGGAGAGTTTATGAAGCAGAAAGTATGGGCTAAGGGAGAGATCAGACCAGTGATAGTTTACTGGCCTTGCAATTCTTTTAAGAGGCACTAATGGTAGTGGACTGCTACAGTGGAAGTAGACCCAGACTCATTTAAGGCAGTAGCATGAAATTGGTTGCAATAAAATTATGCATTAAATGTGCATTATGTTTAATAAGACTGTATTGCACTCCCAATGTTTACTCTGTGCCCATTGAGGCTGATCCAATTTTCTAAAGTTCTCCAATTGGTTCGCTATCAGGTTTTCAGCCAGAAGGTCAAATTTCACTTGCTGTTAGTACATGTCTCCATTACTTTGCTGAGGCATTTACACTCCATATTCATTACCTCTTCTTCTTCTTTTTTATCTATCTCCTGTAACTTGACTGGTCCAAAACGCTCCCTGTAGGTGGCATGTTTGACACAAATGAGATCAGTCTTTAATAGATGTCAACTCAAGAACATAGACACACGCAAACATACACTCACACAAACTAGCAAAGAGAAAGAGTGGGGAAGGCTATTTCCAGACCCACATCGGAGGTAATTTTATGTTGCTTCACTCATGGTGTGTAAGTCACCTCTGTGAAATCATGGGTTTCAGGTATGAAACTGGGAACATAAGTAGAGAGGCTGGAATATACGTTCAGAGCAGTATGTGATCATGACTATACCAAACTGGGAGCTGGATTGTTTTAATCAGAGGCAATGATAGTTTTAGTGTTCCAAAAACACATTATTTCCCAACATCTCAACAAACTCTGTCAGCACTGAGCTCAATGTGGATAACGCAGGCAAGGAACCAGCAGGCGTACTTTCTTAGGGCTTTCTGTTTCTTCGTGAATGCTTTAGCAGGAAAATACAAGCCTGCTTGTATTCTGTTCTCTTCTGTTAGGAGATCATGTTGAGAGAATTCAGCGTGTCTAACAAGTTTCAGCCAATAACATAGCATTCATCACTCCAAAACGGACTGTCCCTGTTAGTAAAGCTGGCTGGGTTACCCAGGAGCCATTGTCCGGGACACTCGGTACTCTGCCTTGGCAGTGAGGTCTATGCCTAGCCTTCAGCTTGATTAGTTAGGGAAAATGCAGTGGAGGCCCTAAAAAGTCTTGCCAATGCCTCAGATAATGAAGTGTTTGAATAAGCTAGCTGCAAGGTATGTCTACCCTGCTGTCACCACTCTGTCTCCAGGCTGATGTAGATGTACCCATGTTTGCTTTAAAGCTATCTGTTGGCAGGCCGCTAGCTGTATGCACCCAAAACCTGCCTGAGGTGCTGCTGGGGAGCCCGCAGGGTGTGCTGGAGCACAGGAGCCAGCCTGAGCACAAAGCCTGAACCAGTGAAGGAGCACAAAGTCATGGCACTGGCTGCTTTTTGCAGTCTAGCTGCTTCTTCAGAGGATGGCTGGGTATCGAGGAACTTCTCCACACCAGCTGAAGACCTCTCCTCCCCTGTATCTCCAGCCCCCTAAAGTGAGGTGCTGTACAAAACACAGTGAGGCTGAGGCAGAGCACAGGGTGTCTCTGATTCACTGCATGGCCGGCCTCCTCCACCTCTTTTGTCCCTGCAGGTACAGACTGTGAGATAATTTGTGCTACCTCTGTACGGAGGGAGCCACATTTTGGTGTCACTCTTCACAGTTATCATGTGGAAGTGGCAGTCTATAGGTTCAGGGGCACCACTTACCTCAGGGGGGAACACTGATACTAATTTTTGAGCTTACAGTGCCTTATTTTCATATGATATTGAGCATCTGACCTATTTTATAAAAGCACTTTGGGTGTTGTGAACTGGGTACCAAAACCTGTGGTCCTCCAAAGTCAAAAATCGTCAGAGAAATTTTGCTACTGACCTCTAAGTGGGAATAATGTGTTCCTTGAACACCATCTTTCATTAGACACGTGATGATCCTGACAGCACTTTTACAAGAGTTTACACGTGTGACTTTGGGCGCCTGCCCTCCCATGGTGCCATCGCTTGGGACCCTGACTCCCGCTGGCAGGCGGGGAGGACCAAGCGGCTGAGCAGGAGGTGTACCTGCCCCTGAGCTGCCACAGCCTCCGCAAGGTGCCTTCGATCCATACGTGACATGAGTGGGTCCCCATCCCCTTCAGACAGCCCAGAATAACCTTTGGCAGAGGACTGGGGCAAACAGCTGAGGCAGCGGCTGCCTTAGCTAACCCAGCTAAATCCATCTGCAGCCATGAGTCAGAGCCCTAAATCTATGTGCTTCCAGTCCCCACCTGCTTCACACTTGTCCTTCATTTTTCCTCAAATAGTGAGCAGTGGGACTGTTGTCTTCTGGGTGTCTGTCCAGGCTTTCATGCAGCAGTCGCCTTGTCTTGGGACGTCATGTTGCTGCAGAAGATAGTGCTGCTGTTAACCCATGTATGTCCCAAAGGTCTCATGTGGAGGGACAGGGTCAGAGAGCCCTGAGGTAGAAAAGGGACAGCTGTCCCTTTGCCTGCATGGAGAATCCTGGATGAGACAAGCTGTGTTAAGATTGCACCTCACAAAAGCCTTCACACAATCAGGCAGTCAACCTGGGCAAAGGGTTTAGGCTTCACCCAGGCTTCCTCAGTGGGCACTGTGTTTTGTGCATGCGTAGTCCCCACTCAGAAGGATGTGTTCACATACATGTGTGATTACTTTGCCTTGCTTTTTCTTTGGGATGCGGTTTTCTACTTCGTCCCAGCTGTTTGTATTTGCTACTGCTAACTTGAGGCTGAGGGTTTGAGGAAAGACTAAACTTCATTGGTGCCTGCTAGTCAAAGACTTACAAAAAAGGGTACAGGTTTGATTTGGGTAAATTAGATTAAATTGCTGAGAACAACAAAAGCAAACAGCCTCGGCTATCTGGTTTCTATGCATAGGAAAGAAGGACCTAATCCTTTTCCCACTGAAATCAGCAGAAGGGATCTCACTGAACTCAGTCTGCATTGTATCAGGCTACAAGTAAATACTTCTTATTTTGCTTTAATTTTTATTATTATTTTTATTATTATTATTACAATCTTTGAGTTCTTTTCTTTCCTTTGTCTTTTTCTGATTTGCTTTGGCAACATAGTGTTCCACCAGAAGAGTGGGCTGTGGAACATGTTTGCTTGATGATACATGGCCCGTGCTATTATATTCCATGATTTACATATAATTGCATAATTTACATGTAATTGGTAGAAGGCCAGTGCAGTCATGAAAGCGCAGCTGATATATACTTTCGGTTAAAACTCCCTTATCAAATAATAGTTGCTCACACAAAAAAAGGTAAAAGGAGCTGGCCTGCTTTACATCAAATATGGATTCGGATCATAGCGATTTGTGTTTTGTGGTGTTTTAAAAATAATATATACAATTTGCTGCACGGAGGAACGGTCATCCTAGTCAACCTTCAATTTTTCCATGGTCCTGTGAGAGAAGAAAGTGAATTTTAACCCCATGGAAAAAAATCGTCGTGACTTGCATGGAGCCAGATTTACTGTAGGAACCCACAATGTCCTTCAGTGCAACCATCAAAGCAGAGGGACGAACACTTTAAGACATATAACCTTCAGTTCAAAGGACAATAAAGCCTGTTTCAGCACAGCACAAGCACAGTCATTTCAACCTGAGTAGATGTAAGGCTGTAATCCAGGAAGGTGCTTACACACATGCCTGCCTGTAAACAAATGCTTAATCCTATTGGAATCAACTGGGCCCCAGCTCAGCTTGAGCTTTCTTTGCTGTGCTGAACTTAAACATATGCAGAGAAGGGAAAATTGCTCACAGCACCCTCATCTTTAACAAGCACGATGGAAAAGTTTGCAGTGAAATCAGCAGGACTTCAGCTAATGTGATTAAGTGCCTTTCTGAATCCAGCCTTCTGCAAACCCAGGTCCATGGACTCTATTCAAAGCCTGCTGAGGGCAGTGGGTGCTGGATCAGACCCTAGATGCCACTGGATTCTGCAACTTCAAAAAAGGCTGAAAAGATCTGAGAAGTCTTTAACAAACGATGGAAAAAGTTTGCAGTGAAATCAGCAGGACTTCAGCTAATGTGATTAAGTGCCTTTCTGAATCCAGCCTTCTGCAAACCCAGGTCCATGGACTCTATTCAAAGCCTGCTGAGGGCAGTGGGTGCTGGATCAGACCCTAGATGCCACTGGATTCTGCAACTTCAAAAAAGGCTGAAAAGATCTGAGAAGGAAAGAAAGAGTAATTCAAGGGTGTGTTTTACTGCTTCATCACCTTTGAGAAAAACAGCTGGTGAATTAAATGAGTGAGGTTATGAGAAAGTAGCCGGTTCCAAACTGATTCTTTTATTTCCCTCCTCCAAATGACCTGCAGGCTGCTAGTTTTGGTTTCCACTCTCCCCAGAACTAACAGAGATCAGCAGGCCGTGGATCATGTGAAGAGCAGAGGTCATGCCAGAATAAGCTGTTCTCTCATTCCTTCCAGCCCTGCTCTTTTGTGTGTTCCCTGTTGAAATTCAAGGTTCCTTCTCTTTGTGTTTCAAGGGGTTTGTCTGATTAAAACTAAATAGAAGCTGGAGGACTAGATGTTGTCTGTGGCTCATGCCCATATTTCCTATAAACTGCTGGCAAGCATGTGAAGAGTTCTCCAAATTGACAGTGCACACAATGTCCAAATCTAATTTGAACTGCATGGTGCAGCTTCAGCTTTCAATCACACAGCACTTCCTCTAAAACAGTGTCTGCAGCTACATTTCCAAATTGGGACATTTGAGAAATTGCTCATCACGCAGCTCCCTCAATAGACCAACATATGTTTCAGCAGAGTCAACAGGCTGACAAACTCCAGGCCACTGAGAATTTTATGTATCAGAGAGCACGTGTCGTACATGAATCAAAGTGCGTGTCATGCTTTGGGACTTGGTATGTGTATATCTAGAAACATTTTCCAGTATGGTTATTAATTATCGGGATGCTGTAAATAAGTCAACCTTCCTCACACATCTTGTTTCAGCTCCACAAAGCAACAGAGAACTCATGCCAAACAACATTGTCAACCCAGAAAGGCTCACCCACCTGCTTTGCTCCAAGCACTGTGAATGATCTTATTGTGCTTGATGGGACGTGTTTGTTAAAAATAAGGACATTGTCAGTTTTTGTGGGATTGACATGTAAAATGCTTGGAGAAGCAGGGGTGGGGGCGGGAGGATAAGGAAGATCTGTCTTCTGCATGAGACAAAGGAGAGGAGTTCCAAAGGTCTGGGGATCTGTTCCCATTTTCAGCTGAGGTTTGGCCCTGTGGCCTGTGCTCAGTCTCTCAGCAATGAGGACATTACTGGTGACCGACCTCCATGGGGTGTTGTAAGGGTAAAGTCATTAATGTCTGGGAAGTGCTCAGAGACAACAGTGATGAGCACTATAAAAAAGGCTATAAATAATAAATAAAAAGTTTCCTTCTGCTGACTAACACATGTTGTCCTTTTTCTTTTAACAATTTAAGCACTACACAAAAACACTGAGGTAAAAATTCAATGCAGGTTTGGAGAAAGGTATGTTGTAAACAGGGAACTGGTGAAAAGGAGATCTGTGAACGGAAGAGATTCTCTGAGATGGAAACCCACAGTTTCTCCATCATTACTTGCCACAGAAACACCTTTTACATAGTTAATTGGTTTTCTTCAGGACAGGCTTTTTTTGTCTTCAGTTGAGGGTGGACTTTTGGGGAGATTTGGGGTTTTGTTTGTTTTTCTGTCAACAGTGGCTCCCAGAGCAAGTGGCAGGCAGTAGGGATGGTGAATTTGCATTTTGCTTTCTCCTGGAGGAGCACCCATAGAAGGCTTATTGATGTCCATCACAGAAACAGTTCTGGGCATCAGAGACTGTATCTTGAAGAACTTCTCTTCTGCCATAGACTTTCTGTGTGACAACTGGCATGTAGCTGAATGCCTTCATTTCCTACACACTAAAAAAAAAAAAAGTTTTTTGATGAAAAACCGTATTTGAAGAACTTCTCTTCTGCCATAGACTTTCTGTGTGACAACTGGCATGTAGCTGAATGCCTTCATTTCCTACACACTAAAAAAAAAAAAAGTTTTTTGATGAAAGACCGCATATTGGGAGAGTGAATTAGCAGCACTGATTGTGCTTTGATGGGCTGTACTAATATCTGCAAAGATGCACACTGGCTTCAACTTAGAGGTGACTGTTTTACTCTCTTAGAGGGCAAATAATGCTTGAATTGAGTTTACTGCTGCTGAAGGTTCAAGAAGTTTGCTAGACTTGGAGACCTGAGTTTAGGTTTTTGATTGGAATTTGCGTTGTTATAATTTAATTTCCTGTCTGTTGATGGATGGTCCTTTTGTCATTTTAATATACAGTGGCTCACCCAAGCTGCACATTACAGATCTCAGGAGGTGGAAACTGGGAATCTCAAGTCTTGGTTTGGATTCTGTGGTGTCATAACAGACAAACCTCAACTACATCAGGAAATTGTTCCTTTCATTAGGGCTACAGGACTTGGCATTCTGAGTGTGAACATTGGTTTCCATGTAGAGACGGTTTGCCTGCGGGGAGAAAATGCTTCACTGAGAAATTTGAGGACTATCTTTTTCCAGTTGTGCTGCTGTCATGCCATGCTACATAGGAAACATCTGTTATCTCTTGGTGACTCAGTTTCCCTATCTGAAGATTACAATGCTTATGTCTTTCTTCCACTGTAGAGGGTTTCAAGTGGTGTTCATGGAAAAGCTACTTTAGAATAGCTATTATATATATAACATATAAACAGACAGAAAATTAGAACGACACTCCCCAAGATGTTGCTTAATCTAGTGGCATGTATGCACCAATATGCCAAGTTTGATATCCCTCAAACATTTGCTCATCTGACTTTTGTTTCCAGAAGTTGTCCTTCTGTCTCATTCACCTCTGCCATGTAAAGGTGGAGACAGAAAATTCCAGGAGTAGGGCTCATCAGATGGATGAGCTAATCCTCTTGAGGTGTTTATCCAACGTTTTTGTTTGTTCCACCACCTTATTGGTTAGGAAAATTTCTGAGCTATGCTTAAGAATGCCATGTCTCCTTGGGTAGCCTTTTCATGTTTGTGTTTTTATTACTGATGTGTTATTTCAGGTCAGCTGCAGCAATGTAGAGTAGGTCTTGCTATTAGCGTAGTGGAGATGAGTGTGAAGAAATGCTTTCTAACACTAGAAAACAAAATGTCTGTGAAGGCAAACACTTGCTGTTTTCTGTTTTCTGACTAGAGGAATGTGATAGTGTCTTGAACTGTGCAGTGGCTTTGAATTCTAGGGCTTTGGTCTGGGCAACCTAGCTGGGGTTTGGCTTCCCCGGTGTTCCAGTTGGCACAATATTGCAGCCGCGCACAGGGGAGTTTGTACCCAGCACACAGTCCTTCACATAATAGATATAAATATGATTCTTGGAATTTACCAAACAATAGGCAAGAACAGTATTCCCAACAGGCTGGAGGGGAGCAGTTAAGTACGAAGGAAACACCTGCAGAAGTGGGTATCCATTGTTTCCTTTTGATGTTTATCACTGTGCCTAAATCTGGAAAGAATAGGATCTTCTGGCCTTCAAAAACAATTTCCTTCCTAGCCTTTATTGCTTGGAGGAATCTGTCCTTCTCAAGGATTCCTGTTTTGGAGACAGTGAAAATTATCTCTGTGCCTGGGTGAAATTTCATCTCTGGCTCCTCTCAAGACTGAGCAGGTAACTTTTACAGATCAGGTCATTTGAAATGAAGGGCTGTGGTGAGTGACACTTGTGAGGTGGCTCTCACCATGGCATATGCCGATACGCTGGGACAGTGTTGCGGTATCAGCACTAAGAGGGAGGTGCGGAGGTAGATGAAGATTGGGACTGGGCTGAGGCTGCTACGTGAAGGTTTCCAGACCAGGGGCCTGACAGGCACAGTCCTGCCCTCCAGTATTTCTCTAGCACTCTGATGGACGAAAACCGCAAGGAAGCGAAGGGACAGCCTGATCCTCATGCATTTTTGATGAGCAGAAGGGCCTGACCCCTGCACAGTGCGAGGTCACAAGCAGGCCCTCCCATTGCCTTGTCACCTTTGGAGAAAGAAAGCATGTCTCCAAAGCCAGCCGTGTCTGCAAGTCCCTAAATGCTCACACAGTTTTAGGAATCCAGCTCCGACTGCTATCCCTTCTGGCCAGTCCCATTGCTGCTCCGACTGCCTGAGATTTGTCTTCTCTTTATAGCACCTTTTATTATTCTTTTGACAGGCCTTGAATAGTGACGATGAGGAGGCAGGGGCAGCCGTCCAGTGCTCCCAGTGGTGCTGTTTAATTGTACGGTTGTTTTTCTCAAGCTGCCAGCTGGTCCTGACACTCTGCTTGTTTTCTTCCCCCTCAGGAGGCATTCTTTTGGTGGAAGTTACCTCACTGACATTTAACGGGAGCAGCCAGTGCTGCTGAGCTGCTTTCTCCTCCACTTCAAGAAGGGCTGTGTAGCCAGCTTTCTCTTTGGCCATGCCCCACCACTTCTCACCTGGTTTCTCTGCATTCACAGCAACCCAGTTGCTTTCAGCTTCCCTCCCCATCCCTTCCTTGTCCAAAATCTTTCTTCTTTCCCCTCCTCTGCTGATCTTTCCTCAGGCTTCAAAATCTCTGGAAGGCAAAGACTAGATTCTGTTCTCCTTTGTGCTGACAGAAACATGAACAAAGCAGCAAACGGCTGTAAATTGGACAGGGTATCTCAGCAAGTCTCTGCATGTGGCTGTAGTCCTCTCCCTCCTGCACTTTCAGCCCCTTGTATGGTTCATTCAGGCTGCCCCAAACCACAGAAGATGATGGTGCATGGCTGGCAGACCTCAGCTCACTCTGCCTATACCCTAAATTAGCAGAGCATAAGCCCACCCCATTGCACTCATCACGTGGTCATTTTTGCCTGGCACCTTGACCCCAGCAGGGCTTATTAGTGTGGGCATTGTGTTGTGTGCATGCTTTCTTAATCGCTCACAGTCTTCACAACGCATGGGCAGTGCAAGCCTGTGGCTACTTGCAGTATTCTTTGCGGATATGCCCAAAGTGATGTCTTTATCCGGACAAGGATCACAAGGGTGCATAGGTTTGGTAGCCATCCAGCTCCCACTGACCACCATAGCACATACTTGTCCCCGTGCCTTCAAAATTCTTCCCATGTTGTTATTTAACATGGTGGAAACCTCTTAAGTTGTTGAGGTGACCAGGAGGGCACCAAGTCACACCCACAGACCAAGAATTACTGTCTGAGAAGAGGGGATGCGGATGGGAGGCAGGGGCAGGGAATCACAGACGGTGCATGTTGGGTGTGTGATGAATGCCACGTTACTGCTATTGCTTTTCCATCTAGCCTTCTCTGCAGGTCCCCCACTGGATAGTTACTTCCAGTAACCAGAAGTGTGTTTATTGATAAACCAGAAGAAAGAAATAAGCTCTGTCTCTTTCAAGATCATCACTGTTACAATGAATATGTATGGTATTCATGTACTATAGTGAATTATGCATATACTGTCATGCATATAGTGTAACACATTATATATTGGATATATTTCATATTATGTATTGGAATATATTTTATATGTAATATCATTTTTTTTCTGCACGTTCTGGCCTCGGTTACCCCAGTGTAAATGCAGTGTGATGACACCAGCTTTACTGGTATCACCTTTGATTAACATAGTTTAACAGCCATCAGAAAGCACCAGCAGAGCAGGCCAAAATGTGCCTCACACCCCAGGTTTATTTACAGTATTAGTATGAACAATCCGTATGAGATGGCATGAGACTCTCATCTCATTCAGACTGTTACAACGACCTGAAAACTAAATCCATCTTCCTGCTGCTGTAGCAAATCAGTCTGAGAAGTCTTGGAGGCTCCCCCTCTTCATCAAGGACATCAAGAATGTATTCATGCAGCTACATTTGAGTTTGCAATGCACAGCAAGGCAACCAGGAAAACACATTAAACTGTCACACCTGGAAGAACAGGTTGGTCAACAACACATTTCTGTAAGTATTTTTGGATCAACTCTAAATTAAATGCAACTAAATTATATGCAACTTTCCCCCAGCATTTGTCATCTCTACAATAAATGACTGGGGGAGTAAATACCAGCAGGCAACTGTGGCATTTGTACATGTTTACACAGCCAGCAGAGTAGGGGTCCTTGATAATTTCAACCTCTGGACTTGTTAAATACATACTTACAATTGCCTAAATCTCTTGAGATATGCTGTGGTTTGCCAGTGTACCCCTTTGTTATTTGTATTGCAGTATCCCCAGGAGACCCCAACCATGGTGGATTCCCACTGAGTTCAGCCCTGTCTCAGCAAGAGACAATCCAGCACCAAGACTTTCATCTAAGGACACAGTTGGGAAAGCTGCTGAGATGCTCCTTGCCCCTGACTCTGCATTTAACATTGGCCATGGAGCATTGACTTCCTCCTGAAAGTGAGAGGTGACACCGAGGTGACAAATTTCTGAACATTTTCCTTGGACCTTTAGTTTGTGTAAGTTTCACCATACTGGAGCAGCTGTCTTTCCTTCTATCTGTCTGACTCTTCTGAGAAGACTTTTAAGTTACTGATCATTGCAGCCGTGGCCGTGCTTTGCAGCTGCGTAGATCAGGAGCACTTCCCCAGAGGACAGCACTGCTGCGATTACAGGCATGCAAAGCAATGCAGTCGCAGTCTGAGCATGGCCTTCTACATTTATAGCACTAAATTAAAACTCTTGGGATGCAATAATCTGAAAGGGAAGATGACACAGTTCAGCAGTTATTTTGGAAGCTATTTACATGGTCTTTCCTCAGCCAGATCCAGAGAGCCTGACTCAGTTCTCATTATACTTTGCTCTCCAGAAGATTGACTATGTCTAGAGGAGGAAATCCTCTTGGCCATACACCTTTTGACTTGATTGAGGTCAACATTTTACTCAAGGATACTACTTGAGAAAAGAGTAAGGGACATGGAGATCACTATAATCTGTCTTGATGCACAGAGAGAATGTAACTGATCAGGTTTATGACCTGCTTGATGCAAGCTGTGTAAAATAACTCAACAGTTCTCATTTAGCCTGTTTCATCTGAAACTTACTACCTAACCTGGCTCATTCTCTTTCACCACTCTTCCACATACACCTCATCTCCTCTACAGTCTTTCAGCAGATAAATTCTCACTCTTTCATTCCTACCATTATTCCAGAAAACCTCCCAAATGGATATAGCCATGCTGACAGTGAACAGCTTTTGTTGGCTTAGCCCACATCCTTTGAAGAAGTGGTGTAACAACACTAACGGGAAAACTCTTCCTGTTGCTGTCTTATGTGCGGAAGTGACAACAGCACAGGGTCTGTAGCATGGACAAATTCTCATTGCTGCAAATCCCAGTGGTCAGAATTGGGCTAGTGCTCAAACCAACCAGCTGGAGAAAGTCACATTGTGTCAGGTGAGCACCATTTCTAAATTACACACGTAAAATCCATCAGACAACTTTGTACTTTTTTATGCTGCTGATTAGTTAAGTTTCTGTTTGTTTCTGATCATGCTAACGTTGGTTTGCTACCCTACCTAGAGGAGGTTTGAAGGCTCTAGAAGGACCAACCTATTTTTATCCTTCACATTTTTGCGCATTACAACAGTACTTTGTGTGCATTTTTGAGCAATTTCATCTAAATGTTTTAATGTTCACCGACCTTTGTACCTCACTCTCTTCTTGCCCACTCTTTTAGAACAAAATAAGACTTTTCATTCACTCCATTTTTCATGACCAGGGACACAATGATGTTTTTTTCACACAGACATTAATGAATGTGTAAAAACTCTTTATTAGTCTAGATTAATCCACCAGTTAGGTAGTTTTAAGCAAGCTTCAGCTGGCCACATAATGATTACAATGAAACAGTATGTCTTGCAAATCACATAAGGGTTGCAGCTTAGGATCCTTGAGAGATACAATCTGATATTCCTCTGCTGGCTTCTTAGGTAGTTCCCCAGATTTATTGGGTTTTATGATCATATACGCAAGCTGTGATTATGGTTTTAAAAAATAAATTAAAGGAATTAAAATTCAAAATGTTGAAAATGCTGGAAATAAATAGTAAAAACGATGAATGTTCTGGCTCAAAGTACAGCGAGCACTTAGGTTTTCCTTCTGCCACTTAAGCAGCGCACAGTTTAGAAATCTGTGTATGAATCTTACATGTCTCTGTCTCCCACTTTACAACCAAATTATACTTGGCCATATTCCAAATCTCAGAGAGCTCAGCAATTTTGTGTAGGATATGTCAAGTTAAGGGAAATTCGGTAGGGGCTGAAAGCTACATAGGAAAGGAGACGACAGTTGTTGAGCATCTCTTAAATTGTAAAGCACAACACAGACATATACAACTCTGTGGTAAAGCAGTTCAACTTTGTTTCAACCAGATGAATGTATTTACGGGGTGCTTTAGCTCTGGCTTTATCAAAGCATATTAGGAATTGTTGACTAGCTCTAGCCAGAAGAACTGCACTGTGAAAAAACTGGTGGACCTGCTCACAGCAAGCCCTGTGGCCAGGATCTCTTCTGTGGACCTCCATCTCTGCAGGAGGTTCAGGTCCTGCAGGTCTGGCTGTAAGCGTAGCCTGGGGCAGGCAGGCTTGTCCCTCCCATGCTCTGGGGAAGCTGTGTCGACTCCAGGAACAACGCGACTAAGCCCATCAGGTGGTTCGAGGGATGGTGCTGGCAGTGCTCAGATTGGGGCCAGACTCCTTGCTGCTTGTGGGCAAGCTTCAGCAGTGTGCTGGTACGCCCCGTGCTTTAAGAGGTAAATGGGGGCTGACGCAGGGGCGTACTTCTTTTTCTCAGCACTTCTGAACTCCCTTTAAGATTGTGATAAATGGCTTGCTGCTGGATGACAGAAGAGACAGAGTCATTACATGTCCCTCAAAATGCTGAGCAGAGGTTTCTAGAACAGGGTTTGCTCAGGAGAGCCATCCTACCTACTGTATGAACATGCCTAGAGGCAACCAGCCACAGCTATTTTGGGATTTCTTAAACTGTTAGAATTCAACAGTGAAACCACTTTTCTATGTTTTAGTCACTTGTCATGGTGACTTTTGTGGGTTATGACAAAATAGGAACATATATTAATGGAAACAAAGAACTTTCACTTTTTTTTTTCAAATATAGATTTTTTTTTCTCCTCATGCAGCAGTTTCTACCTGATTACAATATTCACCAGTTTGTCAGTATTTCATTTAATAAAAAGCCTTTTTTCAAAGGTTGTTTTAACTGAGCTTTATAAACTTTACTGCTCAATGAAACTTAGTTTACAAGGTATGTGACTGAGAGTCGTTTTTTAAATCCCAATTAAAATATATATATAGTTTGGTATTTTTTAATTATCTAAATGTAAAACAAAATTGAGAGTTTATAAGTTTCAGATGGTTTCTTGAGGCTTTATAACTTTGATCTAGAGATGAAATTGCCCTCTTACCATTTTTTTAAAACAAAAAAACCCAACCAAAACCAAGGAAAATGTTGTGATTTTAAAACTGATTATGACAGGTATGCAGTAAGTTTTGTCCACACTTTTTATAAGGATTTTTACTGGCATGAATCCTAGGCATGGCACCACATCAAAATCTATAACCAGTCCACAGGTGGCGATCCATTCCCCTGCTCACAGTGCACTCAGAAGACTTCTGGTAGTCTGTGGCTTCCGGGGCTGGGCTCTGCTGTCATACCCAATGGTGCAAATCCACAGACGGTTTAATTAAAACCTACAGATAGTTTCTTCTGCCAAGAAACAAAAACATGCAAAGCCACTGTCCTTGCTTTCCCTCGGATGCTGTCCCTCAGTGGAACAGACTCTGGTGGCACAGTGGGACGCCATGTTCTGCAACTCTTCACCGGAAAAGACAGAAAATAGCCTTTGAAAGCAGGGCTTCACCTTCCACTGAATACCAGAGGTGAGGGTCACAGATGTGGTGGATCCAGGGCTGAGTTTCAGATGCAGTGGCAACTTTGGGATCAAGCCAGAGCAGTATGGGTGAGAGAGGAGGAAAATGAAGAGCTGTCTGCTGGACCAAGCACAGGCTTTCCCAGCAGACAACCAATGAGCATCAGGAGGAAATGCAGCTTGTTTGAGAGTTTTTGATAGCCAGTTCCCAAACTGGCTGTAATTTTAGCAGCCAGTTTAGCTAGACTGGACTGAGCTCTTTCCAACGTAGCTCTGTTCAAAGAGAGCTTAAGAAATCCCTTTGCCTGCTGTTCAAGACCAGATGAGAAGCACATTTCTCAAAGAAGATTTTACAACAACACAAATGAGACCCAGTACTGTAATTACCATCACAAGCTCAGTAGGTATCCTTCTGTTCGTAGCGTGCATTTTCCCAACCTCCTAATCTCCTATACCTGAGATATGCTCTTATATAATGTATGCAGCAGTTATAAGTTTCATTCTGATAGCATGCCTTTCAGGAGGGAGTTTTGGGGAAATAAGTAAAACTTCAGTCAAAGTTGGACTATGAGATACAAATACTCTCCTATTTTGCAAGGGGCATGGTTTTACACCATAATCCTGTTTTGCCTGGAGAGCAGATCCATTTCCCCAAGCCCTGTTTGGAACAAACCTGAATCTTCTGAGCATTGTTCAGAGTTTTGGCTCCAAATGAAGTGTCTGAGAACAGCCCCTGTGGGCTAGACTGCCCCCTCCTTATTCAACTTCATTCTTGTGAGTTGGTATTCCCATTTAAGTTAAGGGAACCTAGAGGTAAGCAGGTGATAAGCATTTTGGTCTGGTCTTTGCTGTAGACACACAGCCAAGGTGGGAGGAAAGGGCATTTGGTAGAGCTGCTTGTCTACAAATGGGGCTGATACAAGGATGCTGGAAGCCTCTGCTCCAGCTCTTCTTGCAGTATGGACAAAGGGCATAAAACTCACAGCCAGCTCATCTTCTGGTGGTCCCCAGCTTTGTGCCTAATCTCATGACCTCAGAAGTTTTCAGTTCTCTAGAATGTGACTTGGCTTGTCAGCAGGTCTAAATCCGGGGCCATAGCCTACATCTAAATCGCCATCCCAAATCTCTTTGGCCTATGTCTAAAATAAAAACTTCCAACTCCATGTTTAAATAATGTCAGAGTCTCAGTACAAACTGATAAGAGCCAGAGAATTCAGCCTAAAGGTGAACAACCCCATTCTCTGTAATGTGTTATCCTCCTCCTCCTCTTTTTCTCACAATAGCCAAGTGTTAGCACATTACATCATCAAGCCTTTGAATTTCCATGCTCTTGTCATGTTTAAACTCGATTGTCTAACACTCGCCTTTTACGCGTTGCCTCTAAGCTCTTGCAGTCAGCAAACCTACTGCTGACAGATGGTGGGGAAAAGTGGGCTGAGTTGGACTGTTTCCAAAAACTATGTCTAGCCACACGATATGTAAAACACAAGCTCTCATTTAAAATCTGGTCCATTTTTGTTTTTGTTGATCTTTTAGAACTATTTTTATTTCGGGAAGGGTTATTTTCTGTTGGGGATCTTTGTTTGTTTGTTTGGGCCAATGACAGCAGCGTACTTTCTGGCTTCTGCGCCCTGCTTTTGGCAGTTTCTGAACTACCAGACAGGAAATTCTCCAAAGTATTGCAGCTGAGAATTGGCCCATTTTCCTGGAACAGAGATAAAATGAAATAGTTTTGTCAGGTTCTTCCCTTCATATGGAGAAACCCATAGTAATGCATATAAAAGTCTTCAGCCCAGAAATCCTCAGTAAGGGCTACAGATTGATGAAATCTCTTGTCAGCAGATGATTTGACCATTGTAAAGGCAGCATCTAGAGTTGTAGCTTATTAGTTCTGATTTTTTTCTAAATATTTCCCTCTGAAGAGTGTAATACATCAAGCAGTTTCCAGTGAAACCTCTGAAAGGGGAACATTACTTCAACAGAAGGATATGACTTTCCATCAAGCCTAGAAAAATGTTTATGAGATAATTTTGTATTTATTTACCTATTTGTTCGGAAACATTTTTTTCTTTCCCAAGTTAAAATTAATACATGTATCATGAAATGTCACATCTCATTTTCTTGGAAGACCTAAGGCTAGGAAGGAATGCAAGCATGGTAAATATTATATTGGCTACACTTTCATATTTTAAAAGATCATCTGAACACTCAAGATGAAAGTATAAAATAATAAAAAAAATTGAATACATTACTAGTACACTATACTGTAGGAGATAATCTTGAATGATCCCTTAACATCCTTTCAGCCAGCTTTATTATCCATCTGGGACAAGACGTGAAAAGGACAATCCCATTTTTATTTGTTCATATGTATCTAATCAGGCAGTTGGATTGGCTCAATGTGAACAAAGGCCATAGGTGAATGCATATATTGGAAACCAACTCAAGGAGTAGATGGATTCCTAAACAGAAGTGTAATGGGCAAGGCGTTGATTAGCTGAGTCATCATTGCACTGTATAAAAGATCCAACTTGTTGTAAAAATATGCATCTACTGTAGGATTGTGTGCTGCTGTATATTTAATGATACCAGGCCATAAACGTGGTGCCATGACTGGTACTAATCAAACTTAACAGATAATGCCAATTTTATGGTTCCTTCTAAAACAGTTGTTTGTTAAATCATGAAATGGCAAGTGAGATTTGGTGCTCTGAAGGAACCACAGGTAGGGCTGACTGAAAAATGCAGATGGGGCAAAATATTCTCAAACTTCTGTCTATTTGGGGAACATCTCCACTCACTGTGTAGACAGAAGATGCGGGTTGGAAGACATGGATGTGGGGGTGCTGCCGGTGGATGGACAAGGCAGGTGGAAGCAGCACCAATGTCTGTTGGTCACCCTGGCCAGGGCTCTGCCTGCAGACCAGGCTGTCTGTCTCTGAGCAAGTGCGCTATTGCCTATTTATAGGATTCAAATCACAGCTGAGTGCCTTCAGTGCTAATACTCAAGGACTGGAGGGTCTTTGGGTCAGGGAAGTGACCACAACACGGGGGTCTTGGTGCTTGGCTGGTCATATGGATATTGCTTTCTGTGCATACCATCTATGTATAGAGCTGGCTGTGAATGTAGAAAAGTAAGTACAGCTGGCAAATGTAAAGACCTTTAGCATGGATAATGGACAGCTACATTCATAGGGAAGCTCAGAACCTCTTGACGGCAAGCCTGACCTCTAACTGTGCTCCAGCAACACACAAAAAATCACTAGTATGGTATTACATTCGATCCCTATGTTAGTAGATGATAAAGGCCTGAGATAGACTGGGACCCCACTGCATGATGCATTGAACACCAGGAACGTGACCCTGGGAACTTTTGTGCACTATGAGTGCTCAGTAGAAAAGTCCTAACACCTAATTATGAAATACCTACACCAGGTGAAAGCAAATGCTGATCAGGAAATAATCAGGAAAAAAAAAAAAAATTGCAAAGGTATATTTCCTTGTTTTTTATTTGAATGGTTGGAATGGTGTCATTTTGTCATTTTAAAAATAATACCCAATGAGTACAGAACTTATTAAAATGTTTCCTTAAAAAGAATTCCAAACACCAAGTTTTTTAGTGAAGTTTTTAATGCCTGAGATCCAAATTATGGTGCTTCTAAAAAAAATGAGAATCAAATTAACAATTAACATATTTTTCAAAACCTTTTCCATCATGCTTTAAAAAAAAAAAAAAGAAAGTGTTAAGAAGTTTGAAAATAATTTCTAGAAGTATTTTCAGAAATTTCTAAGCCTGAGAAAAATTTAGATTGAGCGAGAGCTACTTTCCCAAGAATTTCTAAATATAGAAGAAAAAATTAGGAAAGACACAACAGTTTGAAGCTGCTTGCAAATTATTAGTTTAAGTACAGATATGGTGCAGGCAAAATTACAAAGCTGAATATTTATCCTCTGTGTGGTGATAAGGTCTGTATGATAATTTATAGAGCTCTACAATAGTAGAATGTATTCAGGACTTGCAAATACAAACAGACGCAGACATTAAAAATTTGTTTATATGTGGGGGTTTTTGTTGTTGTTTTTAAATTTTGTATTTTTTTCTGGATGCTTTTGGTTTATTTTCCCTCCTTCGTTTGCAAAAATCTGCAGTTTTATTGGTAGTGAAATATATAAAAAAAAGATTGCTTCAAAGTTCCAGACTCTGTTCCTGTCACATACCTGGGCTAATTTAAAGGAAGGTATAATTTGTAGGAAATGGAACCATGGCCACCATTACAAAGACACAGCTAAAAGGGAAATGGTAGAATTTGCAGAATAAAATCACTTCCCAGTTTGTGTCAAGAGATGGCTTATTATGTAGCTTCCAGTACCTCATTTATCAGAAACTGAGGTGGCTTCTCTTTTCCAGATTGCCCTACTTGAACCGCTAGGTAAACAGAAGAAAAGGGACTGCTGGTCTTTGTGGGAGCATTGTGCCATGACACCAGGAATGCTTTGCTGTGGATGAGATCTTGGGCTGGTAAGTCAGAGAAGGTCCATAGAGAATGCACCTATCTGACTGCAGTACAAAATCCTTTCCCCTTTTTGGGTTTCTTCTTCAGTTCTTGCTGGAGTTAACCTGATGCCATGGACTGGGAGGACAGGGTCTTGTAAAAACAATTCATTACAAACATTTTTTTCTATTCAGCTGTGTCCTTCAATCTTACCAACCACAGAGCACCATGAAGAGCTTTGTCTGGCAGCAGCACCCTGGTTGGACTTCGTTATGGACTTTATGGACTGCTGCTTTGGCAGTATATTTGGTGCTGGAGTAGCACCTTCCCTGGTGACATTTTTGTTCAACAAATACAAGCTCAACAAATGTAAGTTCTGCTATGAAGTTGAGCTATTGGAGTAAGAAAAGAAAGATCGACTTGAGACAAAAAATGGACAAAGACTTGTCTTCCTTTATTTTTTCCATGTTTCTTCCTTTATATGCTTTAGGTCCGTCAGATTATGATCCAGACCTTCATAGTGGCCATTAGCACTTTCTGAAGCAGATCATCAGCAGCATTTGACTGTCACATGTGGTGTTGGATGAAATCACCTTGTTTCCTTGTGCCCCTCTTAAACGTCATGGGATTCTTGCTGAATCATGACCTCGTTGTGCATGAGCTGTGCTTTGCAAAGGTTGTGAAATACAGAGGAGAAGAGGAGGGAAAGGAAAAAAAGAGTAGCTGGTGAGCAACCAGAACAAGGAATGAGAGGGCAAGGCTGCCTCTTACTCCGGGTCTGCTCAGTGACCACATAGCCCTGGTGTGAGTCTATTCCCTAAGTGCAGCTGGTAACAACGCTGCATAGCCTATCCTTCAGTGGTGGAACACCATCAGGCTGTGCAATAGTGTGTGTGAGTGTGAAAAAGGCAGTGGGCACATGCTTTCACCACTTTCATAATTTGCTTTCTGTGCCTCACTCATGTCATGTGTACAGGCTCACTGCAGGAGGAGTTGGGTCAAGAGGACAAGCCTGTGTTGCTCATCATTCAAACCAGTCTTGCTGCCCATTCAAAGCTGTTTCTTCCCAACTCCATCTTCACCAGCATCAGCAAGGACCTACCCTTGTTCATCAGCAAAGGCTGCAAGGTCTGATCTCATTAAATTTTCAGAAAGGGTGTGAATTTACTGCTACAGAAGAGGCAGTATGGGGGTTGTTGCACTCTGTCCTTTCACATCAGCAGATGCAGCACATGGTGAAATGGCTGTGCACAGTGCCCCCCCTGCAGCTGCCCTGGAAATCATTGGAATTAAGACCCGAAGAACCAATGGCAATGTTATGACTCAAGGCAGAAAAAAAAAAAAATTAGCAAAGAAACGGCATCTAATATCTAATAAATAAATAAGGGGTCTGAGAACAGGGCTAGCTAAGGAAAAGTAGGCCTTGATCCAGCAACACTCTTAAGACACTATAAATGACTCAAAGCGTAGGAGGAGGCAAGTACTCTGGAGCGAAAGTGCTTTGCTGGAGCAGGGTCTTTGTGCATAAATGGACAGCTGGATCTTGAAGCTGGTGTAGTATGTGTTTTTAGTGTAGGGATAGGTTAGCCCTGAAGCTTTCCATCCAAGTTAGGTATTATTTGCTCAGCTGACCGGCTTTTGGGTGTCTGTTTGGTCCGAGCTGTGGGAGGTATCTGAAGGAATTACTCTCCAGCAGGAAGCAGAGGGAGATTGAGCAGGGTCAGAGGTCAGCTGCAGGAGGACAGCAGACGGGAAGACTCACCAGCTTGCACCAGTCGAACTGCAGCTTTCAGCAATGCCAGCAAAACTCCTGCCAATGAGCCAGCCTCCATTAGAGAATGAGGGAGGACTGATCCATATTGCTGCACAACTGGCCTGGTGTCCCATTTCACAGGGACAGAAAAGGCGAATTCTTCAAATGGCCTTGCAATTCCTGTAGTAGGTTTTTTGGTTTCACAGTCGACGGTTCTGGCTCTTTGATGGCACACTCAGATCAATAACATTTCATGGGAAGCAAGCAGAAACAAATACACGCTCGTCTGGTCACTGATTGCCAGCGAAACAGCATCTCCACTGCTTGCCAGCCATGTCCCTGGTGTGCCTGTCGGCAGCTATGTTGCTTGAGGAAACAGACAAAGAGGAAAGCAGGGAGGAGGATCCTCCTTGGTACAGTTTACAGTGATGTATGGTTATGAAACTCTCCCTCCAGTGCCAGAAAACTGACTTCAAGCTGGCCCTGTTGGTTACTGAAATGTTGGCAGGGTAATCCTGCTCCCATTGAGACTGAAGAGAGTTTTGCCATAGGCATGGGGAGGAAGCGAATAATCCCTTCATAGGAAAAGACATAGCCATAACTTAGGTATGTTTTATGGAAGAGGCTTCTGGATGCAGGGCTGTCCTCTGCTACCCCCAGGCTAGTTACATGGTGGTTGGCTTCTGTAAATGAGAGTAGCTGCCATCCCCTGAATCCTTGGGTGTACAGACCTCAGAGTATGGGAATTCTTTAGTTCACAGCAAGATGTCCAAAATCTCTGGGGAACCACACTGGCTACTAAAGCTCATCAAATAATGGGTGAAAAACTGGAGGGGAAAATATTTGGTTCAAATCCAAAAGCTTTTTCTGAGAGTTTGTTTTTTTCTGCTAGACAGCAAATGGAAAACCGAATTTCAGACTGCTTCAACACCGAATGCTTGACTTGCCTGAAGAGAAAGGTTTTGCTTAACTTTCTGGATCTTAGAAATCTTTGGTGTGGCTTCCTCCTTCTTTTTAATTTAGGTCTATGTTTTAAGTGATGTTCACTTCTTCAATACAAAAGATCCACCAGCTTCTTCTGAAGATGTCCCTGCCCACGGCAGGGGGGTTGGACTAGATGACCTTTAAAGGTCCCTTCTAACCCAAACTATTCTATGATTCTATGATCCTTCTTCCTGGACTGTCAAAACAAATTATTTCAGCCTTTCAGGGGAAAAAAAACCCCAAACCCCAAACCAAAATATAATAAAATTTCTGGAACATAGTATTACAACACAAAACACCCCAAAGAAAACAAAAACAATTCCTCCCTCACCCCCTTCTCCAGCCAAAATTATTTAACTGAATTTATGTTCTTGTGACCGAAACTGTAAATATTTATAGTCACCTGAAAATTCCTAGTCAGGAGGGCAAAATTGCTGTTGGTTTAGAGCTATCCTCTCTGCTACACTCTTGCCTTCAGCATTTTTCCTGTGCCTGTTGTGTGAATTTTACGGGTTGGGTGGACACTGCCTCTCAAGAAGAGGTGCTATATGGTGGCATTTGAAAGGGTGCTGCACTGCCTTGCCCGTCCATCAACAGCGCTTCTGCCATGTGATCTGGACCTGCAAGTCTTGGGCCCAGCACTGCCTGCCTTGTTCCCACCCCGCATCCAGCCTACTCTCCAGGCTGGCAGCAGTGGTGGGAAAAGAGCTGTGGAGAGTAAGATGTTGCCAGCACCATTAAAAGTCAGGAAGAATTGGCTGACAAGTGAGGAGAGGCAGGATTGGGCAGCTGTTGAAAGGGGGTTCATCTCCTCCACTGCTTATACCTGGGGAGATTAAGGAGGGAGCAGAGAGGAGGGAAAAAGAGTTTTCTTAGGATGTGAGAATGGAAAGCAAGGGCATCAAAGCAACAGGGGAGTGAGAGCCAAATTTTCTTGGCAATCATCCCTCAGCTTTAAATTCACTGAGAATTCTCATCCTCAGCGTTCGTCAGCTTATTAATAGTTGTCCTATAGTTGAATTTAAATCTGCATCCTAGGTTGTCGAGTCTGAATTAAAGAACCAAGTGGAAGAGGAGGAATGGCTCATGATGGGCCCTGAGCCAGCTTGGAAGGGTGCTAGTGGGAGGTTTCATTGCCTCTAACATGTGCTGGATCTGTTTGATGTGGGAAGCATCTGCCGAGAGTCAAACGGATTGGGCTTGGGATGTCCCTGTCTAAAAATAGCTGTCGATGAGCAGTTCATATCAGGGAAACTGCTCTTTGGTGAATTCTGTTTTCATCTGAATTTGCTTCTCGGTATTACTTATTCAGCAACAATTGCTGATCATGTTTCAGCGCTGCTGATGTCACAGAGAGGGCAAACAACCAATCATCTTGGACATTTATGATATGTAATAACAGATATTGTTACATATATCCCATCACTTCTCTTACCTATGCATCATCATTGCCAAATGCCCTGTGTCATGGAACAAAGCACCTCCCTAGGATTACTTCCTAATTCACAGTGGAAAGACACCCAGGAACATGTGTCTTAACCACCCAAAAAGATGTCTAGTGCCTGAATCTGGCCCCTACAGGTTCATCTATTCAAGACAGATTGTGGCATTTGCAGCCCACTTGGTAGAGGGCAGCAGGGCTCTTTGTCCCTTTAATCTGCTAGGCAAGCAGAGTGGGAATGATCTGGACTTAACTCTGCTAGCAGTGTCACGAGAGGCATTGAAACAGTGCACGCTGACAGGGAGAAAGAGTATACTGTTTTCACTCAGGAGCCAGGTCGTGTTAAAAACTCCACTTTGCCTCTGACTCAGGGATGGTGCCAAAGCCTTCCTCAGAGAAGGTGTTTGCAAAGTCCTTGGAAAGTCTGTAACACAGTGGTGTTTAGAGTATGCAGTTTAGTTTTGTTTACAGGGAAAAAAAGAGAGGTTGCTTGGTTGCCAAGGCTCTGGTTGTGAAAAAAAACCCCAAAACCCAAACCCACCTCTGATCTAAACAACTTTACAAGAAGTAAGGATCCACCCAACATAACCAAATGACTTTTTCTACATCTAGAGAAATGACAGTTTCCTTCCTGTCTGGCTTCGTTCAGGACAAAATTACAAAGCATCAATCCTGCTATAGGGATGCTCCTGCTTTGGGAAGCAATGGAGGGATTGCCCATTGATTCAAGTGAATAACTGATAGAATGACTTTTCTTTCTAATCACAGCAGAGTTCCTTTGGAAGCCAAAAATTTTTTGCTATGTTTGTGTGTTAGCACTGCACGCTGGTCATTCCAGATGCATTTTGGTTAATTCAAAGCCACAGACTGCCAGGATTCTGCTTCAGCTTTCTAACGTTAGACTTCTCTGACACAGGTGGGTGTCAGATCTGACCTGAGTGATGTTCACTGAGCCAATAATTTTCACTCTGTGCCTGCACTCCATTTGACGGGACCTGGAGGAGTTCAGGGCAGGTAGGCTTGCTGAGCACAGAGTAGCATATCTGTTTGATAACATAGCTGCCTTTCAGTAACTCAAGAGAAAAAAAGGAAAAAAAAAAAAAAAAATGTCTCCAGGTTGAATGAAACATTTCATTCAATCCAAAACATGTTACCTGAAATTTCAGGGTTTCTGTTACATTTTCCAAACTAGGAAAGGGTTGTTTGTTTGTTTTCACTTTGGAGCTTTTTTTTTTTAGTGGGGTGCTTAGACCCAGGAGACCAAATGGAAGAATCGGTGTCTTTACTCTCCCCTGTAAATCTCTGGGACAGTGGTCTATCCACAGAGCTATAGGGTATTTGAGGTGGAGCTCTCTGACACCACAGTTCAATGAACTTTTCTTTCAGTGGTAATGCTGGTTTAACTCACACCCACCTTTCTGCTGCACTCCTCTCTCTCCTAACTGCTTCCCCAGTTGTGCTATTACAATTGCTTGTGGGGTTAAGGATAAAAAAAAAGAGGTGGTGTTTTTAACTGAGATAATTTTTCTCATTCTGTTCAGCTGCAACAAACTTGAGCTGGTACAACTGAGTGGGCAGGAGTGAGAGGTAAAGGACGAACTATGAACAAGTTGTCCTTTTTGGTAGAAGGGAGTGTTCATCAAATTACGGCCTTGATTTTTTTCTGTTGAAGCTGTTCAGCTTTCTACAAATAGCTTGCTGCATATGGGGACAAAAAGAGAGAGAAGGGCTTTGCAAGCTGGTGAGTAGGAAAAAGAAAAGAGGTGCATTTAAGCCTTTACTTGGCAAACCAGCAAAGCAGGCACTTGAACGAAGTGGTGTATTTCTGAGGAAGGAGAGGAATAACCTCTGGGATTCCTTCCCCTCTTCCCTGTGCCAAGAAAGTCGGAAACTTGCCATAAGCAACAAAATAAATGTATTGAGAACAGGTGTATGGAGGCACAGATACTCAGAAGAAAGGCAGCATCACGACAGTTTCAGCCATGTGCAAAAGCAGGTAGGCAAGCCTGCAAGTCTGTCACCATCCACCCGTTTCTGATACTTTCTTATATGTGGCAGAGAAGGCAAAAAGCAACACTGAGTAAGTGGGACATGAAGCTTGACAAAATTAGAGGAGAAATATGGGGAAGGACAACAGAGGAATGACTGCTTTAGGAATTTGCTGGTTTCTTCTTTCCAAAAAGGCAAGCTATAGTTCAGGTTATGGATTCAGTGGAGAAATTATTGGGATAGACTCCTTGGATCACCTTAGAAGAAACAAACAAAATAAGTGACTGTGCTTGTCCTTGTGTGCCGTAACATCCATGAGAAACACAAATAAACAAATTGCCAGGAACAAAAGATATTAAGAAAATCTTTCAGTTTTGCCAATGCTTTCGCTTAAAGCTCTGATCACATATGTTTTCTGCTTATGCTTGATAACAGCAGTGGAAACTCCCAGGCAAGCTTATGCCCAAGGTACTGGGACCTCCTTGTTCCCATAGGCATTGCAGTTCCTCCCTCTCAGTTACACTGAAGTGAACCATATTGCTGAACTCCCAGAAAGCAAGTTTTTTGTTTTGTTTGGATGTTTGAGTGGCTGGGAAGGATGGAGGAGGACAAGAAAGCGTTCTGGGGAGGACTCATGAAAGGTGGGTTACTTGGTCTGTCCAGAGAATTACTGGGTATATCTACTTAAGAGTGTATAGTGCAACAGCATGAAAAGACCTTCAAAGATTACTGATAGTAGAAAACAGAACTAGGCAAGGCCAGTGTGGGTGAGTTATATTTTAAAACATACGACAATTCAAATAAGCTTAGTGGTACTCCTGATAGGAAATGTCTGGTGATACTGCTGATATGAAATTTTAGTGGTCCTTGCCCAGAATGCAACATTACCAGGATAATGTTTTAAGCATCTACACAGTATCAAATGCAAAGACAAAGAAAAGAAGCTGCCATTGTGCATCAACAGGGTTTCATTTGTGAAGAACTGCATTTCCCCCCCCAAAACACATTGACAAGTGTACATTTCACTCTCATCTAGGAGTTTGTTTGCTTGTCCTCAAATGACATAGATAGATGAATTGAGAGCCCTAGTTTCAGTTTTGAATTACTTAAAGCATGTTTTTATATTCTCTTTGGTGTTTCTGATGAATAACATAAATACAAAGTATAATATAGAAGTATATGTATACAGTTGGCACCGTAACAGAAAATCCAAAATGACTGATAAAATGGTATATGATTATAATTTATTATTAGTTACATGGTCATGTCAGTGAGGCTCTGTGGTTCACTGACTACAATAACTCTGAAGGAATTAATGTAAGATGTCCATAGTGTCTGGAAGAGCCAGCAGAATATATATATAGATAGGACAGACCAACTGCAAGGTCTGTCCATGGGGGATATTTTGTTTCTGGTGCCTGCATAACTTAAATAGCTGCCTATTAGACTCTTATTTGCATGATCACAGATTTTTCAGGGAAGCTTACATGTAAACCGTGGGAGAAGCCACAGTGCCCATGAGGTCTTTTTGCATTGTGCCCACTTCTAGCTGCACTCCAGGAGACAAACGTACCTGCACCAACCACCTGAAGCGGAAAAAGTTATTCGGTGTAATTTGTCAAGGTCCTTATGCACAATGACCGAAGCATTAAACTGGGAGTCTTGACTGATATTTTTTTAACGGCCACCTGAGGTCTTCAGTGTTGTGGGGCTGGGGACAGAAGGACTCTCTAGAAGAAGAATAGCTCAGTGGCAGTGACCGTTTGCTCTCCCCATTCAGAAAGCAGAGGATAAGGGATTCGCCTCACACTACGTGGAGCTAGGTGAAACACATACACGCTGGTTTCTTCACTTTCACTTTTAGGAATACCTTGCTGCTCTCAAAGTGAATTAAAGTAAACTATGAAAATGAGTGCTTATTCTGAACAAAAACATTCCTGCACGGAGTTAATTTGGAATAGTTGCGTGCACAGGAGCTCTTAATAGCCTGAGAACAAAAAGGAAAACAACCACTGGAAGGTGGTCTTATTCACTCAAAAAACCTATTCCTTCAGCAGCAAAATCAAAGAATTGAGGTATCCTGACTTCCTATCCACCTCCTACCTGCTAGCCCTCACCACCTTGAGGAAGAATGAACATTAAATATTTACAAGCAGTTTTTTGCAGAAAAGCAGTATGGTTGCCCATGGTTGTCCTCCTGTGTAACACTAGATTACTTCAAATATGGGGTCCTGCTTCGAACCATGATGTGCCCACCTAAAAACATGCAGTTGACTGTGGTCAGAATTACATCCGATCCCCAGCAGCAACCCCAAAGCTAACCTTCTAGCCAGCTCCATCCGCCATTTCTTTCACACACCAGTAACTTCAGAGTCAGCATAAGTAAGACTTCAGATACGGTCTCCCATAAAACCTAGTGCAGGCAGGACAGCACAACTGATTTCCTATATATAAGGAGAGGAGGTAATTGTTGTATCTTAGCAGCTCAAATTCTCATATTTACCTTCAGGAAACCTGAACTGAAAATAATCGGAAAAATATAAATAATAATTCTGCACTCAGGACAGGGGATTGTTAACCCTATGAGTTTTTCCTTGATGTTAGAACAAGTGTTCTTTGCCCAGTCATGTCAACTGGAATGGTTCTGTAGACTTTCATGGGCTTCTGGACCCCTTCTGAATAACACCTCATTGCTAAGGGAAACCATATCCATGTGATATACGATGCTGTGCTTCTAATATGTAATATTAACCTACTCTGCTCTAAATAATACCAACAAACTGGAAATCTGTTGCTGAGAATTGTTAATGAAACAGTGCCTGCAGACTGATTAACTCCATGAACGAACTCAAATCATGCATAATCTAAGAATTTGCCTGCTAAAAACACCACTATGAGAGATAATTTGAGCATGAGGAACACAGCTCTGAAGGGACTCCTGATGAGTTCACTTGAAACAAATGATCTCTTGAGGCGCTGGTGAGTTCTTTCCCCTGGTGTCTCATAGATTCTGGTAGGTTAGTTCATCTAATAAAAAAATTGATCTAACTGTTTAAAATGTTGAGTTATCAAAACAACATACTCCTTCCGTCTTGTGTATTAACAAATCTCTGAGAATCCAAGTCCATGTGGAGTTAATCAAACCGAATGAAAGAAACCATATAAAATGCTTGGTTCAGCCCATGAAGCTGATCAATCTTAACAGTGAGGGGAATGGGGAAGGATGGTTTTATTTTAATTTTTGGGACAGGGCTTTTCTTTTGAAGAGGAAGGAAGCATGAATAAACTTCAGTATAAATGACTTCTTGACTGATGCCAGTGTGGGAACCATTGTAGGCCTTTTCCTTTGGAGAAGTTAAAATTTTGTGTATGAAGTCAGGTGAACTTGTTTTCCCCAGAATAGCTTTATACCCCCCTGCTGTTCTAGGTGAATGTTCTTACAGACAGACAGAGCATTAGAGGGAGCTGATAGACCAAGCTGTGAATGACAAGCCTCACTGGCCCCTGTTTCTGCTGCAAACACTGCAGGACCAAGAGCAGGGCTGGTGGTGGTGTGGAAGGTCTCAGCACGGGGTGGAGGCTCTGCCATTCCTAGATGTAGCTTTCCAAATCTCTGCTGCAGTGGGAGAAGGAGTGTTTTTTCTAGCCTGATGGCAAGTGGAAAGGAACATTTGACATCTCCTGGCCTGTGTGCTCGAGGGATGGATAGCTGAGGAAGCAGCTACAGTTTTGCCTTTACTTGATCTGGAGAGACAACCATAAAAAACACCACTTGATCTTTTGGGGGATTTCTTAAACCAATGCTTCAAGCCTTTGTGATCTTGCCTGTAAGTTCCTAGTCCCATTTCTCTCTCTGGGGCTCAGAGGGCCCTAGAGGTGGAGGTGAAGCATCCTGGAGATACTAAATGGCCCTAAACTCAACAACCAGCCCCATCTTCTCCTGCCTCCAGCTGGGTCATTCCTAATCCATTCTAGCCTTATCCAGATGATTTTGTTTCACAGACGCACAGTGATGGAAACACAATACTTCCACAGTATTGCATTATTTCAGCTATGGCCAGGTATCACCACCCAGCAATCACCTTGACCCTCTGACATTACAGAATGACTGGCTCATTATGGGAGCTAGTTTGGCATCCATTGTGAGAGAGAATTTGCAAAGTAGCCTGAGGGAATTTGGCGCCCCATTCCTATTGAATTACAATGGGATTTGGGCATTGAATTTCCTTAGTTAGTCCTTTTAAACTTCCCGTTCTTTTCAAAGTAATAAAGGTGGGGTTTTAATAAGGACTCTGCTGGCTTAACTTGGCTTCTTTTGAAGTTGCTGGACGTTTTACCACTGACTTCAATGAGAGCATCATTTGGCCAGTGTTATGCAATTTTGAAAAACTCATGGTGGAGATTTTGAATTATTTGCTCTTAAATTTATGACCTAAAAGTTTCTCCAAAAGATTAATATAGGGAAAAAAATAAAAAAGAAAAAAAAAAAAGAGGTGAAGGGAGGAACTGAGCACAATGGAGAGACATGAACTCGATGAAATTTAATAAGCAAATTCCAAGGTGCTCTCCAAATGCAGCGTGGTTATCTCAGTCTCAAGTAGCCTTAAAAGCCCTAATATTTATTTAACTATTGAAGATATGAAGGGGTTTCCAAGATACTTTCCAACTATGGTACGCCAGTATACTAAAAAAATTACCTTTGAAGACAGAGACCTAATTAACTTTTTTCAAGATGCTTTATCAGCTTCATCTAGGTATTTGTTAAAAATGTCTTTTAAACTACATATATAGATTATTAGCTATTAACTTAATTACGTGGTCTTTGGTCAATTCAGAAGACCTTCTCTGAAATCAAATGTGAACCGGAGTCTACTGGCACAACTGTATATTTGGAAATAGCTTGAACTTCTTATTAATTCTGCTTGATAATGTAGGACTTTCTTTGGCAGACTGGAAACCCTGCTTTGAAAGTAGGCACTTATCCCTCCTGGCCATGTTTTTACTACCATTTTGAACTGAAATTGCACAGGGGGGTGACACATGGTTAACAATGGGAGATCATTAACTTAAACATCTTCCATTTATGTGAAAGCATTGGTAATGCAATGGGACGGCTGAGGCCATGAGTCCATGCTGAGGGCAGGCTCCAGGCAGTGGAATTTTCCTGGAGCCAGAACAAAAGAGCCAGGTATCAATGCAGCCTTCTAAAAAAACATAAGAGATGAGAGCTGGAGAGGAAGCTCCAAGATGAGGACCCCTGAGCAGTATGTACTTAGTTGGCAGGTATTTTTTGTTTACTTGCAAGATCAGCCAAGGGAGAAGGAAACTGGCTGGGCTGCAGAGAAGCTGCTGCACGATTCAGAGGAGGACTTGCGTGGAGGAAGGAACATCCTGAACTCTTTAATGGATGACTAGTGCCAAAAAGGAACAAGAATGGTGAGGCAACCAGGCAGAACAGTGTTTGATTTGGTCTAAAGCTGTATTTTCCTTCTAGGAGACAAAGTGCTGGAACAGTGGCACGTAACTCCCAGAGAGGAGGTGTATCTCATTGCCCTCAGTTATCTCTAGTTCTAAACAATGCCACATGCTGGGAAGTCAGGATGACCAGCATTGCTCCAGGGCTCCAGGCTGGCTGGATTGTATCTCCCATTTTTATGGAGAGATGACATATTGAGAGCTTCAGCATTGTGCCAAGCAAAGGGGCCAAAGAAGGATGTTGTAGCTGACCACTGGAATTTTATGAGAGCAAAAGTCCAGCAATTCCATGAGCTCTAGGCAAGCAGCTTAATGAAGTATCCAGCCCTGGAGAGTCCGACTGGGCTTTATTGATCAGTGTCTTCAATGATCAGAAAGTAAACTTGATCTCTAATACCGAAATCAGCTCTCCTGCATCTATTCAGTTAATTACTTTCTCTGTATTAGTTGTGATTAGCATCAAAATGAACTGAGCCTCATGCAGTGTCTTCCACTATGTGTTCCTTCATACACTGTATCCAAAAGTTATTGCACTCAATTTTTTGAGCTCATTAGGTCAGTGGACTATGGCCCTAGCTCTATCAGCAGATTGGGTTTTTGGTCCTAGTAGTGTTTGGAAACAGGACCAAAGCAGGAAATAACCTACTTTCAGTATATGTGGAAACTCCTCTTCTTTGCAGTGAGCAGAAGCAAGCTCAATGCACAGGGAAATGTTGTGTCCACTCCAGCAAACATGTGCTCAAAAAAAAAAAAAAAGGAAGTAAGTATAAATTGCAAAAAGGTTCTCCAGAAAAAGTTGAGCTAAAAGGAGAAACTTTGAGATGAAGAAGGAAAAACATTTTAGTTGGGGGTGAAGGAAGGCCGGAGAACAAGGTCTAATTTTACACTTTTCCTTTTCTTAATTCCATGAGGATGAGAAATATTATAACTAAAAAACTCTTTCAAGAGTTTTTTAGAATTTAGGCTCAGCACTTCTCTTCAAGGCAACCCCTCTTAGCATTTAATGCTGCAAAAAGATAGTCACGTGTGAACATATCCAGAGGAAAAAGAACTTCTTCTTACCTCCTGGCTGCTCTTCAGCTAACAGGATTTTGTTTGTTAGCCTCAGAGGCATATATTTTCATCACCTGTTTGGACTCGGCTCCAAAAAAGAATTTGCACACAGGGAGAAACTGCAATTCAAGCAGAGAACTCTGATTTGGCACTAACGAACTCAGTTCTCTCTGTGGCTAGCAGTGAGGCACATATCTACTGAATGTACAACACTGTGGGTTACACTGACAGCAGCTTTTCTCCTGCATATTGCTGACTGGACATGTTTCTTAAATTGTGGCAAAGGCTGCTAGAGCAAATAGGACCCACGGTCTGACAGGCTCTATCCTCATTGTCTCAGCTCAAGGAATTCTCCTCCATCTTCCACATAGGTTTAATTGTCTGATGTGTCTGATTGTGGATGCAAGACACTAATTCTCTTTGATTCTTCCTAAGGTGAGAGGTTAAAAAAAAAAGAAACCTGACAGTTTTAATCATTCGAGTTACACTTTCAGTTTATTACAAGACTCCTTGCTGTGGACAGCCCAATTCAAATAGGAAGCTACCCAGATTTGCTTACAAGTGCTCTGAGAGCGGAGAGCTGCCCAGAGATGTTTAGTCACACTTAAGCCAAGACATATTAGTAATGTATTATATGAGTAATACCTTTGGCACATTGATAGGAGGGTCAGCTGATATCTGCATGTGTATAGGACCCCTCTATTTTTTCCTTGCATAGAGTATTTATAGCCCTGGTGACCTGATTCAATATTTCAGGAGGAAAACTCTAATGACTTGTAAGATCTTCTGCCACTGTCTTGCTTCTCTCAGTGAATTCACAATGGGTTAATGGGGTCACAGCTTCACTCCCTTGTACCTTATTTCCCCTCCCATCTGTTTATTGTCTGTCTGTTGCTGCAAAACATTTGCGTGCAGGCAGCTATATCTCCTCCTCGGTGCCCAGCACAGAGACACTCTGTTCCTAACTGGTGTTTCTAGGCTCTTGTCCCATGCAAATAATGCTGAGTAGATGTCATATCAGGTATCTTTTGCATAAACTTTTCCTTTCAGAGCTCTCCTATGAGTTACTTTGCTCGGTCTTATGTTTGCACAGTCTTAGGAAGAGAGGGCTAAGGAGGGAGCCTTATTGCAATCTTCAGCCCTTCAGGGAGAGATATAGGGAGGATAGAGCCAGACTTTTCTTGCAGTTGCATAGCAATAGGATGAGAGGCAATGGATGCAAACTGCAGCAAGCTAAGTTCTGATTACATATTAAGAAAAAAAAAAAATCCTTGTGTGGGTAGTCAAATGCTGGAACAGAGGCCCAGAGTTGATTGTGGGACCTCTGCCCTTGACATTAAAAATTCAACTGGTCAAGACCTGGAGCAAACTGATCTAACTGGCCATGGTCTGAGTAGGATGCTGAACCACCAGATGACCTCCAGAGGTCTCTTCCAACCCAAACTATTCTATCATTCTATGTCTACTTACTATCTTACATATTTAGGCTGTTAGGGTTCTATAGAACGTAATGATATAAAAAATTTGACAACAGACTGCACAAATGAATAAATCAACAGTTTTTTCTCCTATCTTGGTGTTAATGAAGTTTTCTCTAAAGCTGAGTGATGCTAATTCCATTTTATAAAAAAATGCAGGCTGATAAGAGTAAGTGTGGCTTTTCCACCAACATACGTAAGAAAGATCTGCAGTTTCATTTTTTCCAATTAGAAATGCAGAAGCATTAACTCTATTTATCTTGATTGGCATCACATTTCATAATGGGACACTATGAAACCAGTCCAACCATTAAAATCAAAGGGAGCCCTTTTTCTTGATATCTGTGGTTTGCGAATCAAATCTTGTTGGATGTTGTTTCTCAGCGGCTGTTGGGCATCTTTGGGGTTTTTTGTTTGGCTTTTTTAAAATGCATACAAAGTGGAAATGGCCATAGTAAATTAATGCTTTTTCCATAATTTTCCATGCACCCTTCTTTCACTGGGAAATGGTAGTAGAAATGAAAGATTGCCCTTGAAATGATGGGGAGGGGCAGGATTTTAAAGACCCAAAACATGTGTTTGCTATCTTAACTTCCCCTTTATGCCTTTGCAGATTTTGCTCTCTCTGGTTAATTTTAGTATAACCTGTACTTCAAAGATATGAAATATGCTAATTAATTAACTTTTGCTTTAATTTTTGAAATAGAAACTTAGCCAGCATTTTCTTTGAAAGTGATTCTCCCTGTATTTACAATGACAAAACACTAAATTATTTTTTTGGATTTTCAGTGAAACTAATATGATAATGTTGCTAGGTAAGTTTTCCAAAACTTTTTGTAAATTGTGTCATAATAAACCCTCAGCTTGCATACACTGAGAAATTGTTTGGATGTAACAAATGGTGATATTCATGTTGCTTTTCTTGTCTCTAATGGGGAAGAATCAGGACATTATTGTTGTTGGAGGTCTTGATAAAGCTCATTGAAATCAGAGGAAGGACACTAACTGACCTCTGGGCTGTATGAGCAAGAACAACAATCCTAATTTTGAATTTCTTATCTTTCTGCTTAATTTTCTTTTAATCCAGATGTTCTTAAAAGTTAATACAAACTCAAACTATTCATATGTTCCTTCAGTCTTAAAGCTTTGTTTTTTCCCCTCTCTTTGAATAGAAGAACAGACAATTTTATCTATGAAAAAATAAAGCACGTAATTTATGGCATTCCATCAGCTGAACAGAGAGGTTAACTCTCATGAATTGCATGAAGCTCACTGCCTGGTTCCCCAAGATAGCTACTTTTTTAATTTGACAGAAACTGTGCAAAATGAAACTAGATCCCCCCCAACAATTCTGTGGTAACCCAGCACTCCAGCCGTAGAGAGATCATAGGAGAAGAATAAGCAGCTTATAGCCCAAGTCAGACCAAACTGATAGACAGGTCCCTAGAGAACAGCTTTTTCGTTCAGGCAAGCTTGAGGAAGGGAATATTTATACAAAAGCCAATTTACTTTGCTGGTAGCTGTTTTGTTTATTAATACCACCGAAGACACAAGTGCTTCATTTCTCCCAGCCCAGGTTTCTTTTCAGCCTGACCTTCTGTCACATGACTTGAATAGTATAATATTGCAATGTGTTACCATGGAAATGATAGTGATGATGGTATGTGTTCAGCATAGCCAAATTTGAACCTAATGAGAGCAGATGTGACTTTGAGCTTTCATTCCTAAAGAGCAGACCTGGTTATATCGTCATGTCTTTTCTTAGGAATCATGGAGAAAGCTCTTAAACACAACTCTCTATGATTGTATTAACTGTGAACAACAATATGAATGTATGCAAATAATTTCTACTTGCTGTAAACATCTTCTTATGAGGTCAAACATACCCACATCAGGAGAGCTGTGAAAAAGGACAAGCCATGAGGAAAACAAGAACTCTTAGCCATCTGCAGTTCCCCTTGCTGATGTGCATTATCTTCTCCAAACATAAGCAGATTCCTGTACGTCACTGTGTGTTATCAGTTTTGGTCTCTACACTTTCCTAAGAAAATAATGACTTCCAGTTGCTGCAGGCCAGTATGACACACTATGCAAAGCTGCATAGCACCATGAATAAATTATGGCTGTCACCAACTTCTCCGTCTAAAAAAGACTCTTATAAAAATAAATTAGCACTGCCCTTGAGCACGGCTAAGAGTGAACATCTCACACATGACTTTGCTAACTAAAAGAATAAGACCTCCATTTCACCACAGTGAAGCCTGCAGAAGCAATGCATTCTCCATGTGAGAGAACAGCCACTGTGCTGAACAACCACAGAGAGAGAAAAGGTCCTAATGCAAGAAAGGATCACTCAAACCAAACATTTTAGAGCCAGTTCCAGCCCTGTTAACTTGGAGCAGGACCAAGAACTCAGCTGGGTCAACATCAGGAGAGAAGTCTAAGGCTCCTTCGTAATTACTCTGGATAATGCCTTCTCTGTAGCTTCTTGGGGAGAGACTGAACCTCTGTAACTCTCCCTGTCCCCAGTGTGTTGTCAGGTGGGGATGTCTGAAATGAAGTAGCTGTGAATCTCACCCATCACTATGTGTGAATTGTCTTGTATTGCAAGTATTGTGGCTTTATCTCTAGCTTTGTAAAAAACAAGACTAACTTTGGCTTCTGCAGCAGTACTCGAAAAAATTACTTAGGAACACTGACATATGTAGCTGCGTATTGAGATGGAATAAATCATCCTACCTCTGTGTGTGGAGTCCTCCTGTCTTCACCTTTTTTCTCCTTGAGGTCTCCAAAAGTCCTGATTCTAAGCCAGAAGTTCAGATGAAAATGTTCATTGCTGTATCTGTGAGAACTTTCTACTGGAACTCCCTAATGGACTTTCCAGCAGTGGACAGACACCATCCAGAGATTATCCGAGAAGCCGATTTAATCTTTTTGGTATCACAACATTGGACCAAAACTAATTAGGGCAAATCTGGAACTTCCTCATCAAAAATTAAGGTGCAAACCTTCCATATGTGTTTATAAACATGGGAAAGAGACAAGCTAAAAGAGAGGAGGAGGAGTACCATATCATTGTCTACTCCCCTTAATCCCTATGTGCATTACGTGGCAGAAGATGTGCCTTTTAAAATGTTACAGCTTGCTCAAAAGGCAGCTGAAACCCATGTTGTCCTTTCAAGCATTTGCTGCTTCTTCTCCTATTCTCCCTGTAGCTCCTTTGCCCTCCTCTTTTCTTAAGAAATTGATGATAAGCTTAAACCAACTCCTATTTCCAGACTTTAAACTTAAACTTCAAAGAGACTCGGTTCAGCAGTGAGGGAGGGCAGGTAAGCTGCACTTTCCCTTTGAAGCCTTGCCCTTCACACTCTGCTTCCCCATTCTCACAGCTCTGCACCTTCTGGGGAGATGCCCCTTTAATGCTGCTGGTAGTCCTTTAGGAGAGCAGACTTCACAGTGCCCCTGCTGAGCATCCGGAAGGGAAGAGCGGTGCCGACACCAGCCAGCATCCCTCTCTGGAGTGCTCACCCAGGCCATGAAGGTCTTACCATCCTCAGGTGGGATGGCGCAGCACGGCATGTTGCTTGGGCAGAGAGCTGTCAGGGAATGCTCCTGGATGGATGGAGCGCCAAAGACAGAAGGCAGGACCTGTAAAGAGGTTGTGTTTCAGCACACTGGGGAGTTTGCCATCACCCTTCCTTAGCGCAGGCCAAAACCAACACAACTATGCGTTCCCTTGTGCACTTAATATTACACCAGTCAGGTGGATTATCCTGTACAGTTCAGGGCAATAGTGCTCTTTGCCTGGTTTTGACATCCCAGTGCCATGGTGCGCGCTGAAGTATGATGGGTGATGACTTTAGCTAGCAGCCATAGGATGGCAGCAGGCTGAGCATATCACCAGCTACAGCTGAAATGATAGCTGAAAGCTGGGTGAAAGGAATCTGTTTAACAGGTGTGCTAGGACTCTGGCACGGAGACCTGGGCTGGGGCCAGTACCACTGAATGTCTGCCGTGTTGATTTGCTGGCTGGCTAGAGTTACAGCAGGGTGGAGGGAACCGAACGCAAATGCCTCTTAGTCTGCAGCAGCTTCTTGCTTGCTAGAAAATTCCGTCAGCGTTCCTGATCATCTACTGCCCAGGAGCTGCAGCCTTCTTTTTCTCTTGGTTTTCTTTTTTCCTCCAAGAACCCATGCGGCTGTCCTTTACCAGGGGTTGTTCCTCTGCAGTCCCAGTTTAAAACCAGAAAACACAGAGGAGCAGAGAGGAACCGTCCTGAGAACTGGCTGGCTCAGTGCAGACATCAAAATCTTTCAGATATGACTTTGTCTAGTAACAGTGGGCAGATTGATGTCTGTTTGTTGGTGAGATAACCTCAGACTAGGAATTTATGCAGCAGACTCATCTCTCCTGTATAGTTACTCTCAGGATTGCCAGAACTACCTCAATCTTAGCAAGGAAATTACTCTAATTTCTAGACTGTCATTTCAAAGCTGCCAAGTCAACCTTCTTACCACAGTACTAACAGATAACGATTGGAAGAGATCTAAACACATTAGGCTTGATGCGTTGGGACAGTTTTAGATAGCAAGCTGAGTAAGAGCTTTCCGATCCAAAGCAGTATCCTCTGCATGCTCGTGACTTCAGCCACATGTCAGCCAGCCCTAATGTGTGAATATGTCTGACTGCGAGCCAGAAGGCTTCCTGATGTCCCATTGACTTCACTGGGAGTTCTGGGTGCACAGGACCAGGTGACAAAAGAACTGGGGAAGCTTTCTTTGATCTGTAGTTTTCAAATATGCCATTACCAAATATTAAATGAAAGCTTGACTTTGTATGTCTGAGATCAATAGGAGCTTTGCTTCTGATCTCAATGGGTTTTTTGGAAGAGTGTTTAATAATTTCTGTGCTTCTATCCACCAATTACAACTACAGCAGAAACTTTTTACCAAGCGCTAGCACTACATCAGGCAAATAAAGAGACATGATAAAAAAGCATGGGTTTGCTGTACAAATGGCCCAGTTGCCTCCAGAAAGAAGCCCTGGAATGAGAAACAGCATGTACCCTGGTCTGCACAAATTTCGCTGAGTGTGGCTGGCCGCAGCGTGATATATTCAGTCCACTGAAAATCTTTGCAGGACCGGAGCCATAATCAGTTCAACTCTATGTGCTCTTACTCTCATTATTACTATCCTACTTCTTGATTGATCTCCCAGAATGATGAAGCGTAGCAGAATCTGTCCAAGACTTGTTCAAATCGAAGAGAATTTTTCAGCACTGGAAAACAGGAACAAATAGAACCAGAAACATAGGTTATACAGGTAAATGTTCCTAAATGAGCCTCATTCCTTAATTCTTCAAAACAGCAAGCATGCAATCAGGTCAGGGAAAATTGCTAACCTGAAACAATAATTATGATTTGCCTTTTGTGATTTAGCAATTAATTAGCATATGACTAGTGAACATTAGGCTTATACAAGATTGCAAATCTGTAGTCCCAACCCCAGCTGGAGGCTCTGTTAGACTACACTGCTGACATAAGTCTTAATAAGTAGATTGGTAATCTCTGTTATGGGCTTCTTTCCTGTTCAGAGGGTAAGATACATCCCATTCCTCTAGGTCTGAAGCAGGATTAATTGATTGGTCTCATATGAACCTGAAAGCCATTAAGAGCACGAAGGATGAAAAGCAATTCAAACTGCTTTATTACCATTTTCTAGTAAAGTACCAGTTTAGACTCTGGACCTACTGTGAAGCAGCAGGTTTCCAGATATTGACTGTGCTGGCATGTGCTTCTGGAAAAGAGGAAACGACTGATTCCTAAAAGCAGAAACATCTGCTCAAGTCATGAACACACTTTCTGGCTGAGGCCAAACAGCAGGATTGCTAAAGAAGACCATGTGCTGCCAGCCCCATTGTCCGGAGTCACAGCAAAATGGTGGTGAACAGTGAACCACACCAGCTCCTCCTTCACTCTCAATACGCCATTAGATAAAAATTAGTTTTATGGGGCTCACCGTAGACCTTACCATGCTGGCTTTTACAAGAAAGGCAAGGAGGGTCTTTATTTCCCCCTTGTGTGGATGGAGGAGCAGAGCTGTTTGTGCAGGAGACTCATGAACTTCAGAGAGGGAAAACTGGCCTGGTTGCCAGTCTGGGCACTGCACTAGGAGAGCCCACATCTTTGCTTAGTGTGGTTCTCCTACACCACGTTGTCATTTTTTGGGCTGTTTGATCCAGTCATTTTCCCATTTAAACCAGTAAACTCTACTGAAGTCTCACTGATGGGGTAGCGATACAAATAGAAGGGAATTTGGCCCAATTAATACAATACTGATGTTAGGATCCCATTTAACATGCTTTCTTGTCCGCCCAGAGTTCAGTTTAATTGTCAGAATGATACAAGGAAATAAGGGCAAGTGACCATTCCTGTTCTGGAACACATCTTTGCTCGAAGCAGCAGAACTGCCAAAATCCAGGTATAAATATCAAGATACTTTTAGCAGTTTAGCATCACCAGCAAGTGAATATGATTGAGAAACCTGACTACCAGTCTGAGGATCTTAGCAGGAAAACTCTCCACATCTTTTATCCTGAATTAGGAGGGTGGGCTTTTTCACTTGTGTCAGAAGGAAAATTTACTTAAAATCAAAAGAATGACAGCAAATCTGAAGAAGAGGAAGCAGATGGTAAAATTCAACCCTGTATCAATAAGCAGTGTGTGTAGACTTGTATTCTGCAAACATAGAGCATGGGTTGAATTTTGAGCCGTGATTAGCTTTCCCATTGAAGTCATCAGCTATTCAACGAAAGCATTTGCTAAAGTCCTTGTAGAAGGAGGGCCACAGAATTGAATACAGCTCATAGAGAAGAAAAGTGCATTGTCAACCTGTGGGGCATGTTTTGCAGTTCCTAGTACACCTTCCCTTACAAATTATTTACCCTTGTTCTCTGCTTCACAGCATTATGTGGACATTTCCAGCTTCAGAACTAATACTGCAGCCTTTGATCCTGCAGTGAGTCCTGTAAGTGAGACCTACAGTAAGGGGCTTTCTTCTTCTTGCTTCCAGCACTCACAAAACCATTTCTCCATCCACACTTCAGCAATGCACTCAAGCGCATGCTTAACATTAAGGTCATGCAGGACTTATGTATGTGATTAAAATTAAGCATGCATTTAAATGCCGTGTGGAACTGGGACCTCAATGAGGATGGCTGTTGGATCAACCTGCTATGACCTCTGCTGAGCTGATTATAACTCAGCCTTTGTAGCATTCTATTTTTCCCCAAAAGTCATAGTTTATTCACTGCGTCTTGTAGCAGAAATTTAAATGCTCCTGTTTTTTTTCTATAACACTATGCAAAGGAATATTGATTTTTCTAGCCCTGTAAATATTTGAGATGATAGGAAAGATTTCCCACATCATTCCCCACCCCCCCACCCCAACAAACACCTTTTCTGCACCAAGAAGGCATGTGAAGTATAAAAATACTTCGGGTGCTTTTAAAGTTCTAGGGGAAAAAAAAAATCAATTTCTGTAAAAATGTAAAGTTTCTGCAAAACAAGTTTAAGAGGAAAAAGGTGGATGTTGTGTTTGCGTCTGCAGCAGAACAAAGAAGAATGGCTAATCACCCACACCACAAAGATTCTTGTATTGTCCACTCTTTGGCCATTGAAAAATTTGGAGGCATAAATAATGAGGCAGATTTCCTTTACCTTCTCTTCTGAAGGAACATTCCTTTCTTCCTGAGAGCTCAGAGAGGACTCTGAATATGCCTGTAGGATTGAGAAGCAGAAGGAGATTTTTTTAATTTTTGTTCTGCAGATTCAGATCTATGGATTATGCTAGTCTATTACCCCAAAGAAAAACAAAACAAAAGCAAAAACAAACAAGCCATGAGGTCATCTGCATCACTGCTGTAAACAGATTAGCCCCATGTCATGTGAAAACTCCTTATCACACAGCTGGGATTTAACGTATGAGGACTCACCCTTTGCTGTGTGGCCCTGCATGTCCATTCACCCTGATGTTCCAACTGCAAAATATTTTAACAGTGCTTTTTCCAATTTACCTATCACCCATATTATGAACAGAGACAGTTGATCTTCCTTCTGATTTTTAATCCTTCCCCCTTTCTGTCCAGAAGGACTGCTTAACCTAAAACCTTAATCCTTAAGCTTGGAAAGTCTGTAGTCACTTGCCTTCATAACCATGTTAGCTTTATCACTGCATCATCAGAAGTACTATTTTTTTTAACAGAAAAGTCGATGTGCTAAGCCTCTCCTCCAGCATTGCAGCCTTCTGATATTTCACCCTGAGATAATGCTAACGTCTTTGCCCAGCCTCATAGCTGGGGCACTTTTTAATTTTAGATTATTTTAACTCATCCCCAGATAGCTGGGAAATCTTGGCTAATCAAGAACCAAAAGGCTATTAAACATTTCATATCTTACCCTCATGGAAAAGAGAAAGAGCTGTTTACCTTAAGCAGACAATTAAAAATAGGGATGAAAGCTCAGCATTGTAAAGTCAATGAAATCTTTGCCATTCATATCAGCAGGCCATAATTTTATCTGGGATGTTTTATTTAGTTCCCGGGTGTTCTTAGCTTTGGCTCTGCTATGCTTCCACAGGGTTTACAATAGCTTCAGCCCTTTTTTCCAGCGAGGAGGCATTCATATAATTGAGTGTATGATGTTTCCCTCCTCTCTCCCTGAGAGTGCCTAATGACCTCACCATTTATTAGAGATGGGAAAAATCACACAGGAAAGAGATGCTGAAAACCAAAATTCATTATTTCTGCCACTCATGGAGGACTTTTTTCTTCATTAAGCGAAGTATCTTGAAGGCACAAGAGAGCTTTAAAATCCTTTTCCTATGGTTCAGACTTCAGCTCTTATATACTTTTACCACTCCATCCAACTATTTCTCTACTTACAGCACTTGCAATTCATTTTTTGGTCTTTCCATTCTGCCTCTCACCAACCCACCTCTCCCCAGGACTGGTTCTTTTAAAGGTATACAGAACTTCTCTATGATACATGAGATTCCTCTGTTTATACATGGTATGCAAAATATATGCTTCAAATTTTTATACTCTGCTATCAAATTAGGTAATAGGAGGTTAAATCAAGTGGGAAGCGCAGAGTTATTCTTATTTAGCTCTCTGGTATTCATGCTAATGAAAAGCTGAAACCTCTTTTCTTCTGAATGTTTACATTCCAAAACTTAAACATGTTTATAGTATAACTGTTCATAATTTTCTTTCTTTCACTCATGAAAAAAGCAATCACAGACAATATATGCCGCTTGTTTTGAAAAATGTTCACTTTTCATTAAAAATAGAGAAAGTTTGGAATTTAGCTAACAAAGACTGACAAGTTTAGATTTAAGTGGTTACTTCATGTGAACGATTTCATCTTGTAGAATTTCCAATTTTTTTATTAAAAAGTCATGAGGGAAAATGATGGTCTAGTAGTTAATATCTGACACCATAAATTTATCAAAAACTGAAGAAGGGCCTATAAAAAAATGGAAGTTCATCACAGGGCTTCTATGAGAGGAGCAAAGGTGTTAGACCTTCAGTCCTTAACGTCTAGAGCTTCATGCCTAATCAGTAGGGAAGGCATACAAATACAGCCTTCATTGCACAGAAGTTTCTGGAATTACAAATTATCGTATGTTGCTGGCACGACTGCCTGCGCACGCCTGGATTCCTGCAGTGGAACAGGCACTCCATTAACCACTGCAATTAACCCAGCTCCACTGAAGCCAGTGTCATCACACTGTTACATATTGGCCATGGATGTGGGAACATAAATGTAGATCTGCGCACCCTTCTTCCCCACAGCACTGCCAGTGTGCCCACAACAAACATAGGTGGCTCATGTTTCCATCACAAGGATGCCTCGGATTCCTCCTCTGAAAGGATGTCTGGCTTGTTAGCTGCCTGGTAAAATAAAAACATTAGGCTCCTCTTGCTAACCTCTATCTCAGCCTTACCTAGAGGTACAAAAGGACATGTTCTTCAATTTTAAGAATTTAAGAACAAGGAATTTAATCTGAAACATAAGCACTCCTGACTAAATAAATAGCAAGGCCTCAGAAAGCCGGTGTAACTTCCATGGAAAAGTTGAGGCCTACTTTGGCTTAGCTTAACATATAGATCAGTTTTGTATGTCAGTTGTGTTCCTAATGCAGAAAATCATGCCGTAGAGATGTTGTAGTGCCAAGACTCTGGAACTTAATCTGTTCCCTTACTAATATTATTTATTTTAACAGCACCAGGCAAGATCAAGACTCCATCTTGCTTGGCCATCCATCAGAATTGTCAAGCGAAAAAAAGAAAATATGCAATTACTAAGGTACACAAGATTTGTCATGTTAGGGCAGATTGATCCTGTCTCTGACAACGACCAATAGTAGATTCCTGAGGAAGGGTTATGAGTACAGAACAGCTAAAGAGACATCTTTCCCTGGTACAGTCTTCCAGATTCTGAAAAAAACCTGAAGATAAGCCTCTACAAACCTGAATATATTACTACATCCTGTGAGAATTAGGTTGTGTACTTGCGTGTGTCCGTATACTTAGTGTCATGCACGATTGGCTAGAAGGGGCTTCCAGTCAATTTACTCCAGCCTCACACTTTGAACAACAGCTGGCTTACAGGGCAGTAAATCCAACAAAAAAAATCTGACCTGCTGCACCTCAGAACAAAGCTTTAAAACTGAAGTCTTTGAATGTGGTATCAGAGAATAGCACCTTGTGAAGTCATTCACCTTTACTTGAACATAGCTCAAATTTTCAGCTCTGGCCAGACCGGTTATATTCACCTCAGGAAACCCGAATATCACCACCTCCCCTGACCCCCCACCAAAATAGATTTAATTGGGAATGAGCTAAAACACACATCTAAACAACAGAAGCAAAAACCACATGGGATCAGACTACTCACTGTGCAGTGGAAGATCTAAACACAGAGGAATCTGAGGGCCTCTTGGGGAGTTAACACCGTGAGGATGAGTGTCTCTCTTACACCCAAGTGTTACTAATACTCAACCCTGTGAACTATTTGGCCAAAATAGAACAGGCAATCCCTTCACTTCTGTAGAACAATCCACACTATATTGAGCTTGGATTGAGGAGCCTGGAGCTTGCCAAAACTTTGACTTTATCAAATGTTCTTTAGTAGCCCAGCCAAAATCAACTTGACTGGTTGAAGAGCTTTCTGTTCTTTTCTGCTTGGGGTTCATATAGCACATGCCATCACTTGGGTCTCTGCGTAGTTCCAGTAGGGCATTAAGCAAGCCAACTGAGGTCCGTTGCACGTCTTTTCTCTTATCCTCTTTCAACAGGTTGTTTGGGCTAGCACGTGTACTGCTTACACAGTTATACGTGTTTGCATGCATATAGCCTTCACGTATACATATGATTGTGGCTATATATTTGCATGAGACAAAGCAATTTCAAAGAAATACAGTTTCCTTTTTCAACAGTGGTGCAGTTTGCAATTCTCCTTATAAGGCCATTTTTTAGCATGGGCTCAAGCCCTGACAAGGTGCTCTGTTCTGTTCAGCAAGTGTTGCCTTTGCAGTGTGAGGATCCACTCTGCCACAGGAAGGAAGGACACTTGTTACCTTGGAAAACAGAGGAAAAGCTGACTGGGACCCCATGATACATTGTTCCCCAGATTAAAATCCTTTCTGAACTGAGGGATTGATGGATTCTTCTATAAAAAAGCAAAGTGCAGGTTCTCTTAGAAGGAAACACAGTTTTTTCCTCAATTGGTTTACAGGTGTGGCAGGAAGGAGCTAATCTTTTGGAAAGAACCATCTGAAAATGCACACAAAACTCTAACAAGTGAGTGCAATAAGCAGCCCATAAGCTCTGCTCATCCTGCTGCTTTGTGTGCCGAAGCATTTGATGGCTTGCCTTGGTAGGTGAGACAAGAAACAGGGTCATGGAGGAGGAGAGAGGGGAAGCATCCTGCCCCTGCTTGTAAAGTTAAGGCCAAAGGGGGCCATACTGAAAACCAGCAAGGATGCTCCTCCCTTCCCACTCTGCTCCTGAAGAAGGCTGTGTTTCCAGCCCATACAGCTGAAGGAGAAACAAGCCAGTGACTGAGCTGAGGAAGAGATGGCAACGGCTGCTAGCGGGGACAGTGGGACTACATCCAAAGTGAAGCGCCACTCAGTGCAAGAAAGAGTAGATGCATCAGGCCCTCAAGGTTTGAGTCAAACCCCATTGTGGTTGATGGAAAGCTTTCCATTCATTTGAGTGGAATAAATGAATGATTCATGACATATTTTTTCGATGGTAGTGAGTGGGCTGTTCCCTAAGACAGGAATGAATCAGAAAGGTGCAGGCTCATGGTGTGTATGAAGTCTTTTTTAGATACTGATTGCACTACAGAAAGCCTTTGATCTTACTTTGCCTTCAGCAACATGGAATACATGCACAACCCAGCAGATATGTCCCCTGCAAGCCGTAGTTTCTCTTGTTATGCTGACTTCACTTCTGCAACCAAACGTGAGTGACAAAATGGCAGGGCTGAAAAACGCTGGGTGGAAGGCGGACAGGAGCACAGGTCAGGACACATTTTTATTTATGAAACATTGCTCTCCTGGCTTCCAGATTGATCAAATTGGACTAGGATTCATTTTCCCACAAATTGTTTCCTATATTAGGCAATCCAATATGCAGCAAGCATCCTGCACCCAATCCAACAAATTGCTAAAGGACAGGACTTGTAGGTACTCATGTGCATGGGATTCATCGGGACTGCTCACGTGTCAGAGGTAGCAGCAGATGCTGATGCTTTGCAAACTTGTACAGAAAACAATGCAATTGCATTAGCAGTACATAGATCAAGGATGGTTTGTGCCGCTCCTTGCTACACATAGTAAAAGTAAAGTGCTTACAGCTGCCAGAGGTAGAATAATTAGTGATTATTCCTTTCCTTCTTTATTCACTTACTCAGCCAAATCCACCTATGCCTTAAATTGAGTACAGACACCCTTTTCCTGCTAACTGCATGTTTCCTCAGGCAACACGGGTATTGAAAGGTTCAGTTCAGCTTTTGTGTTGTTTCACCCTTATTACAACCCTACTTAACTGTGGTCATTCAAACTTTGGTTTGTTCACCTTCCTGTTTTACTCCTCTTCTCTCATTATTTTCAATGTACTGGTAAGCAACCTCGTTTTGACAACACTTGCCTGAGAAACTTTAGTTCAGTGAGTATTAGTCTTCAGTATCTGCCATGCTTACCCAATTTTTTAAGATGTTTGCTTCAATTTTATACTGAAGTTGTTTATATAACTGTAATAGAAATACTTCCACCAAATTTGCCATGATCAATGAAATGCAAATTCCACTTAAATTGTTCTGTAAATCTCAATTACTGTGGTTACAATTTTCCCAAATTCATACACTAGGGGATGAATCTGTTTAATAAACTGGGTTGTTAATAACTTCTAAAGTGTTGTGATAAAAGTAGTGTGAAAAAATTCAATCCATGTTTTAAAACTCTTCAAATTGCCACCTCTATATTCACAAAAATGTTATAAAAACTGAACATATTTCAGTACAACTATTCTTCCATTCAAACCTCGTTGGAGAAGGCCAATTTTTTTTTAAAACCTACGTGGCTATAAGCAAGTTATTGGGATTCCATTAATATGTTGCTAATGAATTATTTTAAAAATTGGATCAGCTGGAATTAGTTTATCACTTACTTCTAGACAAATGCATAGATGCATACGTACAAGAACTATTTAAATGACTTCTGAGTTAACAGTTTTCTTCGGAAAATACAGTTTTACCAAAATGCTATGCTATGATTTTGGTTATTTTTAATCAGAAAATGAATGATTAAAATGAAATGTGTTGAAATATTCATAAGAGTTTTTGACTTCCTCTTCTGTGTAAACCCAAAAACCGATTTCAAAATATCCAAGCTCTCATGAAATCAAAAGTGTGTTTTCCAGCCAACTTTATTTAATGTTTATTAAACATAACATACCCATTTATGAAAGGAAACCTAAAATAAGAAGTGCCAAAATTCACTGGTGGCCTTTTGTTGTGTGTTTTTTAAGCCTTTAGAATAGGTTTAATTGGGTTTCATTGCATGGCTGAAGTGATCCAATACACCCATTGTTCTCGGGAAGATCAATTGAAAGCCATTGTGTCTTGTTCTCTTAAGTTTCTGAGGAAAGGAGAGAATAGAGAATGATTTATGTTCCCAAGACCACAGAGAAGAGAGGCATTCTGCCAATGGCAGGGAATGGGATTAACTGGATTTCTGTCCTCACCTGCAAGAGTATTTCTTAATAAACCAAAGAAAATAATCAACAGTATTCAAGTCTAAAAGTTTTTAAGCTTTTATCTTTCTTATACACTTTTTTGAGATAGGAAAAGGCTAGGTTGACCTCTAGACACACAGTTCCTCATCTTTGTAGCATTTGGTTCCAACACTTTGTTCCAGGTCAGCTCTTTGGCTCTTCAAGGCCCTTCCCAGCCCTAATTTCAACCTTGAGTACTCAGTGGAGAAAAATGAGCTGCCAAAGAATGGTTGGAAAAAGAAGATGAAAGATGTGGTTGGAAGCAGGGAGACATCCCTTCCTTGACTTCAAATGGAGAGTAAGTGGGTCCCTCTTAGGCCGTGGGGTAGCCAGCCCTATTTGAAAGCAGATCCTTATGAAGGACAAGTGAAGGCTGCTCATTGGTGTGGTCCCCGAAGGCTGGATGCAAATGAGAGAGGATAGACCTGGATGGCAGGCTTAAGCCTGGCGGCAGTCAGTGGTGGAGCTTTAGGAGACATTGGGGATGCAGTGGAAGACCCTGACAATACTATAGCTTTGCATTACTTGGTAGAAATAAGGTTGAAATTGTGAGGAAAATAGCCTGGACTGTGATCTTGATATGGCGGTATTTTTTTTTTCTCCAGTGAAGGGACAAGCTGGCAGGCTACAGGAGTTGCTGCACTTACTACCTGAGAGCATTTGAGCAGTGAGTTTCTTTTGTACCGTTGAATTTTACACAACAAGAAGAAGAATTACTGCTATACAGTGGAACTTGTGTGTCTATTGCAATCTTCTTTTTATAATGCATGTCCACAATGCTAAGACCTCCATTAAGCTTGCTGTTGCTATTCTGGCTGGGAAAAAAAAAATAGGGATACTGTGTGAGACTAATTAAAACTGAGACTTACACTAAGCCCACTAAAAAAAAATCCACCCACCCTGTGACATGTTCTTGCATTTAGGTGTCTTCATAAGGCACATCTATCGGCATCACTGCAAATCTGTTAGGTATTTTGGTGTTTTCTTCATATAATTTAATAATGTAATGTGTACAAAAACCTAAAGCAAAAATAGTGGGATGTAGAAAACCATGAAATAAAGAGCGCAGAAGAAAGAATGTCATCTTTGCCTGCTGTTTTCACAGAGGTAAGTTGATGAAATCAGTGTCTGGTGCTTAAACTATGAAGAGGATTGAAGAGGAATGCTAGAATTTCTTGATTTCATCAGGTAACATTAGAAACAGTGGAATGTATTGGTGCCTTTATATCACACAGCTCTCTCAGGAGCAGGGACCTCTACATCCATCTATGTGAAAGTTAGCAATGAGCAAAAGGAATAGACCTGTTCATCTTCAAATGTGCATTCTGGCTGCAAGCTGTCCATTGCTCAGTTTGTTCACATTTGAACAAGGTTAGATATCCATGGACAGAAGAACAGAGAAGGATTTTGAGCTTGGCAAAAACAGAAGCATCCTGGTGGCAGGATGTATGTGGCTTGGCTGAAGAGTCTTGGCTGATGGGCAAAAGATCTGGAATCAGATGGGTTCCAGGGCTGAAATGGCAGGAAGCCTTGAACAAAATGAAAAGGTTTGGCAGGCTTCATAATCTAGGAGTAGAATAAGACTCTGAAACATGTTCCAAGGTTTCTGCAAACTGGGGCCATGGGTCAGGCAAGAAGATTGTCTAAGGACTTGTCTACACAGGAAATGGACTCGTTATATTGAAATAATGAAACTCTATAGCTTGGCTGGTCAGTTTCCCAGTGTAAACAAGTCCTTAGCAAGGCAAAGAAATTCTTCTGAGAGAAGAAAGACACAAGGTTGGCTGCGCTTATCCATCAGGCTAAACTGTGGCTATCTCAGAGCTGATTAGTCCAAAGATGGCTTTCAGTCCTGCTTGTTGGGGAAGACCAAGGAAAACAACTTCTAACAGATGGACACGTTGGCTAGGAAACTGGAGTCCTTCTGGCTTGTGAATGCTGAGACAAGAGCTGCATGTTTCACAGGAATGGCAGTGTCCATCTCCTATGACTCATACTTCGTCTGCTTGTGTTCTTCAATCCTCATGCCCAAGGGATGAAGAGCAATTGTTTAACTTAAAGGAAGAGGAGGGTGGATGTTTGAATAAACTTGTAGAATACTAAAGCATTGTGAATTGATATTTGGTCAGTGCAATTAGGCAGTGTTTGATGGAACAAAAGTGGTTAACACCAGCCCTCTAACCCAGGGAGTGTAAGATCAAGAGTGAGAAAGACATTCAGGGCTCCATGCTTCCTTGACAGCAGACCACACCTGAATTGGTATGCCAAAGGATTCTTGTTGCCGTGAAATTACATGGCAACTTGATTTTACACTGAAGATATTGAAATCTGTGATTAACTAGCTATGAAAGCAATTAATCATTCAGTACATTAATCCCAGGGACAATTAAGTAGGTGGGCAAACCAATTAATTTATTGGAGTCCCTATGTTTTTTCTAGTGTGCCATGGGTTCTTGCACTGGCAATTCCCATCTGCAGCTTGAAAGTTGTCAAGAGGGAAAACCGATATCATTGCAGCTCTGGACTTTCTCACCTGGAGGGCACAAGAAACACTTTGAAATTAGGGAATAAAAACTTCAGAGGGCTTCTGCGAAATGATCAAAAGAGAAACAGTTAAAAATGTGGGGCCAGCTCTAAAGATGATGATTAAGTTAGAAGGTGAAGAATGACAATTTAAGAACATATTGAGATGAATGAGAAGGTTCAAACCTCTTGGAGCTATTGCTCCAGGCTCTCTGCAGACTCAGAAGAAGTACCTGCATCAGCTGGTGTTTGAGGTACATTTATCAGAATTTCCTTTGCAGTCACAATTACTAGAAACACATTACACAGCATGCACACTTGGACCTTGGAGAACAACAGGGCAGCAGGGAGAAGCTTCCATAGGCAACAGCACCTGCAGCAAAAATCACCACCTGAGAACAGAATAGGCAAGCAGCGACAACTATGATAATCCATTCTAGAGTCAGGGAGCAATTTTCACTGCAAATTCAACTGAACTGGATCTAACCAGCTGCAGCACAGACTTGATTATATCCCCTGCCTATGTAATCCACCTACTTTTCTTTCTGAAGAGCTGCAAACTTGCTGTTGCCCTCAACTTTTGTATCCAAAATATGAATCCTTACTGTTTTCCTTGAAGCTATTAATTTCTCTGTGGCTGTTCTGCAAACCTTTGGCTTGATTACCTTTGTTACGATCACTGTTCTGCTGGATTTCCTGATACCCGCTATGTCCCCTTTTCAATCTGTCCCAAACCCTACTGCCAAGTATCAGCCTGCCATTCCAGCTACATCTCAGTGCTCTCCTAAATCTCATTCTCTGGTTACTACTTACAATCATGTCAAATTTGAATTTTTTTTCCTTTTTTTTTCTTTTTTCTTTCTTATTTCTCTCTTTTTCCTCCCCTCCCCTCCCCTCCCCTCCCCTCCTCTCCTCTCTTCCAGCACTTGTTGCAAATAGTGGGGGTGTTCGCTTTTTTCCTTGCCTCACCCTGCCTCTTGCCTCTCCTCTCCTTCTTCCTTTTTCCCTTCCCTTCCCTTCCCTTCCCTTCCCTTCCCCTCCCTTCCCTCCCCTTACCTTCCTTTCCCCTTCCCCTTTAAACAGCACCTTACTTTTCTTTGTCACTTCTATGCTTTCCCCCTATCCCTCCCTTATTTTTAAAGACTAGAAATGGCTGAACTCCTCCCTGTTGCTTGCAGTACATTACCAAAAGGACCAGGAAAGTGGAACTGGATCCTGTTGAACTGGGCGCTGTACATATGCCATAACAATCTCTTCTATTTGGCTATTTAAAATCAGAGCATTCTCCCTACATTGGCTGTATTTCCTTTGTTTTCTCTTCCAAGCCTTTCCTTAAGGTACACTTTCCACAAGAAATTGTCTCACTCATCAAGTGTGTGTGTGTATAAAGATTTCAAGACCCAGAGCAGAAATCATGCTAACATAATATAACTAACATATCTGCTAAATCTCTGCTCAATCATATCACTTCTCATTACATTCCATGTCAAGTTTTGATGCTCGGCATGTTTTACTATTAGAATAGTAAGTACCAGCTTGATTGCAGCAATATCTTTTGTAAGACTACACAGAAAAGAGTACCACCCACTTGCAGTTGTCAGATTTTCAGATAAATTAGTTCATTACTGAGGAAATTATGGCTTTTTTTCTGCCATCTTCTTTTGAAATTAATTCAAATATTAATATATTGATTGGACAGGTGGCATTTACATAGAGACTGATATGTATAAATAATTGTTACCTTTCTGAAGACAGGATGGGATGCTGAAATGTTTTTGTAATTATAGGTGAGGATTTTTTCCAAGTGTACTGGTACTATTTATGGACTTCCTTTTGTGGTGTTCTTTGCATCTTTCTTTTGACTTACCTTCTCCCTATTAACGGGATCCACGCAACCACCTTGAAGGCTGAAATGTAGCCTGGGTTCCCATAAAAGAGCTTGAAAATTCTGACACAGAAATGGTGCTGCCAAAAAGAAAGCAAAACACACCAAGCCATTTCCACACGTTAGTGTAGGAACTTTATTATGGGCAATCTCGAGACAGATAAGAATGGCCATAGGTTATGAAATATATTTTGAAATCTACACTATAGCACCTGCCTTCTTACATATGCGTTTATCTTTCATGACAATACGACTGCCCACCTCTGACTAGATCAGTATTTAATGGGCATTGTAAATATGAATTCACATTACAAATGTTGTCTCTTCAATTCTAGAGAACACAATAGCTGTAAAGATGAAAACTGGAAACAATGTCTTCTTCATAAATGGCACAACAGTAGTATAGATGAGATATTACAGAAGAAAGGTTCCTTGAGATATAGCATATTGAAATAAATTAATGCAGAGAGAAATTCAGCAAAATGCTACAGTTTAAAATGTAGAAAGTCAAGGTGGGCATTAGGAAACTGAATAATTCTGGAGAGATCAGAAAGAGTAGCAGAAAATAAATGTAAATTTTAAAAACAGAGGAACACTGTATGAGATATCAATGTATCATAGTGAAAACATCAATGGAGAAAAACATGTAATTTCAATACGTAACACCTACAAGTAAAAAGAGAAATATCTAAACTACTGAAGTAATTGGTAAAGATTATTAACCCAATTAGATGCAAGAATGAGCCAGGCAGAAGGTTTAAATTAGCACTATATCCATTGAAGTCAATGAAGCCAGACAAATTGCATCAGTTGAGGATTTGGCTGATCATGTGGAGATGTGGAACGGAAAAAAAAAAGTGCCATAAATACACAGGAATAGAAAAAATCCAATCATTTAACAGAGATAAATGGACAGCAGATGGATGAGGAAGACCTTCATTTTGTGTTGGTCACAAACTTAAGATCATGAGAAAAATGTTCAACAGCATTTGTCAAAACATCTCCAGATTAGCAGTAGCAGTGACAAGCTCACAGATAGGAAAGGCATGCCCAAAACAAATGATGTTTTTAGGAGAACAGAGTTTTGGCATGCACCTCAGCAGTGTTCAACTTTCTGCAGTGTGCATCCCTACGCTCACAGGGAAAATGAACTGGAATTGACCCATATGTACAACTGGGACTTCAGCAAAAGCTGAAGAAGAAACAACTTCATTAGGAAATAAACTGTAAGCTGAAGTTGTTCAAAAGTAGGAGATAAAATGCATTGTTTCCTTTTTATATCTTCAAAGACATGCAAGATGGGAAATCAACAATGCCTGAAATGCTTCCATGGGAAATGAAAATACCTACTGGAGTTGCTTCAAAAAATGAAACTTGGGCTAAATTTGTAATGTATCGATAAAAATGTCATCAAACTGCATATACCAGACAGATTATTCAGCAGTACCAGGCACTTCCCTACAAAGCCAGAGATGGCTGTGTTCAATTTTATGGTGGGTCTAAAAAAATTAGATATCAGAAATACTGGCTAGGAAGTGGAACTCAAATCTATCAGAGGCTGTATATTATACAGGTTGAATAGGACATACAGAATAAAAATTATTTGACTGGCATTTGAGAGCTTAATTTTTAAAAATACCAGAGTCCTAGACAGACAGATCAAGAGATGCAAGTGTTGCATTTAAATCTTAAAAAAAGAAAAAGGGGAAAATGCATTTTTCAATTGTATGCAAGCAATAATAGCTTTGTATTGAATTGCATAAATCTAGTAAAATATACAGGGTGAGGGGACTGAAAAATGACCAGTAAATATAGCCAGAGAACATTTGTATCTGACCAATAAATTCAAAACCATTTCACAAATTTCTCAGTACCTATCTCTTCTGAAGACAAAATCAAACTGTTTCTCTCTTTAAGTCTTCTTAGTAGTGAATATAATATAATGTTGGGATATAATGTTCCTATACTAACCAGCAAACAGTTGTCATGATCCAGAAGGTCAGATGTTGTAAAGTGACTGCAGTTTCAGTCTCATTGACTCCATCAAAACCATGCAGAAGTTAAATGAAATCCAGCTGTGTCTTTGGAAGGACTGAATTTCATAAAATTTAATTTGCACTTTAGCAAACAATATTTTGCTTCTAAAGATTTCAAAAGTGCAAAGTGAATTTAATTAAGCCTCATGGTCACTGTTTTTTAACAGTAAGATGTGAAGTCAGGATGTGCCTTTAGTTGCTTAGAAAACCTTTGTCATGGTAATTACGGATTTCCCCAAAATCAGTTTGTTGCTTGTCTTCTGGTGATGGATAAAACACTCTTTCGACTAGACTGCATTTTATTTGTTTATTAAATCAAATTGATCATTGAAAAGAGGATGTAGACTGACGAATCACTTACTAAAGATCTAGGGCCGTTTGTGATTCATGTTTCAGTTACTAAGGATGTGTGCTCTGTTTGGTTCCAACCCAGTTAATTTTAACACTGAAGGAATTTTTTTCATTAACTCTACTGGGAGTTTGACTGGGCTCTAAACACAAGGTTTTCTGCTGCCTGCACTTTTTACACATGTTCCTAGGTTGGAGAAGTGATGACCTGTGGTACTCAGCAAATCCACCCTGAAGTCTACCATAGCCTTCCAACACCATATACCCATTATTCTTGACTCACGCCTAAATTAAAAGGTTTTGGAGCAGGACTGGTTCTTGTTGTAAAGTGATTTCTTGGCTGCTGGTCCTGGTGTAGAGTTTCTGAGGAAGCTTGGGGACAGGTATAAAACATAACCCTGAGTTTAACCAAACACCTGACTGCTGAAGATTCAGTTTTCTCGAAGGAGCAAAAACTGTATTTCTAACAGTTGCAACCTATACATTTGTCAGATAAAGAAGTGACTTCCAATACCCAACCTGGTCCTCACCAGTATAATTCTCTTAAGCATTCCCAGAAACATTAAAATATATCTTTCTATGGGTCTGCAACATTCTGAGGTGTCCTTGCAGATAAAAAAAAGTGACCTTATAGTGAAGAGCTTGCTTTTGGAGATTTCAGTCTGAGCTCTGCCAGAAATAAAACATTCCAAATTTTATTAGCAGGCTGAAAGTTATAGGTTTTAATAGAATAATTTTCTGAAGGGTTCTTAAGAGCCTAGATTTGGATTATTTACATGTAAACCCTCTGGAATCCACTGTCTTCTGTAAGAGTATTTGCTAAAAGAAAATTTTGCTGATTAGATATCCCTTGTCTTTTACGGATTGGAGTAGGATTTCTCTGCTTCCAACCAACCAGTTTCTCCTCAAAGTCCTTCAAAATAAGGAAACCCTTGGAGGTTAAAGAAATAAGTGAGTTGCCAGGGTAAAGGTCAGAACAGCACGTTTCTAATCTTCTTAGATAGGAAAGTGAAATTCTCTCAATAGCTGCAGAACACAATATTCTAGAGAGTGATATTCACTTCTCCAGTGAGCTGATACAGTGCTTGCCTCTTGCATAAGGACTGCGAAACCTTGCTCTGGTAGAGTAAAATAGCCATGAAGAAGTGGAGAATAAATAGGAAGTTCACTCAAACTTGTTGCAGGAAAAGGAAGAAACTCCTCCAAATCTAGGGAGAAATAAAAAAGAAGCCACTTTCAGTTCTGTGAGGGGACATTAACAACACTGCCTCACTGTTGATTATGTATAAAGAAGTGTGCTTTCAGTGTCTTATTTTCCACATTGCTTTCCTAATGTCTCCTGCTCACTAAGACTATGTTCACTGTCCATGCTAAATGTACCAGAGTTTCCCATCCCGAGGAGCTAATCAGAGCCCATGGAGCAATGGGTTTGGCTGAAAAAATAAAAATAAAAAATGGGAAGGCAAAATAGCACCATCTTGAGCTTCCCGCGGTCTGCTCACCCCTCTGCCTGTGGCCTTGCTGCCGTGGGGCTCACTGTGCAGCCCCCACGGGCTTCCAGTGGCTGCAGGAGCAGGATGCAGGTGTCAGGCAGGGCCATACAAACCTGAATCATCACACACCAGCAAAGACCAGGCCTGGGGACAAAGCACTTGGGCCCGGGTTGGTCAGGTTTTCTGGGTGAGGGAAGATGTAGCCAGTCTGAGAGGCTGGAAAATGTTTTTTTCCCCAACCCCAGGCTCTGCTTCACTTAGCCACATGGTGGAACATCATCCATCTACCCCAGGTCGATGGGGGGGGTGTGTGTTAATTTTTTCTTTAAAACCGAGAACATCCCTTTCCTGTTACCTCAGCCAACGCGGCGGCGGGACACAACCCCTGCTGGGAAGACGGACAGAAGCTGAAATCCCCACTCACCCCACCCTATCCCGGGTGGGGAGCGGGGGTGCTAAGCCCCACCGTGGGCTCCGTCCCGGCTTCACCACTCCCGTCCCGCAGCCGGGCTGCTTGGCAGAGGAGATCCCGCTGCCTTTGTCTACGCCCCGATGTCCTCTGGTGTCCCCGGCGACCCAAATGCCAGCACCCCGAGAGTTGCAAACTACGTTCGTTCCCCTTAACGGGGCTGTTAACCCGCCGGGGTAATTAGGACCAGGGGGCTGTCAGCACGGTTAACCTCTTTATTGCCGGGCACGGCACCGGGGCGAGCCAGGGGCGCTGCCCCGCAGCTAAAGCCCTCCCCCGCCCGCCCACCACCCCTGGAGGGTCCTGCACGCCCTGGACTTGCCCCCCTCGCCTCCACTGGACTCGGCAGGCAGAAGCGCCAGTTCCTGCACGAAACCAGCGGTCCGTGGACACGGGGAGCTCCGGGGCGGCTTTCCCCTCTCTTTTCCCTGGTGGCTGCTTCTTGGTGGGGCTCTCCCAGCCCACCGTGTCCACCTCGCCTCTGGCTTTCACCGGCGGCGCTCGGAGCACGGTGGGGATGGCAGAAAGCCTGCGGGAGGAAGTTATGGACCACCCGACCCCTAGGGAGAAGCCTCCCGCCCCGTGCCCCCCGGCACTGCCCTCCCGCGCCGGAGGCCGCCCGGCCTCCTCCCCGGGACCCCCGGTGGGCCCGGACACTCTCCGTGAAGATCTCTTTCTTTCTTTCTTTCTTCTTTCTTTCTTTCTTTCTTTTCTTTCTTTCTTTCTTTCTTTCTTTCTTTCTTTCTTTCTTCTTTCCTTTCTTTCTTTCTTTCTTTCTTTCTTTCTTTCTTTCTTTCTTTCTTTCTTTCTTTCTTTCTTTCTTTCTTTCTTTCTTTCTTTCTTTCTTTCTTTCTTTCTTTCTTTCTTTCTTTCTTTCTTTCTTTCTTTCTTTCTTTCTTTCTTTCTTTCTTTCTTTCTTTCTTTCTTTCTTTCTTTCTTTCTTTCTTTCTTTCTTTCTTTCTTTCTTTCTTTCTTTCTT
>NW_008794266.1:1073688-1084395 GCF_000699145.1 Aptenodytes forsteri
CCCCCGGTTTGATGCCCACTCCTCCCAAGAGCCTTCATTTTTAAATGGGATTGTTGTTTCCCTGGAGGGTGGCTGGTCAGAAGTCAGGTGTTTTGGGGTTTGGGGTTGTGGGGTTGCTCTATTTTCCTTTTTTTTTTTTTTCCCTTTAATTTCAAATTTAATGCTGAGAGACAAAGAGGTAAATTATCTGCCTCGGCGTTGATGGTATGTCAAAGATTGCAAAGCCCAGGCGCTCTCTTCCTGCGAAGAGGATGATTTATAGAAAATTGCAGGCAGAACACATGCACATTCTGGCAGCCGTAAAGACAGTCCCTCCCTTTTCCTTAATGTTCTTTTATCAGCTTCTTAGGAGGTGTCCGCTTCATTTGTCTGCATGAAACCAGTAGTCTTAGTAGGAATCCCCAGTTTTGATGTTTTTTCCCGTTTTCCTTAAGAAGGATTCTCTAAATCCAACAGTGCTCCTTCTGCCCAGATATTATCCTTCCTCCTATTCTCACAGCACTTGTTTGGGGCGAGGAGGGGGGGAGCGGAAAGAGGGGAGAGGAGGAGGGAGAAGATCTTTCTCCTGTTTAGTGATTAACTTGCACGGCTCAAAGAAAGAGACGATTTAATGGGAGAGATCCTGCCCGTGTGCTTTGTAGTCACGGCAGTCTTGTGGATGGGAAGATCGGAGAGTGCATGGGTTTAATATTTGACTGGTACCTGGGCGACCGATTTTTGTTATTTTATTTTATTGCTATCGTTAGCATTTCTGCATTTGGTCTTCAGCTGAGCTGGGAGAGTTCAGACAATGAAGTTCTAACATGCCTGACCTCTCTCAGAGCCAGTAAAATCTGGACTCTTTTAAGAAGATCATCTCAGCTTCACCACTCACATAAAACTTCCTCGGAGCAGGGGAGGGATCTCCCCCTTCACCCGAAATGGAGCCCTGTGGTTCTAGTCTCTCTTCCACCCATGCAAATTGCAGTGCTTGAGGGCTCGAGAAATCCCAGTGATGTTCCAATACCAGTCATGCCCTTGTGCTCAAATTGATTTTGCCTCACTCCCTTGTATTGATTTTCTGAGTCTGCACACAACCCCTAATCCGCCCTCCCCCCCCCCCCCCCCCAGTGCTAGACATAACCCTAGAAAGAATCTGACCTGGTGCTGCAGGAAGATTGGAGGGGGAGAGGGGGGGATGTCGAGCAAAAGTAGCTCAGCACAATGCTTAATAGAAACGAGACTAAATAAAAATGCAGGCTACAGCCGCTTTGTCTTTGCTTGCTTGCCTTCATCACCAAGATACCTTTCTTTGTGAGCCTTGATCGTTAGTTTCCACAGTTTTAAATAATCAGTCACAAAGGAGCAGACAACTAGGTGTTGGAAGGCATAAAAGTTATTTTAAGTAGAATTATTTATTTTATTTTGCAGCCAAAAACGTTTCACCAATGTAGGAAGTGATTTTGGTGCTCGGTAGTACAAGCTCTCTTTTCTCCTAAATGCTTGTGAGAAATAAAAAACCTGGAGATGACTGTCTTTATTTCCGGGAGTAGACTTCAAAATACGTGCCAGAAATGGACAATTCAAGTCTCCTTTCTCCACATCAAATGCGAGCTGGAAGGGGGATTAAAAACCAACCACGTGGTAGATCTGGTTTTATACTTTGCAACCTCCAGCTCCATTTATGTTCTTTACCCTGCTCAGGGAAGATTAGCCTCTAGATGGATGTGTCTGAGGGATCACCTCAGGGGCAGATCTGCATGCAGAAACCGGTTTTTGCCATGGCTGGAAGAGAGCTATGACCTCGCAGAGCGCTCCATCCGAGCGGCTCCCCCAGCATCACAGGAGCTGCTGAGCGCTCCTGCACAGGAAGCTTTGTGAAGGCAACAGCTTGGAAGGGGAAGCTCTTCAGATCTTTCCCCCTTCTTCTCCTCCTTCCTGGCCTGTGAGTGATTCAGTGTCCCAAACCTTAACTTTTTGTTACCACCTTCCTCCTCTTAATCTCCTTCATCTTCAACACCTCTTCCTCTATCACGACCATCTTCTCCATCTGTCTGCCTCCTGGATCTCTCTCTTGTTTGCTTGCTTCCCCCCCTCCTCTTCCACCTCCCTCCCTCTCTTTCTTCTTGCCTTTTCCTCCTCTCTTTTCTTCTCTTTTCTTTCTCTTTTTCCTCCTCTTCCCCTACACGTTGTTGTTGTTGTTAGAAAGGATTCTTGCACCCCCTGGTGCTCTTGCGTTTTGTGTGGTAGGAGAGGAGATTGTCTTCTTTCTCTCTCTCCCTCTGGTTGCTCATTATTCAGAGAGAGACACAGAGGGTGAGTGAGAGAGAGAGAGAGAGACGGATATCTCAGGTCATCTGCAGCTGCAGCAAACCAGTGAAGGAGAGAGAGAGAGAGAGAGGGAGAGAGAGGGGGGGTGGAAGCAGGGAAAGATGGCGATCCTCCATTGCTGAGACCTGGCAAGGAGCACATGAGACTCACAAAACAACTTCCACAACAATAACAAGAAGAAGAGCTAGGCAGAGAGGAAGAGGAGAGGAGGCAGCAGCAAGAGCAGCAGTGCCGGGACGCTCCTGTAAGTTCTTGCAATTAAAACCCATCTCCGGTTTGGCATTGGAGAGATCATCTCTCGTGTGTGTGTGTGTGTGTACATATATTTTGTTTGGTCTTTTCTGTCTTTCTTTCTTTCCACCACCTTCCTCTGAAATCCATTCATTCGGTCAACGGAGGAAGGAGGAAGAAAGAAAGGAAGGGGAAAAAAAAAAAAAGAGGAGAGGGGAGCGAGAGCGGGGTGTTTTGTTTGAGAGAGAAGTCTCTTGCATGGAGGAGGAGAAGAGGAGGAGGTGCTGGTGGTGGTGGTGGTGGTGGTGGGAGGAGGAGGAAGGCGGTTAATTAATTTTTTGTTGTTGCATTAAGGGGGGGGATATGGGGAGATAAGTGAGATATCAGCCGAGCTTTCGGGGTGGGGGGTGCCCGAGAGGATATGTGTGTATGTGCGAGGTCTGGATGGTGCTGTGCGTGTGGACTTGGATCAGAGACGGGAGAGACACGGAGGAGAGAAAAGCTCCGTGCTGGCACGACCCAGGCAATCGGGTGACCTCTTTCTTCCTTTCTTTTTCTTTCTTTCTTTCTTTCTTGCTTTCTTTCTTTCTTTCTTGGTTTCTTTCTTTCTTTCTCCCTCTCCCCCTCTTCCTCTCCTTCTCTTTCTCCTCGTCCCCTCTCGCTGCCCTCCTCCTCGCCGCTGGTGAGGCTGGTCCCTCACCCCGGCGGTGGTGCCCCCACCCTCCTGGAGTTGGGATGCGGGGGTCCCCGGCGGCGTCGGGGCTGGGGGGCTGGTGGTGCCCGCAGGAGGTTGCTTGGAGGAGGACAGCGTTCAGCTGGAGAGCAGGAGCCATTACACACGCTTGTGCTCTCCTTTGGGAGAAAGAGAGCGAGAAGGGAAGAAAGGAAGGGGAAGGAGCCCACTTCTTCTTGCTCAGTTCCCCGATGTCCCTACCTTTAAACCAGGCGAGGGAGAAGGTGCTTTCTCCCCTGCCCCTTTCTCAACCACCCGGAGCAGCTTTCTCCCTATCTCTCCCCCTCTTTCCCTTTCTTTATCTCCCTGTCCTCCATTTGCAAGCTGTCTGCTTTGGTTCCAGTCCAGGCTCCACAACACAAAGCTTCTCCTCGCTCTCGCACACATGCACACACACAGTCTACAGGCTCTTTATGTCTTCTGGAGTAACCTTCTTCTCCCCCCCCCGCCCCCCCGCTCCTCTTAGCATTGTGGTTTCTATTCTCCACACAGAGAGATCCTCCTGGAGCTTCATGTAGTTGTGATCTGATAGGATTTCTCCCCCCCTCACCTCCCTCTTTTGGGGGAGAAAAAGGAAAAGTTTCATTCGTTTTTCTGGTGTTTGGAAGGAGAAAGACCTTCAAGTTTGAGTGCTTTCTGCTGCTGCTTTTGTGTGTGTGTCTGTGGGGGTCTGTTTGTCTCATGAAGCTGCTTGCATGTCTAAGAGGAAGTGACTAGTTTGGCAGAGAGCTGTGATCTGAGTCAGGTAAGCCATGTCATGTTCTCTAGCTCCACCAGAAAATGGAGGAGAGAGAGAGTAGACAAAGCTGAGATGGGAAGTGCTCCTAACATCGTGGATGTCTCTCCATGTTTTGAAGCTTTGCTGGCAGTAGCTGGCTTAATCATGATTCTTTCCCCTAAGGTTTCTTCAGTTTTTTCAATGTACAACATTGTGATGGGTCTTCTCTCTGACTTCATGCTATCAGGAAATGAGGATTGGAGGAAATTGCTCAGATTCTCCTTCACACAGAGAAACACATCCTCAGGCTTTTTTGCTCTTATGCTTTCATGCTGAGGTCACCTTTCTAGATATTTTTCTTTGGTTAAAGACCACAGAATTTAGGAGGTTGATCAGTTGGCCAAAGAAATAGTGTATGCATGCATATATTTATAGATTTTTGAAAGCATTTGGAGGTAAGTGCATGCAGCTTGAGGCTGCTTAGGTTCTTCCAGAGAACGTCATGAAATGTCATTTTTTTTCTAGGTGATGATGGTGATGCCTGATTTTTGGGATTTTTAACATCTGATTTTCAAGAGCATTCCTTATTTTGGATGTATTTTAAATTAAGATGGAATATTTCTCCCCACTCACTAGGTTGCATTAAAATGATACTGGCAAGCTTTTAGTAGGTTCCTCAGAGCATCATAACACACATAATTTCTCTTGGAAAAAACAGTTTTCACAGTTGTCTTTTTGGTGTCTTAAAATATTTATTCTGAAAACTTATGTCAACATCCTTGTTAGGATTTTAATGTCATTATGGAAACCTAAGATCTTTAAAGTGAGATAGCAGTTGAACAGGAATTTGCGTGCTTTTTTTTAACCCACCTTTTAATCTGAAATAATTTTGAGTAGACTCAAACCAGGCTTCACTCTTTTTCCACCAACCTAAATTTGCACATCAGTTGCATAGTAGATGCAGTTCCTCAAAAAATTCAAACTACATGCTGAAATGCATGAGGGGGATACCAGAATGCAGTGCTACTGAGCTTGAAGGCACAGCTCCATAGAAAGGTATCAGTAATGTTCATATATAGGTTACTCTGAAGAGTTTAAGAAGGAATGTGTTACATATGGGAGGTGCAAGTGACAGGATAGGGGACCAGTGAATCTGAATCAGAACACGCTCCCAGATGTGCAAAAAGAATAGAAAGATTTGAGGATTGCAATGACTACCGATGAACTTGGGATCCAGCTGCTGCAAGGTTAAAATCAATGCCCCTGTTTTATTTTTGCTGTGGAAGAAATGATTTAGTATATAATCTAATATACTTGGGAAGGATATTGCATTATGAACTGTGCATTTCTTAAGTTCTGGTTGCTGATATGTCACCAAAATTACTGAGATACTGTGGTTGTCTCCATCTTTCAGAAGTGGGCCATGGAATGTACCATTTCAGGTATGTTTAATCTTAGATTTTGACAAAGTAAAGAGGGAGGTTAGCTGTTGATTTTTTTTCCCCTGAGGTGATGTTCTTTGATGCACTTTGCAATCTCTGCACAGGCCTAAATCAGCAGCCGCTGAAGAATCTGAAAAAGTCCCCACTGACCTTTGCTTGTTTGGGTCAGATCCTAAATATCCATCCCCTGTATAAGAAGACTGTATGCAGTCTTCTTAGGTATCTGCTTGTATTTCATAGTTCAGAATTGTGAATCTCCTCTCACTTCTTGAGAGGTCAACTCAGTGCTTGCACTACAGTGTGCCCTACAGATACATTGCTCTTGAACGTGGCATGTGCAATCCAAGAACAAGTTCGAGACTTAAGCTGAGGATCTTTATGGGAGGGCCTCTTACTCCCCTCCTGTGGTGACAGACACCCTAGAAAACCAAACATCATTGCAATAGCTTGAGTTTGAGCGAGAGTGGTGTTATTTCTATGGGGGGTTTCTTCACTGAGACTGAAATCCCTTTAGAGAATGATATTCTTGTGAATGTTTCTGTAGTTCTGCCCAGACAGACTGAAGTTCACCTTGCTGTTAAAATACTAGCTGAGGGACTTCCTTTATTTTTAAAAACAAAATGAAACTAATCTAACAAAAAAAACCCCAAACCCAAAACAGTGAGTTTTAAAGGAGCTCTAGAAAGATAATCTTAATTCATGAGATGGTGGTAACTAGAATGTTTCTTGTAATCAGGCACAAATTTCTTCATTCAGACAATGGCTTTCAATTGCTTTTGGTTTGTGGGCACCCAGAACTTTTTCATGGTGCAAGCTAACAGAAACTGCATTCATAGCTTATTCTTCAGTATATAAACTTGCTTTTCTTAATCGCTTTTCTTAATCCCATTAGACATAGCCTATGGACCACTGCTTTAAAAATGTTTAAACAATGATTTGATTTCCTTATACATTTTTACTGGGTTCATAATGGATTACATTGTTGAGAAATTTAAAATGTCATGTTTAGAATTTCTTTACATAATTTTTAAAAATTATTTTTTTACAAGAGGAAAACTGAAAATATGTTGTGTATGCTCAGACTGTGAAGAATATGAGTACATAATTGATGCTGGAAAAGGAAAGTAGAACAACTCCAAGTAGAAGTGGAAAAAAAAAGATCATTTCTATTCAGTGAAGTTTATAACAAATTCTTTAGTGTTGTGAACTTTGACTTAAAGGAGGATTGACTTTTATGAAGAGATGAGTGATTGAAAAGAGAGTTGATAAGTAGATAAGTATTGGAGAAGAACTGTGTTCAACATAGATGTCTGGACATCTGGCAGATGTTACTCTGGGCCCCAAGGAATGGACAAGTTTAATTTTAGCCTTAAAAAGGAAATGGGAAGAACTGAAGTCTTATAATAGTACAACTTACAGTTTGAGGAAGGTTACTTCAGAAAAGCCCAAAGATGTCTCTTGACATTTGGAACTCCCAGAAACAAGTGTAAATGAATTTTTCCTATTGAGTTTTCCTATTATTCCAAACAACATGTGTAGAGGTACAATATAAATTGAGATTGCTCCAGTTTGCTGTGACGCTTTCTCTGCGTGGTGCTGTGGATAATTTCTTAAACTGAGCAGAAGAACACTGCTTTGTAGTAAGAAACTGCGGCAAAAGGGCTTAAAAGTGTGAAACTGGTGAATAGCTGTGCAGTATTCATTAACTAACATTGCCCTGTTATGAAGCTATCACTAAGCAAACTTAGGGACAAAACCTGTAGTATCCAAAAACCCCCAGTGAAATAATGAAAAGAGTGATTTGAAGAAGCATACTGGTAGAGGAAGGAGATCCTGTTTTGACAGATCAGAAAAGGTCTATGAAGGCCAATATGTCTTTGTGTCTTTTCATGTTACTTTGTTTCCTTATCCTTTGTTATTCTTCCAATCCATTGTAGTAGAATAATAATGTAAATGCTCTCTTCACAGATATTTCTCTATTTTGAAGTTAAATAATGTATTTTGTGAACTTGTTCTGGATGAAAACGGTCTGCTGCTAGTGCCAGAACTGTATGATTTGCTTAACTTGCATACTTGATCAAGATGTGATCAAGTATGAACTTCTAATCACTGGCTTCAGTAAAAATGTTAAACTTCACCAGTCTAAATGCTTGCTTGCTTTTCAAACAGTTGCTTCCTTCTAGAGTACTAAATAATCCAGCAATCTATCTGAAAGGGTTTGTTCAATTGAAATCTTTCAGGTAGTGTTAAAATACAATATGGGCCCATAGGAGGTGAGCAGGAGGTCTGTGAAGTGTTAATTGAGCAGGGGATGAGAAATGCCACCTTACTCTTCAGAGAGAGAATAATTCTGAAGGAAAAAAAGAGTATGATGAGTATGAAGGCTGCTTAAACATCTGCTAACCTCTCAGAGAGAGGAACTCAAATTGTTTAATCAAGAGGTGCTGGAGAAGGTGGTGTGATGCAAGTCTTCAGCTGCTGGCAGAGACACAGTTAACATTGTAAACGGTTGAACTTCAGCATGGCACTTCTCCAAATGAGTTGACTGTTGAAAATAAAATGTTCCAGAAGAACTGGGAGAACAGGAAAGAAGTTAAAATAGCATGGTTTGTATGCCAGTGCTGAAAGAAGAAAAGGGGGGAGGAAGGGAGATAGCTCAACTTATGATAATTATCTTGTTGGTTGTAGTGAAAAGGCTTTAGTAGAAGTTTCCAAATGAGGGGACTAGATTTAGTAGAATGCAGTCTTCATTTGTGTCCTGAGTTTTGGAAGTAGTATTCTGCTTTCAGCTTGTGTTTGGGAAGTTGAACACATAGGTAAATAAAAGGTCACATGATACTGTTTTGGGTTTTGTTCCATTTTGTTCTTTTAACTTTAAAAACAATACCAAAGATCTAAAGTCTGCCCCTCATCTCTCAAGTTTTATGAAGCTGTGCCAGATGTTGCAGTGCAAACACAACTCTGAAGGGGTTTGAAAGAAGGGGTTTGAGATGGGGAAAAACGAGTCTTTATTTCTGGTGTCTTATATTTGAAACACACAGTCTTATGTACGATTTCAATTTTTTCTCTGTTCTCTTCAGCTCTTCAGGAGTTGAAGATCTTGGTACAGTTACTTTGCTCAGCTGGAGGCAGTGTGTTACTGCAGTAACTCAAAATATCCTTGCCTAATCACTTCTTGAAGGAACTTTTCTTTAAGTAGTGTTTGAAAAAGAGCCTTCCCTCACCATTGGCTGTGATTGCTTTGTAGTAATTTTTCAGACACACTGGTTATCAGAACATCAGTCCCAGACCTAGCAACAGTGCTATGCCTTTTATTTCCCCTTGATCTAAAAGCCTCTTCATTTTTGGCTAGTCTTTGTGATATAATTATGGACCTCCACAGCTGCTGTCTAGGGGGAATACAATAGGTTTTTGGCTTGGGCTAACAGCAGCTTTTTGGGTAGAAGATGGTAAGATCCCTCAAGAAAACCAATCAGTTTACATTTATTTGGTAATTTAAAGAAGATGGAAATGAGACATCTCAGGATGTGCAGTCATTGTACTTGAGTGGAGTCAAACACAGTCTCTTTAAGAATACATGTTTAATAATGTCAGCATAAAGAGCTGTAGGCACAGCATCAATGTCATGAGTGATTAGGAAGGACTTACTGAGAGCTTATCGGGGTAGCAATCATTGCAAGGCCAGTGTGTTGAGGACAAATAATTCTGAGAAAACACTTGATTCACTGGACTACTCCTGTTAGTTTTGAACTATTTAAATTAAGAATTCAGTTGTTGACATGTGTCACTTGTTACTTCGTGGTGGAAGATAAAACAATCTAATTGGGATTATGCAGAAAATTGGAGAGTTATTTCATGCCTTTGGGAGAAGCTAGGTGCTTGCATTGTGTGCCTGTGTTTTTCCTTCTCCTTTCAATACCAGGAATATGCAATTAATAACTTGCTAGTCATTTAGATAATGGGTGGTCAGCAGCACTTGTTAGAGGTACACGCTCTATGCTGACCTGAAGATTAAGAAGTGGGATGTTCAGCGATGGCATTACTGTTGCTATTAAAAAGCTCTGGAAATGGGCCTGAGAACCCCAGCTGCTGTTGTGGTGGAGGAAGTCAGGCCTTCAAAGGATACAAGGATTAGAGTGTCAGGAAAAGTAAATGGTAGCATCAGCACAAGTAGAAAATAGGCAGAGCTATTCAGCAAACAGAAAAGTAGGCTAAGGCATGCCATAATTATGTGTAGTGGAAACTTGCTGCTAATAGAGCAATTGCGTGGGGTAGAGAGGCAGGAGAATGATTTTTCAAGACAAAACAAAGCAGACATTGCAGAGAATGATATAGGAAGACTGAGGATTCAGTGTGCTCGTGATAATGTGAAAGAGAGGACTTTGTTTTGAAAGATGCTAAAAATGGAATCTTCTGGTGTACATGTGGTCACTGTTTCCGTGGCCTTGTAGGACAATAGGGGCTTCTTTGCACTGCCTGAATGAGCAAACTCTTCCTTCCCGCTTGCAGCTCTTAAGGTTCAAATAGTGCTGCTTCAGGGTGGTATCAGTGGTTGTGGAAAGAAGGCATCACCGGATATTTCTTTTGGGAAGAAGATGGGTCATACTGGATTGGACTGTTGTCATGCAAATGGATTCAAAATACAATAGCTACTTATCACAGGACCCAGGCAAACACATTCCTCCTACACATGGTCCCTAGACCTCTCATTGCTGGCAAAGAAAAGAGCAGAATGGGGGAATGTGACACACAGAACCTGTGCTCCAGCAGCCCATATTCTGAGTTTTCTCCTTATTTATCAAATAAACAGGGTAGCTAAGGGAAGACTACATGTGCTAGAAGATTCTGGTCCAGCACGAGTGTGACATACAGGGTGGTGCCTTTACCTTCTAATGACTTTGACGTGCTGAAGACTTTAATTTAGTGTCTGGCTGGGAAAGGGATCATTAATAAAGGCCTTGCTGCGGTCCGAATGCCAGAATTCAGCTGTCTGATGATGCTGAAAAGTGGTTTTTTCCTTTCTGCCTCCCTCTTGTTGATCTTAAATTGACAGCTCAAATAGTTCCTAGGTCAGAAGTTCTAGAGGGATTGTTGAAGGTGGCTTCTTATGTCAGTGGTGGTTGTTTAACAACTTCTTCCTCCTTTTCCTTTTCCCTCTCCCTCTCCCTCTCCCTCTCCCTCTCCCTCTCCCTCTCCCTCTCCCTCTCCCTCTCCCTCTCCCTCTCCCTCTCCCTCTCCCTCTCCCTCTCCCTCTCCCTCTCCCTCTCCCTCTC
>NW_008794266.1:1084488-1130205 GCF_000699145.1 Aptenodytes forsteri
AAACAGAGTGGACACTCCAGTGTGGGCTAAACTTGTGAGACAGCTTGGAGGAGTGCTGGTCTTGAGGTGGATGCAGTGAATCAGGCATAAGTGTTCATCTCTAGTTGAGCAAACTGCTTCTGGAGAGAACTTAGAGAGGCCCCTGAAGATTTATTTATTTTAACTCAGACTTGGATTCTTCCATTCCAGTCAGACTCAGCTAGATTTGTGGGCATGTGGCTCTTTACAATGGGGTTTTAGGCCTCTCTGGCCAAACACTAAGGAGACTAAAGAATTAGTGTCCAGCCCTTGAAATTGTGCTCTTAATTTTTTTAATTCTTTCAACCATCCATCCCTCTACCCAGTAAAATAAGCATAACTAGGATTTAACAGGGATATTGGAAATTAAGACCTTGGTGCTGGATTCTGTTGCCGTGTGTCGTGAAACAAACCAAGACGTAGATAAGAAAAATCTCCTTTTGCAGTGGTTCTGGTGTGTGAGACTGGAGCAGACCTGCTCTGCTGTTTGCAAACACTTGGGAGATGGGAACTAGAGTTACCTGCCACTTTGTTTCTATGTCACTGCTGTCATTCTGACTGATCATTTTTTCTCAGGTGTGTTGCCGCTTGTGAGTATGGAAGAAGAGGCTAACTATATATACAGTATCTACTTAGTTTAGTTGGTAATGCAGCAAAATCTGGAAGGCAATGGCCATAAGGAGTCATCCTGTTTTCTTCTGTTTTGTGTGACAAGTGGTACTGTCAGAAAAATAAATAAATGTCAATATGAACAAATTTGGAATGATTTCTCTCGTTATTTGATTGGAAGCTCTAATCTTGTATTTCAGTTTTTCCCTTCCTTGTCTACATCTGGGTGGCTCTGGCTGCAGGATATAGGACCTCCAGCACTGGTGGGCTCTGAAACTGTGCTTCTATCATGCTCAGCTAAATAACTTGACAAGTATAAAAATGTTAACAAATGGCTGGTGGAAAATTGAGAGCAGCCAGACAGCTCTCAGCCTGGTTAATTAGTTTCTTGACTGCTGAATTGTTCCTGCTCTCTCATGTGGCTGTGGCTTGCAGTCCTGCAAGAAAGTGTTTGGGTTCCTGGCCAGGACTGCATCCCAAAAGTTGAATTCATGTAACTTGAAGTCAGTGTGGACCGGTTCCTTTTGGTCTAAATGACCTTTTATCTTCGTTGGGGGAGGGAAGTGGGGAGAAATCATATCAGCTTTCAGCTATGTCAGGTCGTATAGAGGTCAAGTTCTCTTGTCTGTGATCAAGCAAATGGTGTAAAACAGCCCAGTGTGCGATAGCACCAGGACCTGGGGAGAGGATGACTTTTATCAGGCCTTCTGGAGGTAAATATGACTGAAGGCCATGTTGTGTATCAGCATATATGATGACTCTCAGCTAGGGGGCTTGCAGGATTCATGTATTTAACCCTTCAGTGATGCTGGCTCCTGGTGTGTTTCCACCCTGGTAGGTTGAGAAGAAGCTGTTGTTTCTCCAGAGCATGCAGATTTCTCCTGCCAGGTTATTCATGCATGTGTGAGACCTTCTGAAATCCCTGGCTCCAAGGGCATAACTGTATTACTCACTGGAGCTGCTGAAAGAGTGAGTCAATATATTTGGGTTTCCCAGCTGCATGAATAAATGAGTAAACCTGAATTATTTTTAAATGATCAGATTACAGAGGTGATAACATACTACAATGAATTTTCCATTCCACGCCCTCTACAAATGTGTGCTCTCCTTCCACTGTGGAGCAGGGGAGGAATACAAGATTTTCAGTGTGGTGTTCTCCCAAGGAACCACATAAAAACTGCTGAGGTCGCACTCAGAAAATGTCTTTCAGACCAAAAGCCTTGAGTCAGAAGTTGCTTGGCAGGATGACAGATAGGTTGACCAAAGGTTGCATGTGGTGTGCTCTTGCAAAACTAACATGAAATGCTCATTGCCCTCCATGGTTCTTCAGTACTTCCACAGGTTCCCCATGCTACTTCAGTGGTGTACAGGAATATAATTTGCTTGCTGGTATTCTGGTCTTATCTCTGAAGATACTTATTTTAAGAATTCGTGTCTACATAGGTTTGTTAATACTGTACTGTAATATCAGATGGGCTGCTGAGACCTCAAGGGGGTGAGCAATCTATTTTTAGTGTGTTTGAAGGGTAGATGATGTTTCAGATTGTGGAATGACTTTCTGGGGGGCCTGTCACCATATACTGAAGTTTTGTATGTCATGGCAGTGGAGGCCAGTCATATGATGATGAGGTAGTAACTTAAATGGGACATAAAAAAAATCCTGCTCTTTGGGGAAATTTTAAAGATAGATGGAGCTAAAATGCCACGCAGTCTGTTCTCATGCTTGTTTCCTTGATGTGTTGAAGACATCTAATCCTCTTTACAGGTGAAATAAGCAGCCTGCTTATGAGCTGAAGGCAATGCGTGCTGATCTGTTGACATCCGCATTGGAGGGTTATTCGTGTCTGAGTAAGAATTTTAGTAATGGGTGACCAAAAGACTGTTTTAGTTGCCCAAGTGGTGTGAAAAAGATGGTTTGTGATCTCCTTCCACATCAGAAGTTAGTCACATGTGAGAAGTTGGATAATAGCAGTGCTGTCCTATTTAAACATATTTGACACCCCAGCCTGCAGAGATTTGGAGCTTTAGGTTGAGAAGACTGCCTCAGACAAATGTGTGTGTGCAGCAATCTGAGCAGTGAACCCAGCCTTGCTTTGGAAGCACTGCACTGTAGTGGTAGCCATGAAGAACAGATTTTAATGATTTATTATGGTTAGATTTTATGTGGATTGGCTTCCTATTTTCTTTGGAAGGCAGTAAAACTGCAACTTTTACAGGATTCTTCTTACATTCCCGGGATTTTGTTTTGTGTGCAGGCATGTACGCTATATTTATTTATTTAATAAATCCTCACTGCCACTGTTAGGAACATTAACAAAGGCTTTTTAATAGGTCAGACCTCAGCTACCATTGCATTTTCTTGTTACTGTAGTACATTTGGCAGATAATAGAAGATGGGTGCTAAAGCCCTTATACTGTAAAAGCTTATTCATGTGAATAGTCGCTGTGATCTGATTTTGAATTTCACTGCAGCTGCTCCTGTGAGTAAACATTTGAAGATCAAGTCCTTAGCTGCATGGACTAATTCTTGTGGAGTTTTCAGGGAGGCGTTTGGAAATTACATCTTGAATAGAAGATGCCCTTAGCTTTCAACAACTACCACCTACATACATGAGATGTTCATTTGTGGTTGCATGTGAGGGCATGGTTGTAGCTGATTTGCAAGAGCCAACGGGAGCTTATGCATTAGATAATTCTTTCACTTTCATTCATGTGCTCCTTTTCTTTCATTCTCACTCTTTGTATTTTGATAGGGGGAGCATGTACGTTATAAATACTCAAGTTTGACTTCAATTAATGCTGGCATGTCCCTGAAATATGGTTTCTGACTTCAATCAATGCTGGCATGTCCCTGAAATATGGTTTCATGTGAGTTTGTGGGTGTTACAGTGAGAACATTCATGTTGCTGTGCTGCCTGTAGATGATGTTCATGCATTCTGGAGTCCCATCACTAACTGTGGTGTTTTCAGAAGCCATGATTTTTCACACCTTTTTTTTTTTTATTGAGGGATTGGTTTGAATAGATACTAATACGGTAATTGCCTGTTCAAGACAGAGGTGTTTTGGATCAGGGAAAATGCAACCTAGGCCCTTTTACAATGACAGGAGTGTGTACCTTTGCATATGTGTACATAATACAAGTTGCTGTCCATGTGGTTCATACTGCTATGGTAGTTCATCTGGCAGATCATTTAACTATTTACTCCAAAAGATCTTGTTCTCTGTTGGTGTAAAGCAGCATTTCCAGTTATTTTTAGGTCATTTTCATCTTAGCAACCCTGTTGGAGATAAACCAGACACAAGTGCTGTAAACGATCCCTGCATTTTGGTAGAAATTAATAAAATAAAGTTTAATGGTTTGGTCCCAAGGGTAGAACAGACCATCTGGTTAACAGAAGGTTAGGCCAAGTAATACAGTGCTGAGAGTGCCACAGACCAACCCAGAATATCTGGTAGTGTGTCCAGTTGCTGCATGTATTAAGCATTGAAATGGTGCTTTCAGATCTGCAGAGCCAGCAGTTCTGTTACCACTGCTGTGACGCAGGAGATAATTCTGTTGGGCAAGCATCAGCATGGGGGTGGATCTACAGTACAGGATGTGTAATGTCAACATGAAGCATGGGAGCTGGCAGTAAGAAGGAAAGCAGCCATTTCATGCCAGTGCAGGAAGCCTAAATAGATTTTTCCCCTCTGCATCTTGTCCTTTTATGCTGCTTTCATACTTGGTACTAAATGATTACCTTCTGCTTTGTCATCTGAAAACTTCAGCCCAGCAGGGTTTAATTTCTTTCTCTTTTTGAACCTGTTTGTTTTTTTTAAACAAGTGAAGTGCACTCCAAAAGCATGTCTGATGGATTATAAAAGGAACTGGGGGGAGGCTGAAGGGCTAAGCAGATCTGGAGAAAGAGAAGAGTTCAGTCATGTGAAAGTCCTGAGCTTCAGATGAAGTTTCATTGTAGATCCTTTTGGCTTTAGTGCAGAGACAGTTTGTTCAAAAGCTGTAACCATTTGAGAACATTGTACTGCAGCTGCAAAATGCAGAAAGGTAGGAAATACTGCAAGTGATACTGTGTAGACTTTGAAACTCTGTAATTACTAAGAAACTGTAGAAAGCTATTGTAATTGTTTCTGCTTTCTTTTTAGCAGGAATGTCCTATTAGAATTTCTTTTTCCTATTTGGTTAAAGCTAGTGGCAAATTACCGTGACACCGTTTTTTTAAGAGTCAAATACTGTTAGATGACCGTCTAAATCTGCACAAAAAGAATTTCTAAATAAGCTTGCTAGGCATTCTATGGACTTAAAAATCTAGTGATATGTCTTCTGTCAGCTCAGTCATAGACTGTCAACTGGTTTGGGGGTTTTTGTTGTTGTAGTTTTTCCCCCAAAACATTTGGAGATACTTCCTGTAGCTGCAGCCTGAGAAGCTCTAGAATACCAGAGCTTGCTTCCTGATGGGCATGGCAGAGCGGAACTTCATAATCAGAGCTCTCATGGTTTCTATTGCCTGTTCAGCAGGATTTTCAAAGAATAATATTACAGCTCCCCTTGAATGAATCCTTGTCTTAGATGCTGTTCTGTGGTAGCTCTGCAAAGGTATGACTTTCTTCATATGTTCCTAAGAACCGGAGTGGGAGTTTGGGAGTAGTCAACCCACAGGTATGTTTTCCCAGTTGCAATTTGGTGATGGGAGGAGGGGATGCGTATAAAACGTGGCTTGTTTGTGAAGACTGTTTGCTCTGTTCTGCAGTAACTTCATCCTTACACAGTCCTCTTTGCTCCATTGGCCCCATTCAGGAGATTTTTTGGTTGAAGCTATGAGAGTCTAGCACTTCTGCATAGGGCACTTGCAAATGGCACTGAAGAATTATGTGAAACTCGAACACCATCTCTCAGGGCAGAACTTTTTCTTGGTTCCATAGATAACTCCATGTTGTGGTAGCTGTTTCAGCATCAGAAGTATTAAGGATGCAGGCAAATCGAGACTTTCTAAGGTATGGTTGCTCTGTCGTGTCTGTCCATGTAATTTCCCTTGCAGGTTTTATTTTCTAGTAGCTGGTCATTTTGTGGGTTTTCTAGGGGTGTTGAACAGTTCTTAGTACACACTGGAGAACGTTCATCAGAAGTGTTTCTTCATATGCAAATGAATAATGCTTTTAGATTTTTTCTGCACCTTTTCTCATAGAACATCTCTATACTGCAAAGAAAATATATTGTCCTTGACTTTTTCATACTGAAAAAGGTGCTACTTGCCGAAGATAGTTTATTATAAATAACTACTAAGATTATAATCTCACCACAGCATGCTTGGCAGTCTTCCACTGAGTTAGCCTGTTTCAGCAAGGAGCTGTCGCTTAAGATACAAAGCAATCTGCAGGGACATATGATCACACACACTGACTGTTTTCTCTGTCATCATGGATGCCTCATCATTTCCTGTGTCTGATAATTAGGAACTGGAATTACTATCTGGTAGACCGGCAGGATCTAGCACCAGAAAGATGGACTTGAGTTCCTATCTCATAAACATCAGGTTACAGAGAAGTTCTCAGTTATGGAGGCGGTAGTAGGAGAATGTCTGTTGGACATGGTTGTGGGGTTTTTTTTGCTTTTTTTGTTTGTTTTATTTTTGATGTCGCAAGGATAGATGTGAACTACTGGGGAAACTCTTGATATCTATATGTTCACAGCACACTTTCCTGTTAGAAATGGTGGAGAAACACAACTCTACCACTAGCAGTGGTGTAGAGAGGATTTTTTTGGGGTTGGTTTTGTCTGGGTAAATAATGACTTCAAGATCTCTGAATGTTTTGTTTTGTAGAAATATTGTCCAAAAGAAAGACTATGATAAAGACGTAAGAGGCTGTATCCATTTTTCTGAGGGTATTGGAAAACTAATATTAATACCCATATATGATTAGTGTCAAGATTTGACCGTAGTCGCATAGCTTGATGGTGACTTTTTTGAGTTTGAAAAGTTGATACTGCTTTGTGGTACATGGCTGTTGAGTTATCATGTTATTGCAACAGTTGTGTGATGGATATCGCTGGCTGTTGTGTGCAAAATTCTTTTCAAGTAGAGTGCTGGCAAGTGTTTGTGTTTTATTTGTTTAGAAACAATTTGATCAGGCCATCTCTACTGCTTTGTTAACAGTATAATATGAATCAGAACTTTTTCTAACCTCCACGTTACTCATGGATTCTGTTCCTTGGCGCTTGATGCTTCTCAGAGTCCTAACAATTTATATTTCAAGCCTGGACATCTATGGTTGCTTAAAAGTATAGAATGTGATATTTAGTGGAAGCAATTGGCAAGATTGAGATGTAACAAATGAAGGTATCAACAATGATGTTGGAATTTTTTTCTCCCTGATTTGACAGATCATGTTAAATCCTTTACGTATCTCAACAAGATCAAGGAGAAAACAGGACATGAAGAATTTAGTCAGACACTGAGTTGCAAGCCTTAATACTGATCCTTTTTTTCAAACCTTACAAGTGTTTGGAGTTGACTGTCATCTGGGAAGTAATTTGCCATCCTCTGAAAGGAAAGCATGGAAGGAGGCAGAGAGATGGTAACTCTTTATCTAGTGCTTGTATCCTTCCCCACAAGCTCTACAAAGGCAAATTCCTGTGTTCTTTGCTGAAATTGTGGGAGTAGACGAACAATGGGATGGGTTCTGCTCACTGATAAGATGAAGAAATCATTGAACTGGTTCCTGATGTTCAATGACCCATGCATGATTGTGAACTGTTCTTCATCTCTTAACATCTGACCTAGATGCCTTTACACTTCGGGATGGCTGTTCAGAGTCTGTCATATCCAGAAGCCGCCTAACTTGGGTGACCTTGTGGCTTTAAAGAAAATCCCGTGGAACTGTTAGTTTCAACCTTACTGAAGGACACATTCTGAAGAGCTAGCTCATTAAGCAAGCTTTGAAGGGTGTGCTCTGCAGAGCAGCTTCCTGTTATTTGGTTAATGGTTGACCTAGTTCTATTGCCATATGCCTCCTGGAACACATTCTAATATAAAATATGTGCTAAAGCAAGACTGGGATAATAGAAGGAAAGTCAAAGCATTTATGAAACAGAAATCATATAATGCTGTTGCATTTTGGAGGGTATTGTAGTTACTAAAAATGGCAATATCTTCATGGAACTGTATTGATTCTGACTGCAAACTCAGGAGTGTTAATCAGACCCATTTATGTATTTTTTTCAGACTGGCCTTGTACAAAAGGTTTGTATCAGTAATTCCCTGTGCTCCATATATGAAGCTAAAGTTAGGGAGTGAAGCATTCAGAATGATATTATAGCTGTGAGGAAAGATTAGATTAGATTTGGCTAAAGGCAGGAGGATTTTTCCCCCGTGGTAGGTGGTTTTTTCATTGCAAACCATGGATTAGCAAATATTTTTCCTCTTTAAATCCTGGCTAGAAGCCAGAAATGGGGATTCAAGCTTTTACCTGGTATCAGAGACGACACAGCATACATACTTACACTTAGGCAAAAATAAAAGAAATTTGGAGGTACTAGATAAAGTTCAACCTCCAACCTGAATGAGTACTTTCTGACAGGCTGAAGTTCTGAAGAACCTATAGGCTGTGTTTTCTGGTTAATTTGATTTTCTGCCCTAGGAAAAGGAAGGGTGTGCGATAACAACAGTTTTCACAAGTAGCGTGCATTATGGTAGAACAGGAGGAAGGGAAAATTAAAGCCATGCTTTGTAACCTTTTGAGAGCTCATGACTCTATCAGTAGATGTGGCGATTTATTATTCTTTTGTCAATGTGGGAAACTGAACTGCTTACCAGACGTACTGCTTTGAAAATTCATATAACCTGGCAGTGGCTAACCTGTGTCTCTTCAGTTGCAGATGGCTTGCAAGCAGTCCAGGTGTGAATTCTGGGCAAAGGTATGTCACGACAGCGGTGGGGGTGGCTGGGGCTAGCCCAGTTTGTCTGTGTGGGAAGAAGTAAGCTGTCAAGACCTGTAAAGGCAGCTGTTGCTGATCAGCATGGGGAGTGCCTAACCTGCAGAGAAGTTGTGGGATGTCTTGGGAGTCATAATCATCTTGTACCCCTGTAACTCCTTCAACTCGAGGCCTTTCATGTGTTTCTCATGACTCTGGGCTCTTTTGGTGAGGCTATGAATATTTTGGTTTATTTGGCTAGGATATGTGTAGTGACAGCATTACACAGTTTCCCCTTCTTCCTTAGTGCATAACACTGAATGGTATTTTTGTAGAACTCCTGGATCTGGGGGAAAACAAACTGCAACATTTTTAGTAGGACACAATGTGTTGTGTGAGCTGTAATCATATTGGTCACGAAAAAAATCTCTGCTCTGGGGACTGACACAAGCACAGCTATTTGTGCAACCTGATCAGAACAAAGGATAATGCTTCTGCTGCAAGATCAGACAGATCTGACGCTTCAGCAGGCTGAGCAAATGAATGGAGGAAGTGGTCCGCCTCCTCTTATCCATTGTCTCAAAGATGCAGGCTCATGGAGAAGAAAGGGAGGTTGAATAGAGCTTCTGAAGGAATATGCTGCTTTGTGTTCTGTGGGAAGAGAGCAAGCAGGAGTTCTAGAAGTTCTCTGCACTGGCAGGCTGACAAGCTTGTAATAGGAAAGCGTGGCAATGGACTACTGGTATTGAACATATACTTTCTCTTCTGTAGCCTGCCTAGAAAATCTTAACTGGTATTAGGAAGCTGATGAAATGTTCCAGGCTTGGAATATGGGACCAAGCCTACCTTGAAGGAAGCTCAGTGGGTATGGAAATCCAATTAATTCTGACCTGCTAGTAAAGAATGATTTAAGACATTTTCTGTACATGAGGAAATTCAGAGTTTTTTCCCTTTCTTTTTCTTTTTCTGTTCCTGTCTCCCCTGAATAACTTATCTGTGTGTTCTAGGATACCTCTCAGTTGTATTCCTGATGGGATTTTGCATAGGGAGAGCTGGGCTGATCAAATTACTGGGACAGTCAGAGTCGTCTTCTGCTTAGGAGAATCTTTATGTTTTTCTTGCTCCAGCTGTCAAGCTGTCATAGCCAAATTAACCCAAGTGGGATTTTAGTAGCAAGCTCCCTTTTTAAAGGCATAATGAGGCCAAGGAAATGTAAGAAGAGCGAGAGCAGGACAGGGATTTTTGATAAACTGGGCAGAACTGAGGGTTACTTCACATTCCAGAGCTATAATATTTGACTTCCAGCCTCAAAGGGGATTTCAGCTGAGAAATGAATCCTTTAGAGGAAGGGGTGTAGAAGTTCTATCAGTATTATAGCTGGTTAGATCTCTGTGTATTTCCTTTTTGCATGGTCACTGGGACTAGCAATTGCTAGCATTTAGGTGTCTTGTGATCAGAATACTTTCATATGGAATGAGTTTTCTTTAAAATCAAGCTTCTCTTGGCTCAGGGACCCATAGCTGTCATTTCTTTAGCAAGCATGCTATTTTTCTTTCTTTAAGTTAATGGAGATTAGATTTGTGTCTGTGATAACAGAACCAGTCTTGGTGATCCATGAGATCCCTTCCATCCTTTGTTCTTCCACATACTGTCTAGAAGGTTATGTCAATTCAAAAGAGAAGTAATTAGTTCCACAGGATGCTGACAGAGTCCATCACTAGTGTGCAGTGGGGATGAAGATGCTGCTTTAGGTGCCTGCTTATAAAAGCACATCAGAAAGTCATCAGACTCCTTGAGTGGAAGCCTGTGTTGAAGCTTTTAAATGTGTGATGAATGGGCTGCCATGACCGGCATGTTTAGTATCCAAAAGCAATTGTGAAAATTCCCTCTTTTTATTCTTAGGAGAGCATTAAAACCCATCCCAGAGGATGTGCCATGCTGGATTTGACTCAACAGAACCTTCAGTATGGGTTACCAGCTGCTTTGACCTGGAGAAAGTACTGTTGGGGAGAGGAAAAAATGATACTAGTTGCTCAGTGGCTGAACTCTTATGGCTGCTTTGCCTCCTTTATTCAACCGTGGTTACACTGTGTCTAAACTAAATCGGTATTATTTGGACAGGTTGATCAAAAATGCGTATATTCAAAAAATGTCTATTGGAAAAGAGTTCAGTGAGATTTCAAACAATGCCTGTGTGTGAGGACAAGAGGAAAAATCTCCAGGGTGGACATAAATCTCACAAATAAATCCAGGAGCATTCTCCCAAGTAATAAAGATTTGGGTCTGAAAGCGAGTGCTTTTTGAAAGAACAGTATCAGCCTGGTGCTAAGCAGAGAAAAAAAGTCAATTGTCTATCGGTGAAGGCTGCAAAAGAATTTCTTATTATCTTCTGCTTACTCACCTCTTCAGGAAATAGGAGGCACAGCAGAGGATCATGGCTAGATTTGGAAATCTTCAGAAAAGCATCCTTTGAAGCTGTTATATTTCCCAACTTTATATTAAGCAGATCTTATCTTTTGTGGGATGTTTTTATTATTTTCTTAATAATAGAACTCCTTAAGATATAAGACAGTTGGACCAATCACTGTTTTCTGAAAAGTCAGAGCACCGTACGAATCATAAAGCTGATGATAGTGTTTTCACAAAAAAGGCTATATCATGTCCTAGATAAGAGGAACCATGAAGGGTTGGCTTGCATGAAGCTTTAAACAAGAGCAATGTGCTTGGTTTCTCAGTCATCCATCAGGTCAAGTAAGGTGGATGTCTGAAGTGGCTGTGGCCAAATGTTGAATTTTGGAGTTTACCCATTATACTTCAAAGACAACAGCAAATTTTTGGGCTGTCATCAAATGTTCACAAAAGAGTCAAGCTGAAGAAGGGAAATCATCAAAACATGTATTTGTACAATCTTTAGATCTAAGTCTAACACCTTTTGTGCTTTTTTTTTTCCCAAGTAAAAGGGATTGAGAATTAGGTCAGTTCCTCAGGGATCATCCAGATGGAGGCACCTGCTTTTGCAGCTCAAGGAGAAGGGGACTGTGGGATGAGAAAACCTCATGCAGAGAGTGCTGAGGAATCACAGGTCTCATTGGCCATTGGCTTTTCTAGTGTATCAGAAAAGACACTTGGGGCTTTCCATTACCAAAGTAAATAATGACCTTGCTTTGATAGATCAAACAAATAACACCAGTGTTGTGCCTTTGAGAGCCCTTGATCCCAGACAGAAAAGCAAGGGTTTTCCTTTTTATTTTGGACCCATTCCACTGCAAACAAAAGCATCCCACAGGTCAGACAAGAAGGGTATCTGACAGGATTTAAAGAGACTTCTCCTTTTTCCTTCTGTTCTCTACACCAGTAATTCACATTAAAAAATATATCAGACCTAAAAGCTCCTCATTCAGTTTATATCTGTAACGGATAGAAAATGTGGAACAGAAAATGCTCTGTAACTCACTCAAGAACTGTCTTGGCTTTGTGGACTTTAAGAGTCCTGTCTTCCTTTTAAATCAGAAAACAGTGATCCTGCAAAGTAGCAGATATGGTTACAATAGCTAAGTGGACTAGAACAACATTTAGATGTATAAACACAAGAGATACTGTTGTCCCTCTGCTGATCTGTGCAAGTACCGCTCTTAGAATACTAAATCCATTCCTGAAGTTGGCATGTCTGTAAAAACAAGTGTAGAAATGCTGGGGATAGTAATGATTTGAAGTCTGGAAAATTGTGCTTCACAGTGAGAGCTTTCAGATAGTCCATTCCTCCCTTTCAGAGGTTTTCAGAAATGACATTTAGAGGACTAAAAGCAGTTAATTTGCCAAGCTATGTCCAAGATTATAGGAATCTGTAATCTGTACCAAGCTGTAACAACATGCAGTGGCTGGAATCTAAGACTAGAAAATGTTTGCTATATAAATAGTTCTTTATTTCTAATTTAATAGTGGAAAAAGATTAAGAGCTATTGGAATGACTACTAATGGACTCTGTAGAAGGTCCTAAGGCATCAAGCCTAAGTGTAGTTTCTCTTCAGATGCTGTGGTGGGAGACAGGCTTTAGACTGTTACCATTGAGTTGGATATGGACAACTGCGTAGTTGTAGAAGGTGAACTTTCAGGAAGATGACACTCACTGCTGTTATCTCATGTTAGGTCAGGGATTAGTTGTCTTAAAGAACAGCTGACGGGAATGCTGTAACTTGGAGGTGTAGGGAGTCTAAGGAGGTGATTGAGTTTTACCAGAACATGCAAGAAGACTCCTTCTCACCTGGCAAAGAAAAGGGAAGCAAATAACCAAGTGAAGTGAAATGATAAGGCTGACTGCAGGTTTGTAGTTATCAGTTTAGGCTTGATTATCTGTAGCGGGTTTTCCTCCATTTCCCTGTCTTAGGCTTACAACTATGGACAAATGATTTGCATTTTGTTCTGAAAGTGGAATCTATATACAAGGTTGGTGGAAGCTGCCCTCCTCTTAAAAATTAGATGTGTTTGGAACAGGGTTTTTGTAGTACTGAGCGAGCTACCATAGACTTTCACATTGTGGTTTCTAAAGGACAGTAAATCCCCCAAACAGAAGACCTCTGGTTTCCTCTGGACTCTACAACCCAGCACTTCGGTCACCCAGAACTTCAGTCCTGGTTTTACAGACAGGAACTAGAGACTTTGGTCCTGTAGTTACCCACAGAGGTAACTGTGGCAAAAAAATCCCAATCAGAATTTGTCAACATGTCAATTTCCTAGAGTAACCTAACTTTCTATTAGAGATATCCCTCCAATTATATTATGAAAGCATTTCAGTAGATTCAAGGGTCTCGACCCTTTCACTAGAAATATGTTTCAGTTTTTTGTTAGACATCTCTCAAAATCTTAGACTTTGGTCTGTTAAGGATGATACATCTAGGAAACTTAGAGATTAACTCTTTTTGTCTTCTGTGCTAATCAAAGACTTTAACAATAAGTACTATCATTAGATCCTCTTTTTTTTTTGATAACTGATGCACAAACCAGTCAGTTTCTGGGAAAAATGGTACATTAGCTTGGTTTCGAAGGTCATGCTGCAGTAGAGGCCTCACTGTAAATGCTTTTCTTTTTAACTTTATAAACCAATTACTACAGCAGGATGAAGGAGAGTTTTGATTCCCTAATTGACAAATTGTTTTCAGTTCTTAATTTGTAGTTTCAGTTATGGAAGACTGCTTTCAAGATTCAGAATCTGTATTGCAGTAGTCTAGCTGGAGGAGTTAGAAGACAATGGGAGAACAAAGGAGTTCAGGAATGAAGAAGGAGAAAGAGGTCTAAGCCGTTTCCTCTGTTTCTTGGTTTTGGAATGAGTGACTATTTTAACCTTAAGTAACGCTGAGATTATTGGCTGTCTTCCATCATGAAATGCAAGTAACGTTAAGATAAGAAGGTAACTTCCTCCTGGCAAACTGTTCCCTCTCCATTTCTCTCCCATATTCTGCGTAAAATCTTTTCTCCTAGGCATGGGTGAAAGGAGCCTCCTTGTCTTTAACTTGAACGTTTCCTTTCTTCTAGTAATCAAGCCTACAGATATAGCCCCTGTGTGCTCAGCTGAAAAGGAAACCGCTTTTTTTTTGACAGTGAAGCTTCACTGCCAAAATGATCTTGTACTGCAGGTGGCTAGAGGTATATGATACAAGTTAGTTTGTCAGCTTTGGAACACATCTGAAGGGCAGGCTCTTCAGGAAGGGTGAACTTAGCACCAGTCCTATGATTAGCAAGTCTGGTTCTGTCTCCTTCAGCTTCTGAGACCTTGAAGATCCTTTGCAAGTTCTGCTTTCAGGTAAGGAGAAACTTATTCCTATTTTGACCCTCCACTTCATAACAAAAGGCTTAGTAAGTACTGATCCACATAAAGGTTTGGTCCTCAGCTGGGGAAAATTGGCAGAAGTCCAGCAAATTTCTAGAAATAAAAAACTGGAGAAATCTGAAAGCACAGCAGTTACTGGGACTTGCATGATATTCTGCAGCTTGTAAGAATACAGGAGCAGGAAGTTGGAATTACACTGATGGCTTAATCTTTCTGTGATCTCGTTTTTTTATGAGGGAAAGAAAATCTTTAGGAGAGAACTTTGCTCCTGTTCTCTTGGTGGTATTGGCTTGCATGGCTTTGTTTTTTTTTGAAAACTGATAGCAGAAGACTATCCAACCTTCAGGAGTGGAGCCATTATATGTGGGGCTGTGCAACAGGAGCCAAAGTTTAAAAATAAAATACCAGGCTGCCTTCCTGAGGATCCAGACATAGCATACACACACACACACACACACAATATCTTGACTGACCACAGTTATATCAGTTACTGAGCTCAGAGCAACGGACAATGAGAACCAAAAAGGGAGTCTTGTTCCTCAAAAAAGAAAGGGGAAGAAATGTAAGACTTCTGCAGCCTCAGATACCAGCTTCTGGAGTGCATGGGAGGCCCCTCATCACCAGCAGGGTTGAGAGACAGTAAGACCAGATGACTGTCAGTCATTCCTGGTGGTGTCTGCTGTAGCCCCTTCCCAGCCCTCCCTTTTCTCTCCCTCATTTTCTCTGCCGTACTGAGTAATGGTTCTGGGCAGAGCAGTCTCTTTTTGAAAATGTTCTCCTTTCTTAAGAGATTAAAGCAGTGGCTTTTATTTCATACTGAGTGCTGAGGGACCAGCACACCAAACATCTGTGAAGAAATGAAAAGACCAACTCCTTTGACTTCAGAGCTACTTTAAAGATACGCATCACCAGTGTCATTCTCTGCTAGGCTGTGGAAATAGCAGATGATCAGTTTGCATCCTTCCAGAAGACCTGGAGAAGGAGGGGCCTACGGAGTGGGTAGTAGATAGACCCAGGAAGAATTATTTATGGCAGAAAAGCAGAAATTTAAGTTTTAACACCAGGAATATAGCTTGGAAGGTGAAATAAGTTATGTTAGAAAGGAACAATCTTTTGAAAGAAAAGGTGGCACTACTCAGTCTAAGAAAATTGGAAGATACCATTCTTGATCACTGGTGAGAGTAGGCAGGGATGAAGAAGGTGAAAGATTTAACCCTTTTTTGCCTGCTTCCCCAAAATGCTGATGTCCTATCAACTTCCAGACTTTGCTTGGTAATTGTGAGCTGGGCTGACGAGGGTGGGAAGTCAGGGTTCCTCCAGTGGCTTGGTGTGAGGCAGCAGGGAGTGTGCTTTTCTCAGGTGACGTGACATAAACTGTATGCAGGTAGCAGCTGTGCACAGTCTTATCTCCCTGTATGCCACCTCAAGCTAGTGTGCTAAAAGATTGGAGCCTATGCTTTTGACTGTATGGAGTGGGCAGATGCAGTTTCCAGAAAAACCCGTGATCCCCAGATACATCTCATAGTAAACGCAAATGGATTTTTAGCTAGGCTTCTTCTAGCTTCAGCAAGCATGTTTGTATATCTCAGTTGACAGCTACAGGGAGAAAAAAAACCAAAGAAGAGGTGTTACCACTTCGTATCTCTGCCCAGGCAAAGTAACAGTCACAGCTGCCCATGACACACTTGGCTTTTGGCAGAGCTCAGGCTGGTTCTGCTCTGCAGACATAGGATGAAGCATGCTCAGTATGCTTGCTTCAACAGGAATGCCAGCAGTATCTTGGATTACTACAGAGTGCTCTGTGTCTGTGAGCTCCTTCTGTAGAGTTTGGGTTCACATTAAATGGGATCAGGAGTTCTTGGTAGCCTGTGTATGGCTCTCAGCACAGGCTAATCACCTTTTTTGGAAAGTTGTGTTTTCTTACACATCCAGACTCTCAAACTGGAACACTTATTTTATTGAAGATTTTCAGTAAAAACATACTAGCTTTACATACTAGTTGAACATACACTGAAAGTGATGCTGTAGCCTAAAGGTTTTGTAGGACTTGATTCTCTTACAATCTGAATTTTTTTTTTTAAAAATCCATAGAATATCTGGGTCTTGTTTGTGGTGATGTCCTAACAATGAAGGGTAGGTGCAACTGTCAGCATGTGAAAACTAATTGCTTGGTTTGTTCTCATAAATTTTGTTAGCCAGGGTGGAGTGGAAGTGTGCACATGCTTTGTGGCTCCAGCTAGCATGTGTGAAAGAGAGGTCTGATTAAATCAAACTTCCTCTTCTTTGGTCATGAATATCTCCTGCTTACAGAAGACACTGAGGAAGACCTGGAGTGTTTCTCTTACAGATATTTTTATAAAGGTGCTATAAAGAAGATTCCCTTTATGACTTCTAGTAAGTTTTGATGGTTTTTTGTCTAGACATTTTCTAGAACAGAATAATTATTAATATGTTGCCCATTATTTAGAAGAGTTTGGGAAGAGAGTAGAAGGATTCAGCAGTTTGGGCAAAATCGTATTAAGAGAAAAGCCTCTCAGACCGTACAAGAATTTCAGTTTTTCTAGCTGTCAATCCTTCAAAACAAATATCCTTCCTCACCCCCATATAAAGCTCCCTTTTTGGATGGCCACCCTTTTTTCCATCTCCCTCCTGCCACTGTGATCTTGAGTAATATGAGGGTTAGACCATTTTCACCAACCCTTAACTCTGTCTCCCCTGGTATTCTTCTCCTCAGCTCAGCAGACATTTTGCTGAGTTGACCTAAATTCTTCAGCAAAAGGCCTGGATTCTGTGCAGGAAGCTGGAATGGCAACTCCAGTTAAGAAGTAAACACAAAGATAAATAAAGAGTATCAGTTAATATCCTTGTGTGTGGTGTATGATTTACCCCTGCTCCTGAAATTTTAACTTCCGCTGTGCTGGAGAACCTTTCATTTGTAGTTGTTGTGGGAAGTTAGCACTGGGATTTCAGGCACAGCGGCACAGAAAGGTAGCGTGGCGTAACTGGGAACGGCTGGAGTCTGGAAACCCACTTTCTGCTGCTGGCTGTGCCACAGACCAGCTGTGCGACCTGGAGCCAGGCTACTTTACTTCCCTGTGCTTCTCCATTACCAGGTAAAGGAATAAGGTTCTCCGTGACGCAGACTCACTCATCTTGCTTTTCACACAGAGAAAGCCTACAACACTGTGGCCTGAAGCTGCATGAGTCAAATAAATAGGTAGTAACTGCATGAAATAGAGTGTCAGTATTGCTACTTGATATACTTAATTCTGCATTTTTGTTCCTTACATATTACCTACAGGTTGTGAGTCTTCAGATTTTGTTCAATAATTTGAAGCTGTTTGAAAACCAGGGGAATACTTCAGTCTTTTCTCTCTCTGAGAGCAAGTCACTTCTGCTAATTTAAATGACTTGTTTGTGATAAATGAATGGAAACCTGAAACATATGATATTGTCTTTTGTCTTGCTTTGGTGTTCCATAAACAGCAGAAGGTAAAATGAAATTTCTGCAGGACTGATTGTATACTTTTTGGCATAGACTCTTTTGTCAATGAAGTCCTAAATTAATGTGAAACTTTCACTCTGCATACATTCCTGCAAACAAGAACCCACGCTTGAATGAATGCTTGTTGCAAGAAACAAATAAAAAAGTACAAATGCCTTTTATTCAAATGAGTTTTAAAGGGGAAAAAAAGTCTAGAATGGACAACAAAACACATTACATTCTTGCTTTTTTCTCTTCCATAGTGTTAAAGGATGTTGGCTAACATAAATGAAGTGCCTCAAAATATTCTTTGTATGTATTTTGGTGTCATATGGTTCATGTATGCCTCTTTTGCGATGAAAAAACAGGGAGGAGATTCACCTGACTGGCAAGTGGTGTTGCTGAATGCTGTGTCTAATGGGTTGTTCACTTAGCTGGACTCTTACTGAAAAGAGGCATGTGTTGTTTATCTCTGTGACTGTCCATGTCTCCTCTCCATGTGTAGTTGAAAAGATGCATCCTGTCCCTTTCAACCAGCATAAATCTGAGGACATACAATTTTATAACAGCTGAGTCTATGGTCTTTGTGGTTTAGTTTTTTTTTTTCTTGCTTGCTTGTTTCCATCTTTGTTCCTTTAGTGAGAAGAAGAAAAAAGAATTTCTTTATATGGTTCTGCTTTGAAATAATCCTGCTTTATTTTAAAACCTCTTGAGCTGGAGGATTCAATGACACTTGATCTGCCTAAAGTATTTATGTATACTTCTTGGAAAAACAGTAAGTTGGGAAGTTTGTAAGTTTCTTCCCTTTAAGTCAAACTTTGGTTCCTTTTTTTAAGTGGTTCTATAATCATCAATAAAACCAATTTCAGTTATGTACCCCTTTGCTTTGGAACTGTAGAACATTGAAGTCTGTCTTTGTCATTACCATAGGTGAATATTCTTTCTCTTCGTTGAAAACGTCGTGAGCCAGACTACCCTTCCTTTGCTTTCAGAACATTAGTTCTGAAGTTTTCAGATTAATTAAAAGGCATGTTATATTGCATAATTTTGTTTGTATCTCATTGGGTTGAAAGTTCTGTTGGGTGTTTTAAACCATCACAGGGCTTGAATCTTCTGGGTTCCTTTGGGTATTTTTTGAAATGTTTCTGCCATCTTTGTTAGCTTAAAATATATCTTATCCACTTCCATCTACTTTGTGTGCAGAGTAAATGTCAAGGTTTGTCTACCCATGGAATTATTTAGGCAGAGCTATTGCAGTTTCAAACAACCCTCCTTAAGTCCAAAAGCATGTCCAAGTGTGGGTACAACCTCACTTCTGGTTCTTCTCACACACATGGCTTGGTGTGACGTGCAGGATGACCTGGAGACTTGGTGAAAGTGTTTGTAGAAAGACATGCTGAGGTCAGTTGCAGAGGGCTTCTAGTGAGAACAGTAACAATAAATGGATCCTTCAGAACAAAATGGATCTGCTCCATATTCAGATACACAATGACCTCATTGTATTTCTGTGTTTTGGTTGTGGAACTGTTGGCAGTCAAGATGTTCTGTGCCCTCCGTTCCAGAGAGGGAATATCCCTGGAGCAGTTACTCTCTCTGCAGCTAAAGCAATGGCTAGTGTACCAATGGGGAGAGAGGACAACTGCTGCCCAGACTGCTTTCCTAGAGCCAAGAGTGGATGGGCTTCTGGTTGTAGCCAAAAGCAGAATACTTGTCCTGAAGAGCTACTTCCCATGAATTTTCAATAACATACCTGGATTTGCAATGAAGTAAGAGATTTTCTGAGGACAACGCTTATGAGAAGGCCATTTCTTGGCCGTTTATCTAATGCTTCTCTTCAGGCTTCTCTTTGTTGCTTCTTAGTATTTAGCAAAACCAAAATCCTGGTGAAGTCAAAGATGCCACTGGGCTGTCTTTTCTTGAATTTGTCTAAGTATCTTGGTGGTTTTTTTCAGGGCATTTTTTTCCTATTTGGAGAAGATCCCATTTTTGACTAGGCACATACATGAGCACTTTCTAAAAAGTCCTTCCACCTTGAATTTACCCAAGAAGTCTCTTCTCCTTAGGCCAGGAAAACTGAAAATCTCTTTCAGTCTTCACCTTGCTTTAGACAGAGTGCTCTCTGGGGACCTGTGTTGAGTTTTCTACATCCTGTCTCTTACAAAAATCAAGCATTTGGGTTCAGTTTCCAGGTTACACATATTTCCAAAGGTTAAGGAAACTAATTTATCCGGAGACTTTCTCGGAAGTGGACTGTCCTATGCTTTCCTTTTTCCATAATGAAGATATGCCATCTTTTTTCAGTGTTTGAATAAAACATGATGGCCAGGTTTCAAATTGGTGATGACCTGAGGTAGATAAAATCTTTAATGAACTATTTGTAAATGATGAGAAGTTATTAGTTTAATTCACTGGGTTAAATAGAAGGAGTGGGTGGCTGGAAAATAATAGGTGGCTGTTCATGGTCTCCCTTTAATTTTTTTTTCAAAGAGATATTTTTATGTTGATGAACTAGTCTTGAACTGAACTTTACTTATGACAAGAGACATTGTTTTCTTTATATGTAGTTTGGCAGTTGTTTACATATTCTGGCATAAAGTTTTGGCAATTAGTTTCTCTTTTATCAGCTTTCACCCTGTATCTTTAGGGTAAAGCGAGAATGGTTCCACTTTCCTCGAAATGAGAGCAATCTTATGACAATGGGAACTGATTATTTTGTTCTAAAATTGGATTTTGTTCCTAGTTATTTAAAATGCTTGAAAATTTTTCAGTTTTAAAAGGTTAAATGTAAAGCATTTATAACAGCATAAAAAACCAAGGTGTTGTGTAATGGACTTGCAGAAGAGAAAAAAGCTGCAATAGTTTGTAATGTCTTACATACTTGCAAGGATTGTAGCTTTTGAAGGATGCAGTTGGTTATAATCTCAGCCCCTCTTAGCCATGGGACTTATTACAAAGAAAGTCTTAGTTATTTTTTCTTCTTTATGGTCCATTTCCTGTTTGGGTATTTCTTAGGAGGAAGAAAAAGAAATTGGATCTTAGTGGCTGACCCTCAAACAGCTTATTTAAAGCAAAAATGATTAAACTAGGACAGAAGAACTCCATTAGGAGCTTCAACATCTTACCACTTTTGATACAACTCAGCTTTAATAATAGTTTTCTCCTTAATTTGAGTAAGTCCAGAGTATTCAGGGGAAAGAACTGTTTATTACTGGAAAGATGAGAAATAAGGTTAACAAGAGGTTGGGGTTTTTTCTTTTTGTGAGATTGTTCTTAATTATTACCTGCATAACACAGTGTGTTTCATGTTTCTTTTACAGACAGGGAATAGCAGCTTTTTCCTCTTTTTAATGTAATAGTTTCTAATGCCTCTTTGATCCAAACACTTTCTGGCTGAAGAACTTCCATTAACCTTGGTCAATTCATAGATATTGTGATCCATAATCCTAGGATCACTCTGAATTCCTTGTTTCCGCCGCCCCTCAAAGAGCGCTGTAGATGTTCCACTTAGTTTCTTCTAGGGACTGTCTGCTATCTGTGTATCACACAAATGGTGATGATGATTGAGCCAGTATGCTACTTTACATATTTTGTACTTGGGCTTTATATATTACACCAACTGCAAAAACTTGTTTCCTGGAAGGAATAAATGGGTGGAGATGGAGGTTGAAGGGGGAGTAAAAGAAGCAAGGTTCTCATTTGGACCCAGGATATTGCATTCCAGTGTGTATGTATTCCATCCCAACATGTAATCCAATGGACTATATATATATATAAAGTTATTTGGGACAAAGTAAAGTATTTTGGACAACATAAATGTTAGCTGCAACTTGTTCCTCCTTTTCAGCAGTATCAATTTTCAGCCATCAGTGATAGGACCAGCATCTTTCTGCCACCATCCCAAACAGTCAGAGGATCTTCACTTGCACAGGTGGAACAGATCTTTTGGGAGGGGTGGCAGGGAGAAGTGTGGCAGCCTAGTGGTAATCACTAGTCTGAGATCTGTCAAACACTGGAAAAGTATATATTCTTCTACCTGGGGCAGAGACGCTGGCTGCCATACTGCAAGTGAGTCAGTGGGCAAATAAAACTGTGTATTCTGTCTGGCATTATAAATGGGTCAGTGATGGATTTGTATTACCTGAGGAAATGAACTGGCTGACAGAGAGGCTTCTGCTTGCTGCCCAGCAAATGTCAAATATAGCAGGAAGCTTGGGGGAAGGGGAGGGATAGCTGGAGACGAAGGCGGTGTTAAAATAGCTAGGATGTCAGTGGAGCTCCTCAAACGAGTGTTTCTGAGAAGTAGACTAGGAAAGCAGAACAATCTTTAGGCTTTGTTAATCAGAGTTTTCCTGTCCTCCAGTAGGGTTTCAGCCATGGATCCTGCTTTAAAGAGTCGTGCATGAGGTGGGTTTGGGTCTGCATGAGGTGATCTGCTGTTCTATTCAGCTTTGTTTGCTGGTACAGAACATGACTCCTGGTGCTTTGGTTTTATAGGGTTAAACCCATTCCTCTGAATGCCCTTTTTCATCCTCTCCACATGCTCTCTGCATGGGGTTAACCCTTTAAAGGAGTATCTCTGGAGCATGTAAGATCTCAGGATGGACTGAGGGAGAGGGCTGCATCATCCCCAGGGTCCTTACAAAGCTGAGCTCATATTGGTGATGAAAGGCAGGCAGTGCGCTTTGGCTCGCTTGGATCTGATCCACGGAATGTTTCTTTGGTTCCCGACTGCCCTGTGAATTTCTCTTACTTGGAGAGTCTTGAATGTCTACCAAACTGGGTGCTGTATTATGAAAATGATCTCTGGCTGAAAGATTACTCCTCTCACCAGCTGAGTTCAGTCTCTGTCACCACTGCTATGATATAGGTCCAGTCTCTGCACTTAAAGGAGGAACATGTGTCCAGCAAAGCATCTTTTCACATCTGTCTTTCAAGATGGTGATAATCTTTATTTTGCCTTCTTGAAGACATTTTTCAGTAGCAGTCCCAAAGCAGAGCTTTGCCCTTGGCATTTGTGGTTTCTGAGTGCTAGTGACTTGATTTCCACCTCTGTGACTATACTGAGAGTGCCTGCTTGGGTTTTGAACCAACTGTGTTGGCTGGTCTAATCTCAGATCTCTAAGATTAAAATTCTGTGGCCCCTAAAATAATCCAGCAGTTCATATGTTCCCCTGGTTTAGCTCTGTCACCAGTTTATAAGCTGTATTTAGCCTCTGTAAAAACACCGTGCTCCTTGCAAACTAACATTGGTCCTCTCTAAAGCATGCTTGCAACTCACTAGCTACAGCACTGTAAGTGACCATGGAATGGAGCATGTAGTTTGGGGTGAATGGCAAGATTACTTTTAAAGGCACTACAGGCTACGCAAGTCTGTTTTACGGTTCATTTAAGGGCAGATGGCCATCAGGACATAATCTCTTCTGTCTTCAGTCACAGCTTTGCTCTTTCCCACTTCAGTTCATGGTGTAGCAGGGTATGTGGTTGAGTCTGTCGTATCTGATTTGCTACTAGCAGGACCCCCTTTATAACAGCTCTGACTTTTCTTGGCAAGAAAGAGAACTTTGCTGGGGTTATGCCAGGCTGAGGAGCCTGCTCCTCCCCCTACTCCTTCCAGGGTGAGGCTGGTAATGCATCCTTTGTGTAAAGAGCTCCTAGAAGATGTTATTTGCAATGCATGAGAAGGAATTAGGTTGTTTCTGGAGCACCCAGGCAGAGTGCTGCCGTGTTCTTCAGCACCACCTACTGACATCTTCCTCTCCCAAGTCCGTGTACACGGGGGAGTGCACTTCCCTTAACTCACAGGAACTGGACTTATTGAGGTTATCAACAATACACTCTTGGCTGGAAATTAGAAACCCCAGACCCACTGCTTTCAGTTGCATTATGCCACATGGGGAGCACTAAGGGGTACAAAAGCCAAGTTGCTTGGCTCTGGTATCTGTTTTCCTAGGTTGGGCCAGCCCACTTGCCTCTTGAACACGAATGTCTATGCAGAAGGGTGTTGAGAGGTTGGGTTGTGTCAGTGAGGTGGATGACTTGGCTTGTTTCCTGTGAGCATTTAGTATGGGAACCAAGTGGCAGACCACATTTGTACTCTAGAGTTTTGCCATATGCTGTTCCATCTTCCTCTTAAATCCTGGAAGGTTTTAAACAGATATTTTCTTTACAGGTTGACTGGGAAAATGGTTTACTGATTTTTGTGTGTGTTTTCATTTTCTTCCTCTCCTTCACCTTCTGGTAGGAAAGGAAACTAAGTTTATTCTGTAAAAAAAAGGAGCCTATCTGATCAAAATTCCCCCCTTCCTAGTAAAATTATTGTTGCATCTTCTTGTAACACATGGCCAAAGTAGTTTTCTGTGTATTGACTCTGGTGAACCATAGGAAAACTTGACAAAACCACCTGTGTGTTCGTATTTGCACCTCCACAACTACTTTTGTGCAGTAAATTAAGTACCTGCCATACTTAATAGGGGAAAAAGTCCTAGTCCGACCATTTAGTTGTCACATTCTCACATATATTTAGAGTCTTTTTGATTTCTGTAGGGATTAATAACGTGCCATGAAAGTAATTCAGAAGATCAGAAAAACCTATCCTAGTCTTGCTTGGAGCAAAAGCATTTAATATTCGAGAGCCTTCTCACAGGCGAAGTTCTTCATCCTAAGACTCAGTTGCCCATGCTCTGTACCATGTAATGCCTTACAGCTAACCTTCAGGAAGGGAAGGCAAAAAAATGTCGGAATCATACTTTGTATGACTCTCTCTCAATTTGCCTTTTAATTAAGTTGTGGCATTTTATTTGCAATCCGCTTTTATTTTAAAAGTTTGAAGTTTGAAAGTATCCTTCAGGCATTTAGATGGCCTCTTCATGTATTTTTTTTAAAAAGAACGTATATGTACACTCCAGGAGCCCAAAGAAAGAAGGAGAAGAGACATTATTTGTGAGAAATGGAAAAGGAGTGGTCAGCATTTAGGTAGCTTGAATCAGTAAAGCCCCAACCTGACGCTCCTTGTAGTTCGGTTACTTATATCTGAATTGTCTTTGTTGATTTGATTTCCTTGCAAGTAACACGTTGGTTGTACGATCAAGTATTCCGTCTTAGACTTTTGTCTTCCTTGCTAGGGAAGTTTGTGTTTTCTGCAGTGAGATAACTATCAGTTTGCTGTGTCTGCTTGAGGCTGGGGACCACAGACTTTTCCTCAAACTACCTCGCAGAAGCTGACATTGTGCTTCTATCTGTGATTCTCCTTTCTTTCGTACCTCCTTGTAAAATCTATGGTGTGCCTTTATTCTGCTAGGGTCTTACATTGATATAAGCCATTGAGATGGCTAATATGCATTAATGTTCAATAACTGAGTACCATGTTTTTCTGTTGGGGTTTTTTTTTTGTGTGTGTGTGTGTTTGTTTTGGATTTTTTTTTCCATTTTTTAAAAAGTCATAGTCTTGGAGAACCGGTTGAGCTGATAGCAATGTATCCATCATTTGGACCTGTTTCAGGTCATTTAGGTGTTTATATATTAAGTTCCCCCAAAGAAAAATAACCAGAGGTTCTGTGAATCCTTGTTCTCTTCTTGGACTGAAAAACCCATCTATGCTTCTGGCAGCTCCTAGCACTGTGTAGCTTCTCTTCCACAAGCTGTAAGAGTAATGTGGTTTATATTTCCTTTAAAGTGTAGAAGATTTTGTAAGCTATGCGGTAGCTTTACAGTGATCCATAGTATGGTATCAGGTATGTTAAATGAATGCGTGTATTCAGGAATATAAGTAAATAGTAACTGTATAGGGATCAACAAAGTTGGTCATCCTGTTTTCCGTGACCGGGAGATTTCTGAAAAGTTTGGAATATAATGTACAAAGAATGTGTAGTAGGAAGACCTCCTTTTGTGGAATATGACCTGGAGCCCACTTCAGTTTCAAACAGTCTTCCAGGTGGCTGGATAAGTACTTTTTAGGAAAAAAACGAGGCTGTCTCTGCTCAATTTAGATCATTGTTTTACCGTTGAGTTGTAATGCATCTCTAACAGAAGTTCTTTCCTGAAAATATCTTATATTGTAATACATATTTCCATGTAGGTCAACAGAAATATTTACTGGAAGAAATGGGCAACAGGATCACACGTATCAGCTGGGTGTAACTGCTGAGTTTCAAAATGTAATATATGACCCAAAACTGGACATCAGTATGGAGATCTTGATAATAAAGGGTGTAACTGGTGATAAAATTTTACTGTAAGTCCTTTATATGAAAACACAAACCACAAAGTAAGTATATTGGAGTGGGCAGTTGCAACCCAACCCATGGAGTTCTACCAAAATCCTGTTCTATCAAATTAAAAAAAAAGTGAAAAAAGAAATGGTATTTCAATTTAGTTTATTTTGATACCAACTTGGAGGAGTAACTCCAAAGACAACCCTCAGAGGACCAAGAATCCCAGTAGCTTGACTGGAATTTGGTCATTGAAAAAGACCCATGAATTGAGTACGTTTGCCTGACTATAGTTGAGAGTTGAATTTATTATTTGAATTCCTCATTAGTTATGGACTTTTTTTCATAAATGAAAGATGAGGCTGGCTTCCTCCAGTTAGAATAGCCTTCAGGTTTCCAGTTTCTCAAATGTATAAATTTTTTCATTGCTCCTATGATTTTACTTGTTCAGTCCTCCTTTTCCCTGGTGTGATCTTATGTTCTAAAAAGTGTTTTTTTTTTTTTAAAAAAAAGGCAAACCAACCCCAAACCCAACGACATCAGAGCAGCAGCTCCATCATACATGAGCTGAACCTGGCCAGGAGCCCAGGTGGTATGGCTGGAAGGTCCTCACCACAGCTGTAGGCACTGGTGCCTCGTAAACCCCAGGCTTCTCTGGCAGGGAAAAATGCCTGTGGTGTTACTCATGGGAACTTTGAAAACTTGTCATGTCTGTAATTAGTTCCTTGTGAATCACACTGCCATAGTGTTTGGTAGTTTATTTCTGGTAGGTTGATCTCCAACAGCAACAAAAAGGCGGCAGGGAGATTAGACCAACACTGAAGCTTTCTGCCTGTTTTGAAGGAAACGGGTAACTCTGGTGCGCGATTCCAGCCTCTGCTAAGACATTCTGTTTATGCCGATCTGCTTTGACCCAACGTGCTGCGTGGGAGCCACCGGGGCTCCCCGTGGAAGAGACAGATCAGGGCCTGGCAGCCTGGGCCTGTCCCACCGCCCCAGCCGGGAGCAGGGCAGGCTGAGGGCCAACCTCAGCCCCGGGCATTGGGAACCTCCCTAGGGCTGGGCCAGGCCATAGGCCTGCAGGTGGGCCTGGCTCAGCGGGGCCCAGGGCAGGGCTGTGCGAAGCTGGAGACCGGCCCTCCTGTGGCATTCCTGGGGCAGGGGCTGATGGCGCCAGGGGGTGAAATGGGGTCCGGGGCTCTGGAGGAGCCCTAGGAGGGCTGTTGAGGAAGAGTGAGGCCTGTGGGTGCCCTCAGGGCCCTGACACATACTGCACCTCTAGGGGGACTTTGTCCAGTTGAAAGGGGTGTGGCAGTGTTTCTGCCAGTGCGATGGGATGCGTAACAGAATCATAGAATCATAGAATCATTTAGGTTGGAAAAGACCTTTAAGATCATCAAGTCCAACCGTTAACCTAACACTGCCAGGTCCACCACTAAACCATGTCCCTAAGCACCACATACAGGGATGGTAACTCAACCACTTCCCTGGGCAGCCTGCTCCAGTACTTGATAACCCTTTTGGTGAAGAAATTTCTTTCAGCTCCACCTTGGCACAGAGTAAAATGGAAGCTGTGTGTGCAACCTGCATGTATGAGGTAGGGATGAAGATGCTTCTGATCATCTGACCAGAGGAAGGCTTGGAGAACTGGAGATTTCTTTGTTTTACATGTGAAGTTACTAAGACTTAGATGGAAGTTCACATAGTGTGTGTGGTCTGACTGACCTTTTCAGTTGTGGTTGTGCATGTGCATATTAACTTCTAGAAGCGCTGCTGACTCCATCTCAAAATATAACGGATGGGTAGTCAAACCACAGAAGCTCAATTTTGAGGTCAGTGCTTTGGGCTTCACAATTAATTTTGTATTTTGAAGCTTTAAAACCAAACTTAAACATAATTATTTGTACTACTTTGGCTGCTGCCAAATTCTGTAATGACTGTTGTTCAACAAGCACAATTCTCTTTTGTTTTGGATTTTTAAAAACCTAGAAATCTAATGCAACTGTGTCTCTGATGTTTTCACACATTTTTGAGTGTAGAGAAGGATGTCGAAGACAATTTGAGACTTTACCTTGGGTCTTTAAAACTGTGGCTTTGAGAATCTCTTTTGCCCAACATTTTGGGAACTTTCCGCTCATAAGGAAAATGAGAATACCTCTTCTCCGTATTAAACATTAAAGCCATATAGTTTAAGAAGAGGTTGTAAATGCAAATTAGTCAGACTGGCATTTTAATAATCTGTTTGGCGAGGTTAGCATCGCATTAGTAAGGGTATTTTAGAAGTCACATTATCTGTGGGCAATGTGGTCTCGAGATTGGTTGTGAATATGTTAAAGGGCTTGTGTGATTTATGGATTCATTTCATGGTGGTTGTGTTTAGTTTTGGGTTTTTTTTCCAGACTTCCTATGCTTCTTTTGAGTTAGTGGATCTGGTAACTCGTCTCTCACTCTACCTCCATTCCCCTCTAAATTTTCTTAATGTGCTGTCTGAAAATTTAAAGGATTATAGAATGTGTTGCCTTAGCTGGTCATGATGGAAACATGCAAACCTTGCTTTGTCCCTTTGCTTGGGGTGTGCGTCTTGCCAGTGTATTAACATCTGCACTTGAAAATGCTCTTTGCTGGTGGGTAGGTGGGTCTCTCTCAGTTCCATATCCCATGCAGACAAAAAAGGGAGAAAGACACACATTGCGTTTCAGTTTCTTTTGATATATGAGCTCAAACTAGCAGTTTGTGTTTTTCTTTGCCTTTGTGCAATGCCTGAATTTTAAAGAAAAATGTGGAAATGGTAGAGCAGAGTTCCTTACAAAATGCTTCATCTTGCTTTCAGTGTGATGCATGGTGGAAACATCAAATTGAAGTCCCTTCAGCTGTACCTGATGTTTGTTCCTCATAAGCTGTAGTAAGATTAACCTCTTCTCTGACTTGGTGCTGCCTTTGTTATATAGACCCTGCTGAGATTCAAGCTGGAACCCATTACAAAGTCTCCATCAGTTTTTGTAATCAGCAGCTATTAACGATCTCTCAACTCTTCCTTCTGATTTGTAGCAGAAGGGTACTGTTGGTTTAAGACTGTCTAGACAGCAACCAGCATCCTTGAGGATACCTTCACCAAGCATCAGTGTAGTGACAGCTGGAGATGGTGGTGGTTTTTACTTCTTGAAGCTGCCAGGATTATCTTTTTTCAGAACCTCAGGTTTGCTCTCCCTTCTGGTTTTCTATTTGGTAAGCTGGCCTGAAGTTTCCAAAAGAGACAGAGCTGAAAGCTTTTTGTGGTGGTGTTTCTAAAGGGTCTGAAGTTTTCCGGGGGGGGGGGGGGGGGGGGGGGGGGGGGGGGGGGGGGGGAGGTGTGTGTGTGTGTGTGTTGTTTTTCCTCTGTTCTACACAATGGAGCTTTCAGAGAACCTCTCTTAAAAGGCATAGCTACAGCCTTTGTGTGAAGGGTGTGTCTGCTGGCAGGGTTTGCTGATGCAGACAGGCTGGCTGGTGATTAACAAAGGTCATTAGACTTTGGAATCTGGCAGGGGAGTGGGGTTGTGTGTCTTCTGCGCCAAGCAGGAGGGCTCCCCAGGGACAGGGCAGGCTGGAGGCCCCCTCCCTGCCTCCCCCTCCTCCCCCTCCCCTCCTCCTGGGAGGCTCAGCTGTGTGTTGCCTCTGCCTGTAGGACAGCTTGGACCAGTGTCTTGATGCTGTAATGCTGTTTCTGGAACGAACCGTCACATTTGTCATCCATGGGACAGGGGAACCAACCCTAGGAGATGCGGGAGATCTGCTCAGGGAGGGAAGGTGCTGCTTGGGCAGTGCAGGGGGGCAACAGCGACATGACTTGGGGGGCAAGTCATGCAGGAGAAGGGGAGATATGTTCTGGGGACGCTGATTTTTCAAGCATCACCCAAGGAGGAGGAGGAAAAAAGGGAAAAAAAGAAAAAGCCTGGTGTGCTTTAGATGAAGCTGAGATAAGTGAGGCCATGTTGTGCACAGGCGAGAAGCTCTGAGCCTCTGAGTGCAGGAGTTGTCTGAGCTAAAATGGCTGCTCCCAAAGCTCAGAGGACTAGGGCAGCTTAGTGAGTCTTAAAGCTTCAGTGACGCAGGGGCTCATATCTCTTGAAAGTGTGATAAACACATTCAGCAGAGCTGTGGCTTGTTTGGCTGAGATGAAAGGACTAAGCTTGGGGGATGGGTAGTGAAAACTGGATGATCTGCTTTTCTGTGAAGTGCTCTAAATGCAGGAGTCGTCTGCTCCATGGAAAAATTTGTTTTCAGGTCTAATGGACTGTGCTAAAGGAGACGTGGGGTGGGGCTTCACTCACTGCTGTAATTTGATCCAGAGCAGATAGCAACCTCTTCCACACAATTTGGTCTGGTGCTTGCACATAAAAGCTTGAGTATCTCGATTATTGTAACTTTGTTAGCTGAAAAGAAGCTGGTGCAGCGTTCATTTTCTTTATTGGTGGTGGGAGGGAGTGGGGGGGGAGAAAGGATACAGTGCAGCCTGCAATGTAATGTAGGTAAATATGTGAAGAGCCTCTGTGCTCAGACTGTCCAGAATTTGACTTGGTAGAAGTTTATTTTAGCAGGCTATCAGAAGAAGCATTCTTTCGTATAAAATCCTGATGCAGTGCCCTCTCTTGTTTCTGTGCCCTAATGTTTTGGAGCTTTCTCTTTGCTGTGGAAGTAGCTTCATGCTCTACAATACAATAAGCTCTACGTACAATAAACGCATGGAATTTTCAGTGCTTTGGGCTGCCCTCATGCCTTGGACCTCTGAAACACCCGGTTTATCCTTTCCCAGCGCAGCACATGGAAGCTTAAAGAAGTAATTCCTGTATTAACATAGGAAGGTTGCTCTTGTGCCTAAGTACTGCACAGGGTAGGAGGGTCTAAGGCTTTTGTCTTGCTTGTGCTTTGTGTCTTCTCTCCTTCATGGCGGTGCGGAAACATACAACTCTGTTGCAGGACTGGTCGCAAGCTGAATCACCATACTTCATGTTACCATATCTTATGTTGCTTTGTACTTGAAGGTATGTAGGGCTTTTGGATAAATCAAGGAAGTCATGAGGTCTCTGAGTCTTTGTAACTCCTATTTCCATTGTAATTTTGCAGTATTCCTATTCCCGTTGCTCTCCCTCTCTTCCTCCAGCCCTCTTCATCCCCTGGAGTGCTAACGCACAAAGGTCATGTCCCCAGAATAGACTAAAATGAAACTGTAAACATTTTAACAAAGCATGGAGATGCCCTTACAAAGCTTGGTGGAAGTAGGGCAGAGCAAAGCATTCTACCTTGGGTTTATGTAGCTGCATCTCATCTTGCAGTTATGCCTAGGTTTTCCACCAATGTCAGGACTGATAGGATGTTGAGAAGAAAAGCAAGTTTCTTCCTATGAAGGCTTTTGATCTATGGTAGTGAAACAGGCAGGACTTGGCAACTTCCAGGAAGGTTACAGTAGGTCTCATAAAGGTAGAAGCCACTGTCTTCTGATTGTAAATTTCAGTGCATGACTGGGAGTAATGTACTGTTTTTCTAGCATATGGGTTGTGGTCTTTGAACAAGACAAACTTCTGAACAGCCCTATCCTGTGTAATGGAAAAGCCAAGAGGACAAAGTCGATGATTGAATCATTAGTAACTCGTCAGAAAGCTGAGTGTTTGTAGCGTTGAGTCAGCAACTTGTGAGCTACCTAGGTAGGACTTTATATGAATCTGAATTGATGCCTCTTAATATGGTAAGCAAAGGTTGAGTTTTACGCCACAGTATTTGCAGAATCTCTGGAAATGATGGAGTCATCATAAGCTTGGTATTACCTATTTTCAGGAGTCGTTGCAATGGCATTGCTGTAAAACATCTCTTCTTCTCTCCTTCCCCTGTTTTTCTTGCAGAATTTTCTAATGTAAAAGATCATCCCTGAACCATGGAGGTGCTGCAGTGTGATGGCTGTGATTTTCGAGCTCCATCTTATGAAGACCTAAAAGCTCACATTCAGGATGTTCACACTGCTTTTCTGCAACCAACTGATGTCTCTGAGGAAAGTCCTAGCCAGCCAAGGTCTGGTTCCATGAATGCTAGCAACCAGACTGAGGTTGAATTTTCTTCTGTAAAGGATGAATTTACAATTGCAGATGAAATAGCAGGTAAATCTCAACTCTAAGATTGATCTCAACTCTAAGATCTCAACTCTAACCCCCTATTTTACATGTGGCTTATTTCAGTGTGTTTTAGTTTCTACTTTTAATGTGATTTAAAAAACTGGCGTTATCTTTATTGCTGTGTCAGCAAAGCAGATGTCTAGCTTCAGCCATATTGGTTCTGACCATGGCTTTTTCTGTAAATACAAACATTTTTTGGATGATTTCATTTCCCAGATGCTTTTCATGTATTTCTTCATATTGCTTTTTGGTTTTCAGATTTTCATGGTTGTTCTTTGCTACCATGAACCACCTCAAAATTTTCAACTTTATTAGTGTACTAGCTTTCTTTTTTCCCCAAGAAGATTATTCTGGAAATCATCTATCCCAAACTGTACACAACAGTCATATATATGTAGACACTATGCATAATGGTCATTTTGCTGACCATTGCCAGATATGTAGATCTCACCATAAGTAAGTGAGGGAATCCTGGTGTGTTTATTATCTATTCAGGATGTGGTTGCATTCTTATGCATAGAGGGTGGGTGGAGAAAAAGCCTCTTTATTTGATTTTATTTATTTACATATACACCTTAATTCTTATTTTAGGGCAAAATGCAACAAGTCAGATGGGGACTGGAAGTTACTATAGCCAGAGCCAGACTTTCTATGGTCAGCACATGGCTCCAAATCCTAAACCAACCAACAAGTTTTTCCAGTGCAAGTTCTGTGTGCGTTACTTCCGTTCCAAAAACCTCCTCATAGAGCACACACGCAAGGTTCATGGAGCACAGGCTGGGGGGAGCTCAGTGGGGCCAGCAACTGCTAGTTCCCTAAGTTACAACATCATGATGCATGAAGGGTTTGGCAAAGTTTTCAGTTGCCAGTTCTGCACCTACAAGTCACCGAGGCGCGCGAGGATTATTAAGCACCAGAAAATGTATCACAAAAACAACCTGAAAGAGAGTTCGACTCCTCCTACTGCTGCCGCTGCTATGTCTGAATCAACATCTGCTTCAGTGCCAGTGCAGGAACCCTGCAAGGAGCTGCCTGCAGAGGTGGTGGAGCGGAGCATTTTGGAATCCATGGTCAAGCCCCTGACAAAGTCTAGGGGCAACTTTTGCTGTGAATGGTGCAGCTACCAGACCCCCCGAAGGGAGCGCTGGTGTGACCACATGATGAAGAAGCACCGCAGCATGGTAAAAATACTGTCAAGCCTGAGGCAGCAGCAAGATGGAACTGGTGCACCTGATGTACAGAGTAAGAGTGCCCAGAATGCCTCTCCAAACTCTAACTATATCTCCATGAATACAACAGGACGTGAGATGTCAAATGCTAATGTCTCAAACTTCAGGAGCTCTATGGGCAATTCCCTTATCAGGCCCAACTCTTCTACATCTTCCAAGTTTTCTTCTGTGTCTTACCCTCAAATGAAGCCTAAGTCACCTCACAACTCGAGCATGGTTAATTTGTCTGACAGATCCCGCTATGGAATTGCTGATATGACGAATTCTTCTGCTGACCTGGAAACAAGCAGTATGCTAAATGACTCCAGCTCAGATGAAGAGCTAAATGAAATGGACAGCGAGAATGGCTTGAACTCCATGGATCACCAGACCTCAGGAATGTCTGCAGAGCAACTGATGGGATCTGATGGCAACAAACTGTTGGAAACAAAGGGGATTCCCTTTAGAAGGTATATGAACAGGTTCCAGTGTCCTTTTTGCCCTTTCCTGACAATGCACCGCCGAAGCATTTCCCGTCACATTGAGAACATCCACCTGTCTGGCAAGACAGCTGTGTACAAGTGTGATGAATGCCCTTTCACCTGCAAGAGTTCATTAAAGCTTGGTGCCCACAAGCAATGTCACACAGGAGCAACATCAGACTGGGACACTATGAACTCTCAGACTGAAAGCATCGCCTCTTCTTTGAACGACAGCACAGTGTCTTACGAGACTGGAAATATAAACGGCAGAAAGTCAGCTGGGATGATGGAACCGGTGCAGCCACAGCAGCAACAGCAACAACAGCAGTCACCCCAGCCCCATTCACAACATCCATACAAGTGCACAATGTGCAACTATTCCACCACAACTTTGAAAGGCCTCAGAGTTCATCAGCAGCACAAGCATTCATTTTGTGACAACTTGCCAAAATATGATGGACCACCATCAAACACGCCACAAGAGAGTGAAGCAGATGCTCACGCCTCTGCCAGCACAGTGAAGAAGAGCCAGACCTCCATCCTTGGGCTCTCATCTAAAAATAACTTTGTTGCGAAGGCCCCTCGGAAGGTGTCAAATGACTTCCCTTTAGATCTGTCTCCAGTGAAAAAGAGAACTAGAATTGATGAAATAGCGAGCAACCTGCAGAGCAAAATTAACCAAAACAAACAGCAGGAAGATGCTGTGATTAACGTAGAGGATGATGAGGAAGAGGAGGAGGACAATGAGGTGGAGATCGAAGTGGAGTTAGACAGAGAAGAAGAGCAAACAGAACCAATGATAGAAGTTTCCAGTTCTTATGCGCCCCAACAAATGTGGGGCAGAGAGGCTAATGATTCCCAGAAGGAGACAAACTTTAGAAGCATGCAGCATGACTACAGTTCCACCAATGGAGCAGAGATTGAGCTCACTTTATCTGAAGATGAGGAAGACTATTATTCTTCTGTCAGCATGAAGGACCATCAGAGCCCTAATGCCTCTGTTCTGGGGAGCCAGTCAAACATGTATGGTACCGATCAGAACAATGAGAATTCAGAGTTTAGTGACTCTGGCAGGCTTTACTATTGTAAACACTGTGATTTCAGCAACAAATCTGCCAGGAGTGTCAGTACCCACTACCAGCGAATGCATCCCTATATTAAATTCAGCTTTAGGTATATCCTGGATCCAAATGATCACAGCGCAGTATACCGGTGTCTTGAGTGCTACATTGACTACACAAACTTTGAAGACCTGCAGCAGCATTATGGAGAGCATCACCCTGAAGCTATGAATGTACTGAACTTTGATCATTCTGATCTGATCTACCGCTGCCGCTTCTGCTCTTATACAAGCCCGAATGTTAGAAGCCTGATGCCACATTACCAAAGAATGCATCCCACAGTGAAAATTAACAATGCAATGATATTTTCAAGCTACGTTGTTGAGCAGCAAGAAGGGCTGAACACAGAGTCTCAGACACTGAGAGAGATCTTGAATTCTGCTCCAAAAACTATGGCAACCTCCACCCCCGTGGCTCGCGGGGCTGGTGTGCCAGCTGGTTTTAACAAAAGTGCCGCCAAGAGTTTTAGTCCTGAATGTGAAAATCAGAAGGAACCTTCAGTCAATACTGTGGTTGTTTATGACTGTGATGTGTGTTCATTTGCAAGCCCTAACATGCATTCAGTTCTGGTGCATTACCAGAAAAAGCACCCTGAAGAAAAAGCATCATATTTCAGAATTCAGAAGACCATGCGTGTAGTCTCTGTTGATAGGGGTTCTGCCCTGGCTCAGATGTCTTTTGAGTTGGGGACGCCCGTCTCCCCAAAATTGTCCAACTTGGCTTCTCAACCTCCACCTCCCCCACCCCCACCCCCAGACCTCGCTACTGAACTCTACTATTGCAAACACTGTTCATACAGCAACCGCTCAGTTGTGGGAGTGCTTGTCCACTACCAGAAAAGGCACCCAGAGATAAAGGTCACTGCCAAATATATCAGACAGGCACCCCCCACCGCAGCGATGATGAGGGCTGGTGAGTTGCCACCTGGTATTCAGAGGCCGCCAGTGTCAATGCAGCAGTTGAGCCGGGGTGGATCTGAGACCTCTGTGAATCCTCCCGAGAATGAAATGTTCTTCTGCCAACACTGTGATTATGGAAATCGCACCGTGAAAGGCGTGCTCATTCATTATCAAAAGAAGCATCGTGACTTCAAAGCTAACGCAGATGTGATTAGGCAGCATACAGCCACCATTAGAAGCCTTTGCGATCGCAGCCAGAAGAAATCGACTGGCAGCATGCCTGCTCACACTTCCAGCACTGAAAGGGACAAGTCAAAGCTGAGAGCCCTCAAATGCAGGCAGTGTAGCTACACATCACCTTACTTCTATGCGTTGAGGAAGCATATTAAGAAAGACCACCCGAATCTGAAAGCCACAGTCACATCCATTCTGAGATGGGCATTTTTGGATGGCTTGATAGAAGCTGGTTATCACTGTGAATGGTGCATTTATTCACACACAGAGCCAAGTGGTTTGCTTGTGCATTATCAAAGGAGACATCCCGAGCATTATGTTGACTACACATATATGGCAACTAAACTCTGGGCAGGTCCTGATCCTTCCCCTCCTGCCCTAGTGATGCCAACAGAGATAAAGACCTATAAATGCAGAGACTGCATTTTTGAAGCATCTTCCATTTGGGATATTACTAATCACTACCAAGCATTTCACCCTTGGGCCATGAATGGAGATGAATCTGTGTTGTTAGATATCATTAAGGAGAAAGATGCTGCTGAGAAATCGATCCCACAGCCCGATGAACCTGGGGCCAGGATGGATTCTGAAGACCAGATAACATCACAGATGGATCAGGATGCAGAGTGTGCAGAGGATGCCAGCCTTTCCCAGGAAAAAAGTGTCCAGTTGGCTTCTGCAAACCCTGCCATCTCTTCCACTCCATATCAGTGTACAGTTTGCCAGTCTGAGTACAACAACTTGCATGGCCTCCTGACACATTATGGCAAAAAGCATCCTGGCATGAAAGTGAAAGCTGCGGACTTTGCTCAGGATATAGATATTAACCCAGGGGCTGTATATAAGTGCAGACATTGCCCATACATTAATACACGTATTCATGGCGTTCTCACACACTACCAGAAACGGCACCCATCAATAAAGGTCACTGCAGAAGACTTTGTGCATGATGTGGAGCAGTCAAATGATATTGCTCAGAATGACGTGGAAGAGACAAGTAGGATTTTCAAGCAAGGCTATGGTGCTTATCGGTGCAAACTGTGCCCTTACACCCATGGAACACTTGAGAAGCTGAAAATTCACTATGAGAAATACCACAATCAACCTGAATTTGATGTTTTTGCCCAGTCACCACCAAAGGTGTCTGCCTCAGTGGAGCCAGACATGGTGACTGAAATCAAGGCCTCCCCAGAAATTGCTGCTGAGGATGTTGGAGAAGTCTCTGTGCCAGCACCTCATTTCTCCAGTTCTCATTTAGTGTCTCACACAGTTTTCCGGTGTCAGCTCTGCAAATACTTCTGTTCCACCCGGAAGGGGATAGCTAGGCACTACCGCATCAAACATAACAACGTCCGGGCACAGCCAGAGGGCAAGAACAACCTCTTCAAATGCGCTTTGTGTTCGTACACCAACCCTATCCGCAAAGGGCTTGCGGCACACTACCAGAAAAGACATGACATTGATGCTTACTACACTCACTGCTTAGCAGCCTCCAGGACGGTAAGCGACAAACCCAATAAAGTGATCATTCCATCTCCTCCCAAGGATGACACTCCTCAGTTAAGTGAGGAACTGAGGAGGGCTGTAGAGAAGAAGAAATGCTCGCTTTGTTCCTTCCAGTCCTTCAGCAAAAAGGGTATTGTGTCACACTACATGAAGCGTCACCCTGGTGTTTTCCCTAAGAAGCAGCATGCGAGCAAGCTGGGGGGTTACTTCACTGCTGTGTATGCCGATGAGCATGAAAAGCCAACTGCAGCCGAGGAGAGGAATGACTTTGAAAAGCCTGAGGTGGAGACTGAGGCTCAGGAAATTGAGTGGCTTCCCTTCAGGTGCATAAAATGTTTCAAGCTGTCCTTCAGCACAGCAGAGCTGCTGTGCATGCATTACACCGATCACCACAGCAAGGATTTGAAGAGGGACTTTACCATACTGGGAAGTGGCACCCGCTCTCAGAACCCTGTCTACCAGTGCAAGCACTGTGATACGAAATTGCATAGCACGGCAGAGCTGACCGCACACTTGAATGGCCACAATGAGGAATTCCAGAAGCGTGCCAAACGTCAGGAGAGGAGGAAGCAGCTTTTGAGCAAGCAGAAATATGCAGATGGTGCTTTTGCAGATTTCAAACAAGAGAGGGTAAGGATTTGTGTGTCTGGTCTCTTTCCCTGCTCCCTGCCAGGGAGCCCACTAATGCCCACTTGCATGTTTTCTTTGACAGCCAAATGACCACAGGCTAATGAATGATTCAGCGTGCCAGTGAGCTCCATGAGTCAATTACACATTCTGCTTTAATTTCCTCATCCATCCTCCACATCTCCCTAGGTTCTGTAGGAAGCCCTGCTCCTTCCTACTGCTTCCTTCAGTATTTCCTTTCCTTCCTCCCACCCTTCTGGAAGGCCATCTGTATCTGACAGTTACTTGGTCTTTTGTGGCAAGGCTGCCATGTATTTTGTTGCAGATTCTTTACAAAATGTCCCATCCCCCTCTTCAGTGTACCTCTGAATAACAGATCAGTTTCCTTCACAACCTTCTCTCTCTCTCAGTACATTCTCTGATTAAGCACGCAATATTAACATGACATGAGTCTATCTGGTGACTGAAGCTTTGGGCAAGTGCTTCATAAGCAGAAGACCAAATTGTGCTCCTTTTCTTGCCCACTTACCCCCTTCCTTCTGCTTCAATTTGAAATGTACTTCCTGTGGAAAAGCTTCGCACAGCTGTTGGGGAAGTTGTGGTGTCATGGAAGAGTGCAGTTTCAGGCCAAACTGAATGGTCTTCTAGAGGACCACTGTTATGCAGAAACTGAAGGTTTCTCCTGCACAGATGTCATATCCACTTATTCTGGAGGCATTAATAGACGTCAACAAAAATTGACCTTGCAGTTCTGCAAAACAGGACATGTATACATCAAGCATAATTTCCCTTCACGTGTAAAATCTGGTCTGTGTTCCTAAAAATGAGATAACAAAGCGTAGTTCAGTGATTTATGCTTGTGTACTCAAACAGGCTTTTGGACACTTGGAAGATGTTTCAAAACTTAAAGAGAGGAAGGTGGTTGGCTACAAATGCAAATTTTGTGTGGAAGTCCATCCAACACTTCGAGCCATCTGTAATCACCTCCGCAAGCACGTCCAGTATGGGAATGTCTCTTCTGTGTCAGCTACAGTAAAGGTAAGAGTTTTAAAAAGGTGACTGAAGGTGACTGCACCTTCTTGCATTGTTTAAAATAAAGGACTCATTGAAAACCTATGGAGGGCTCTTGTGAAGTTGAATGGGTTTTGAGCTGGGTATTCCAGTTCAGCATGATGTTTTAATCTAACACTAAGTTTCTGAAGTGCATTTGGTTTATTTTAAGATGTTTTAACTTTTTTCCACTCTTGATCCAGGGGCACGAAGACTATTTAATTCTCATTTCTTCTCAGCCACAAAGGAGTTGATGTCGTTGATGACCGAAAGACTTGGTTTATGAGCAGGAGGCTTTCTCTCAGCTATTCTGGGCTACTTTTCTGCTTAGTTAAACCCTAAAAGAGCTGCTTGTTTTCCTTTTTTTTTTTTTTTTTTTTTTTTTTTAAGAAGAGGAAGTGTGCACATGCAAATGTGCGAAGTTGCTTGTGGTACACCTTTCCACATGAAATTTGCACACTGGCTCCAAACAAAACATTCAATGGCCAGCTGAGCCAGTGGTCCCATTCAGGTGATCAGGTGTAAATGTGTTGTTCCTTTCTCCCTGTGAAAGGGGATGCCTTCTAGGACATCTCCAAGGATAGGCCATGCGCCACAGCCCTATTTCCAGGATATCGGCAGGGGTAATGAAAGTGCAACAAGGCTGTGGGAACTGGCTGTGTATTCCTCCTCGTGCTGCAGTGAGCTCTTGGCAAAGACTCCTGCTGCCTGCCTAAGGGTGCTTCTTTTGTGACATCGTCTGCTTGTGAGGAAGCCGAGTCCTTCATAGCCTAACTCACGCTGCCTGAGAGAGCTTTCATTGCCCTACCACTGGCCTTCCTTTACCTTACCTGGTAAGATTACCTTACCTGACAGATTCAGATGCTTCCCTCCTAACAGATCATTTCATCTTCTCCTTGCTTCTCAAGTGAAGTTTATGTAGGGTCAATGCTTTCTTTTGAGTAAATAGAAATTTTGCAGCAGGGAACAAAAGCAGAAATCCATGGCCAAAAGAATCTGATGGAAATACTCTTATAGGTTATTAAAGTTGCTGCAAAAATGCACGATCTGGTTAGAAAAGGGAAGGAAAGGAAAAAGGAAAGGAGAAAGGAAAGGAAAGGAAAAAGGAAAGGGGAAAGGAGAAAGGAAAAAGGAAAGGAAAGGAAAAAAGAAAGGAAAGGAAAAAGGAAAGGAAAGGAAAGGAAAGGAAAGGAAAGGAAAGGCCAAGCATTTTTCTGTTTGCTTTTTATTTTTAAAGAGGATTCTAGGGTCTTAGAGTACCGGCTTCCTTCTTGTGAATTTGACAGTGATGGACAAAGTCTACTGTAGACTAGACTACTGTATTGGTCTGCAGAGTAGCTACACTGTAAGCTAGAGCAAAATAAACTAAAATGAACTTGCTCTATACCTTACTAATGTTTATCTGATGAAGTTTAGAAGATTCATATCAAGACTATTGAGAGATAGTAGATTCAGTTTCTTGGCTTTTTGCATTATCTGACACAAATATAATCAAGGAGTAAGATTCTTTTTTTTACATATGCATGTATGTATATAATAGATATAATTACATTTTTCCCTCCAAGAGTAGGCCCTTTTTTCAGAAAGCCATTGATGTGGAGTTTGTGTAGGGATATATTTAGAAAAATAATGCAGTGGGAAACCTAGGCATTATAATAAACACATGGGAAAGGCTGAGGGGCAGAAGGGAGAGAGAATTCATGGCTTTGGGGGGGTATGTGTTTTTTAGCAGGAAGCTGAAGATTCTTCAAACACAACTTTGATGGAGGGTTGTGAGGGAGCCAAAGACCCTGGCATTGTGGAATTTACAGAAGCTGAATCTGGAACATCCTTGGAAGATGAAACCAGGCCTGGGGGCTACCACTGCAGCCAGTGTGACCGGGTTTTGATGTCTATGCAGGGTCTGCGATCTCACGAGAGGAGTCACTTGGCTCTGGCCATGTTTACCCGGGAAGACAAGTACAGCTGCCAGTATTGCTCCTTTGTCTCTGCTTTCAGGCACAAGTAAGTTGTGGCTTTTATTGTTGTTTTCAAAAGAAGCACAAACTAGCACTACTGTTTTGTAGGTTAACATTGAAGAAGAGCGCACTGAACTTGATCTTGAGCAACACTTTTCTCAGTATTTAGGTGTTTTCCATGCTGCAAAATCTTTGGCCATTATGAGTGGCTATTTGTAAAAGGTTGCATCTTTATATCTTCTTGAATTTATTTAAGCCCTTTTTTTTTGCATGTAGGGGAAAAGCATGCAAGCAAAAGAGTAAGACTTCTTTCAGTAGGCAAACAGTGAAGGCCACCACTTAAGCAACTTTGTCAAATGCATGAGACTTAACAAGCCAAGAAGAGGAGAGAAAAGTATTTTCCTTGTTAATCTTTCATATATAAGGAATTTCTGCTGCATATAACTACCTTGTTTATAATTACTACAACTCTTTGATGATTGAGTTTTCATTTCTAATTTTAAATAATTGTCATAAAATTACCTTAAAATTAGATTTTTTTTTTTTTCTTTTCTTAATGATGGTATGCAATTTCAGTCTACAAATATTTCAAGTTCACACCAGTGTGGTATACTAGTGACTCCCTCAGCCTGTTTCCTTGTCTGATGTAGCATGTGAAAAATACATAGTCATCATTAATAGTCACATTTCTTATGACTTGTTTTCCTAAGGTTGACTTTGCCTTAAGCTGGGTAGTTTTTAAAATTATTTTAATCATAATCATATATATGTGGCATGCCCCCCAAAAATGGGGTTTGTGGGATATTTTCCACTGGCATCCTGGACTGACTCACAGGTACATGTTTCTTCTAATTTCTGCGGAGAGAGCTGCTTATTTACTGTTTTAACAAAAGAAGAGAGGTCCAGGTGCTCATTTGATGTAGGCATTCATAGCACTGTCAGTAGCGCTCTTAAACTTGGTGAAGATGTTACCGTTTTGCAATCAAATGCATGTGGGAGAGAAAGCATGATAAAAAGCATTTTTTAACTCCTTATGTTAAAAAGCAAGATTTCTGCTAGTGTCACAGCATTGTAAATTATGCCGCAGTTTGGTCTGCCTTGCAGAAGAGGTCCGTGGGATTGAGCAGCCAACAGTAAGAAAGGGACTGGGGGAAGGATGGGTACTACTGGGTATATCCCACCCTGCTTTGGCAAGGCTGACTGTGGGGGATGCCCCTACCTCACATAGCTTACAGAACCTGCTGTTTGCCTAGTAAACTGGTTTGCTTCCAAAATCAGACTTGTGTTGAGTTTGGTCTTTAGTCACTCTGTTTCCTACCTAGGAAGCGAATAAAGTCGTGTCCTGCAAGTAGAAGGATGGGTAAGTCAGAAAGTGGTGGATGGCAGGGAAGAACTCTACAGGTATCACCTAACTTGATAATAGGTGTTGTAGCTGTTGTTAAAGTTGTCTGCTTCATCTTTTATTTTTGTTTCTGATGCAATTACTCTCTTGGGAGATAAAGTCTGTGAAAGAAACAAACCAAATGTTTAAACAGCCCACTGTTCTCCCAAATCTGACCAAAACTTAAAAACCTGCCTTTGGAAGAATTTTGCTGGCAAAGTATGTGGTTGTGAATATAGTTTTAATTATTACTGTGTAGAATACCTTAGGATATATATTTAGAATAGCTTGATATGTATTATATAAATATTTGGCACTCTGCTTTAATTGCTCAGTAAGCTCATTTCCTGTCATCTATTTAAAACAAGTTTTGTTCTATGAAGTATTCACTGCAAGTGTTCAATGTCATACTCATTTAGGAGACTTTTTTCCCATATCTCTGGAAAAGTTGTACATTTTATCTTGTCACAAACTCCATCCCAGATTTCTATTAAATTGTATTTGCATGAAGCAGCCCTGAGAAGAGGCATGAGTTCATTTTTTATTTTTTTTGCTGTCATCAGATGTTTGAATACACAGACTTCAGTGTTAGCTCTCGTAAACAGGGATTTTCTGGCTCAAGCTCTTGTTAGTGTGGGACTAAAGATCCCGTGACAATCTTGTGTAGTGTGAGAGGGCTGGAACAACTGCCACTTGATCTACGTGTTGATATTCAGTAAAAACAGAACAGGACAACTAAGGAAAAGTAAAAGGTAATATGCTGAAATACATCTAGATTTAAGGTGGCAGGTGGGGGGTAGTTTTGGCAAATTGCCACGCCTCCAGTGTGCTGTATCTGCCCTGTTGTTGTTCCATCACCATGCATAAGATGATGAATGTGTCCAAAGAAGAGGCTGTACTGGAAACGTTTACAGCCTGAGCTGAAACTACCTGCCTGCCACCCAGAGACTGTGAATTCATAGCTGTCAGCCACAGTGTAGGAATTGCAGAGCTCTGCAGGACTCACTCAGATAGAATGAATTTGATCTTCTGTTAGAAAATGTGGAAAACATCATTTTTTCCCTTCCAAACTTTACTGAGCTGTTAATGACAAACTGTGGAGAGAGAGCAGGTTCTGATCAGCCCCCAGTATTCGGGCTGTTGGTAGCTTCCAGTTTCCCTGAAGAAAGTAGAGGCTGGTCTTTGCCACCCCTTCTTCTCTTGTTGAGCTTCATGCAGAATCTCCCACACTGTTACTTCTGAAACTCTACTGCCTTTTAATCCTGGAACTCATCAACTGCAGCCTGCTGGTACCCTCCCCAGAGCAGGATCTCTAATCTGCTTTTGCTGCTGTAACCAAAAGAAGGCTTCCTCAGTAAAGCTGGTCAAAAATACTTCCCCCCCACACTCTTAATCAACAGGACAAAAGGGAGCATATTTTCACAAAAATGTTTGCCAGGAGAAAAATTATGTAATGATAATTTTACTGTTCATGTCTGTTTCCTGTTTCTTCAACTGGTTCTTTAAGTCTGGATCAGGTATAATGTAATTTATACTAATCTTGCCCTCTAAGTTTATTTAAGTGGCTTGCTTTCTGCACAACAGAATTGGTGTCAGCTCTGCTCCTTTTCCTCAGATTAGATTCTACTTTAGTCTGTAAGCAGACATATTGAATTTTAAGAGAGAGTATGAGAAAGGATAGTTGAGCCTGGTCTGCCTCTTATATAATTTTTTATTGCTGTTAAGTGTTTTGCTTTGCATCTGAAGGAATAGTTGAAATGATTTACTCTTTTGCGTTTCCCTTTTCTGTCTTTCTCTTTTCAAGTCTGGATCGTCATATGCAGACCCATCACGGACACCATAAGCCATTCCGTTGCAAATTGTGCCCATTCAAGTCCTCTTATAACAGTCGCCTGAAAACCCATATACTCAAGGCTCATGCTGGTAAGTTTTCTCTCTCAATTTTGCAGTGCAGCAGCTGAAATGGCCCGTGTATTCTTGTTGCTGATCAGAGATGCTGGTTTGAACCACGTGTTTTGTCATCAAATTTGGGTAAGATTTTCAAAGGCAAGTCAGGATTGGGCCAGTCTACGCACCTGTTGGAGTCAGTGGGAGTTTGGATAATGTTTTTGGAAGGACGGGAATTTAAAACAGGGCTGACTACTTCAAGAACTTCTTCCTTTTCTTCTAGTTTCTCTTATATGAATGATTTTTTTTATTATTATTTCTGCTTGTTTCGAAGCGAATTTAATCAGTCCACTTCTACCATTGGTGTTTTAACAATGTTTTAAGATTGGTAGTGAGCTTTGCTCCACTATGCTTGTATTTATGTTTATGCTTTAGGTGACTCTGGGAAAAGGACTGTGGATTGCATCTTGGTTTTGGTCAAGTCTTATGCTGGCTTTCATGTTAAAACCAAACACTGCAAACTTTGGGAGTCAGGTCTGTGTGCAGCAGCCTGAGAATGGCGTGATTCCATTATCGTACATGGAAATTCGTCTTGCAAATCTCTTGTATTGCAGTATGGAATCCATACAAGCAAGCAAGCAGACATGCTTCTGATGAACAGGAATTGGGAAGGTCATATGTCATACAGGATACGTCACCTTAAAGTGTTGCACCTTTAATTATTAAAAAGTGCGAGACCCAGAATGTCCTCATCTTTATTCCTTGGCCCTAGACTCTTGGCACCATCATGCATCATGCATTGAAAGGTTATCACAAGATTGGAGTCAAAAACCACTGGCTCCATTGGTTACAGTTGTATCTTTGTGGTTAAAAGGACAAAAACATCAACCCTCAAACCACAGTCCAAACACGCACTTTGATGCAAATAACAGAATATTGACCAATCTGAAAAACAGCAAACTAGCCCAGTTCTTAAAAACTTGCAAGTAGAAACTCCTGGAACAGATGACAAAAGGGCTAGAAGTATGTTCCTTTCTTTATTATTTGTTTACACTATGCCATATACTCAGGTTGGGGTGGAGGAGGAAGATGGGAAAATGGGGAGAAAAGGCAGGAGGAATTTAAAGATGTCTGCTGATTTAAAAAAAAAAAAAAAAAAACAAAGGTAA
>NW_008794266.1:1130693-1204659 GCF_000699145.1 Aptenodytes forsteri
TGATTTAAAAAAAAAAAAAAAAAAAAAAGGTAATTTTGTCACTGTATCCAAAGGCACTTTTCATCTAGAAAAATGTAGGAGGGATTGATGGTCACTTGTACTTTGTTTCCTGTATCAATTTTGGATTTCACAGAGCTTGTGCCAGGACCCTTTTCTGTACTTGGATGGATATTGTGGATTAGCTTAATTTTTGCCAACCTCCTGTTGTATGGGACCATGGCATTCTGTCCTTTCTAGGAAATCCAACTGTATGCGGCAGTTCCAGTTTACAGAGTCCCACACCCTGTACGGAGGTGACATGGTTCTTTATTTTTGCCAACCGTAAAATAATGTTTTCTTTATGCTATTGTACTGTTGGGCTACGTTGTGTTACCTTGTTTGAACCTGCCAGATTTTTAGAGCCAAAGTTAGCATGCAACTAATACTTACTTCACACTCCTTTTCATATAAGTCATTGATTTACTTACTATGAATTCATGCTCTTGAACTTGATTAGTGGACACTCCTTGAAGGACCATGTTTTGCATCATACAAGAACACAACTTCATGGTTGCCTAGATAGTTCTTGCACAATGACTTGTGTAATAGGGTTTCTAAAGGCTTATGATCTGTTTCTGCCTCAGTCCATTTCTACCAAATAAATATTCACATCACAGAAAAATTGCTTGTATGTTTTTCAGTCAGAGCTTTGCTTTGTTGTGTTTTGAGTCAATCCTTCAGAAACCTGTACTACTGAATAAACATTATGAAGACTTTTCCTCAGACTCCCCAGTTTTTCAATAACACAGTGGTTCTCTGAACCTCTCTTTTGTTACCATTTTTTTCTCTCTTGTCAATCAACTCATTATCAGTTTATTTAGAAGTGGAAACTTCAATCCCCGTGAATTTTTCTGAAGTCTCCTGGAGATCTTTAAAATTCAGTAAAATCCTGAATCCTGAGGTCTTACTCAGTCTGCCTCTCTCCCTCATTTTCTGGGGATGCGTGAAAATTCAGTGGACTATAAAATGCATTCTTGCCTAACAGCTGGTACCAGTCAGTGTTTCTGGCATTTGTTTTTCATCGAGTATGTGCCATCTCCTTTGGCATGGAGCAGAACAGTTTACAGTATCTTTAAATGGGCTGTCTGTTGTTTTCCTCTGAACTTTTTCACCTGTTCTTTTTTTTTGCTTATATTTTTTGAGGGGCCTTTGTTAGCATTTTCTAGTGTCCTTGCTTCATTAGAAATGACACCGGATGTGCTGAATGCACAAATGGATGATTGTAAGACAGATTGGCCCTGCTCAGTTTCTGTGTAATCTGGAACATAATGCTTTGAGTATATATTTGGTGTTGAGACCCACTCCGTAAATGTTTAGATTTATTTATTTGTATGTGTATTAATATAATCATTTTATGAAATGCAAAGCTAGTAGTCAAAAAAGTTCAGAAGGCTTCTGTTAAGCCAAACTGTAGCCTTTCCTCTGCAATCAAACACATCCTTTCATGCTGATGTCCACCTGAACTGTTATGGCTGAATAGTGGGTGTATTTATTAGTTTTATCTAGATTGCTTAATATGTAATCGTCCTCTATTTGCTTTAATGTCTTGTGGTGCTTTTAAGTTAACAGTTCATTGGTGCCTACTGTCGTCCAGGAATCTCTTATACTGACAAACCATGAAGGTCTATATCTGTATCTCACTGGTATCTTATCCATTGGAGTTTCTTTTGTCCTTATATTATCCTGTTCCATTGAGCAGCTTGTACGTGCTATACAAAAAATGTTTTCTTTCCATCTGTACAAAGGTAATATATAACTGATAAAATAAGCAGGTGAGGAATGCCATTTGAAAAAAAAATGTGGACAATTTCTTGTTTCACCATTTCAGACTCTTAAGTGATCTGTTCTTTTTCAGATGTACCAAAAGAGGTCCTTATATTATCCTGTTCCATTGAGCAGCTTGTACGTGCTATACAAAAAATGTTTTCTTTCCATCTGTACAAAGGTAATATATAACTGATAAAATAAGCAGGTGAGGAATGCCATTTGAAAAAAAAATGTGGACAATTTCTTGTTTCACCATTTCAGACTCTTAAGTGATCTGTTCTTTTTCAGATGTACCAAAAGAGGCTTTTTAAGAGTTTGTATTTTGTCCCCATGATTAGCATAGTTTGTATGGAAGAGAGGGGTGGGAGTTATTTTTATGTAGGGTGGTTGCTAATCTTTTCGGGTGTGCTTACTCTGACTTGCTGTAATATGTGTGTTTTCACATTCTCTTTTTGGTTCACTTATTTCTGGTGTTGGAAACAATGCTGTTTGAGAACCTTGTTTGCTAAATTTGTTGAGAGATGGAAAACATGTACTGCTTCGTTCATTACCAGAACTCTACTTCTTCTCTTACTATTCATTAATATTACACTCCTATATTAGTTTTGGCACTTCATGTACAACTCATATGTGGCCAGTGTTACTCTTTTACATGGAAGTGGCACTTCCAAAACAATAACTTGGCACCTATATAATATCACATTGTTTGTGTTGGGACAGTTTCACTTTGTGTTCCAATTGCCTCCATGCTTAATGCAAAACAAATCTTGTCTGAGGATTTGTTTCCCCTTGTTTGCTGTCTCTATGGCTTGGAATGTATTCTAAATTAAATTCACTACTGTTCATTACTTCTGTTCTTTCACTTCTTTTTAGTGCTTTTTCATTTAACGCTTTCACCTAGCCTTACAGATATGCACTGTTCTTGGTACTGCCATGTTCACTTCTTGTAGTAAACCAACCTTGACGTGGTTACCAGTTCTATGAAGATTACTCGTGCCTAATGGCAGGTTTTTCATAAGGAAAATGCGACCTTCCCCAAATGTAAATTCCCCCCCCCCCCTTTTTTTTTGGAGGGACCTTTGTTAGCATTTTGTAGTGTCCTTCTTGCTTCATTAATAAAGACACTGGATGTCCTGCATGCAGAAACAGATGACTTCACCCTCTCTAGTTGCTGTGCTCCCAAAGAAATTTGGAAGTGCTATAGCTAAGTGACTCCATTTTCATCCCAGAGTCTGTTTTCTTCTCATACCATGCAACACAGGCATGCTAAGAGTCTGGTCTCTGTTTTTTGGCATCGGTCACTTTACAAGGATCTGCAGTTGTCAGAAAGCGATACTTTGGTCCAAAGCAGGTGTCTGTACCCACAGACTCCAGACTGCTCCAACAAGGAGACGTGCATAGCTTGTTCTCTTTGGGATCAGTCTTTCGCTGAAGAGTCCATGGGAATTTTACTGCCAAGTTAGTAAGAGAAGTGTGGGGGCCCCATTTTGTTTCTTTTGTGAGCTGATGACTTGCCTGTATTTCGCTCACCCAGGTGAACATGCCTACAAATGTTCCTCCTGCTCATTTTCCACCATGACAATCAGCCAGCTGAAAGAGCACTCCTTGAAAGTGCATGGGAAAGCACTGACACTACCAAGACCCCGCATTGTCAACCTTGCAGCCTCACACGCCCACCACACCTCCAAGAACCACACTCCTGCTGAAGAAGTGGAGGACTCTAATGGTAAGAGGTGCCTCAGAGCAATAATTTAATTGTCTAAGGTGCCACTTAATATTTGTATTACAAAAAACATTACAGCAGGCAGCTTGCCCAAAAAGCAGCTTCATTTGATCGTTAAGAAAAAACAGAAGTTGCATCAAAAACAAGAGTAAACGTGGTGTTGTAGGAAGTGACCTGCTTTAGATCCTCACCATTTCATACTACATTAACTTGTCCTGTCACCAGTTGACTTTGGAATATGTCAGTGCTGGCTTTACTTCTTAGCAGACATTTAAATGGTAGAAAACTTTCAAAGGCAGAGCTTCTGTTGATAGCCAGTGGGAAAGGGATCATCTAATTCCATCCACGCTCCTGAAAAACACCCCTTTATCTTGTTAGTAGAGCACTTCAGTGAAACCACATGATTAAGCTTAAAATGTGAACCTGTAATGATAGTAAAAGTAATTATTATTCTTGTCCTTGCTACAGAGGACACCAAAAGTACCTTCAGATATTAAGCTGCATCTGCAGGAAGGAGAATCTGAGAACCATTTTCTTTTCCATGCTTTCTTTGAAATCTGTTGATCCCCTTGTGCTGGAGGAGTATGCAGACGATATTTGGAAAGCAGCAGAGGAAGGGATGCTGTTAACAGAGAAAATGCGTATTCACAGAAGAGGTGTTGTGTGTGGTATCACAGCAAGTGTTAAGGCTTTTTAAGTGGTAGCTTATGAGGCATGTTTTGGGTGTCACTTCCTGCCAATTAAGAAAAGAGATGGTCTTTGGGAAGAAAATCTTAATTCCTGGGTGAGTTGCATTGACATAGGAGGAGAATGTAGGTGACTATAAATAAAAGGTTCAGACCTGCAGATGTTCAAGGAACTGGGATGGATGGAGGGCGTATTAGAAGCGGGGAAAAAAATACCTTTTTTCTAGAAGTTTGAGGGGGTCTTAGGTTTTTTTGTTGGTGCTGTTTTACTTGGGTTACTGGTGAACTAAGGATGGGAGGTAAATATTATCGGTAATCATTCTGTAGCGTTTTTGGTCTCCCATCTTCCCTTCTTTCCTTTCTCACCAGAAAAAAGTGTGAAATGAGAAAGAGTGAAAGATAAGAAGTAAGTTCAGAAAATGGCAGAAAGGAATTGAAAGAAAAAAGTAATCAGCATATAAATACTTTGTTGAAGAAAAAGAGAGACGTGAATAATATTTTTGTGGTTCAGCAAGTCACTTCTGGGGTCAGAATTGCAATTTTATCAAAAGATTTTGACCAGCTGCTCTCAGACTACCTTTTGTCAAAGGGTTGTCTGGAACAGTGCAATGAAGACTTACTAACTGAGCTTTTATTTTTGCTAATGCTAGCTTAAACTAATCCAACAAGCAGAGTACATCTTGTGATGTATTCTACTGCTTTTTTATTGCTTTTTAAAAAGAAATGTTCCGTTACTGACTAAGAAGTGGAGAATAATTTTCAGTGGCTGTCCTAGCCTTTCCCGTGTGTTAGCAATCTTTTGGTAGCAATGGTGTGTTGAGAGATACAGAAGGACAATATTTGAATTTGGGAAGGATGGTTCATTTACTCCTTTTTTTGCTTATCCCAGGAGCTCAAAGTCATGATTAGTGAAGTTAAAATTTGAGTGCAGATCTCTGTAGAAGGTAATTTTACAGCCTTTAGGAACTCTTCCTAAAAATTCATAAAAAGATGACTCTGTTAACAAAAGCATTTCATGTGGTTGCCTCTGTTACTTAGATCTATATTGCAGCCTGAAACCAAGGCAGAATTTGTCCCAATTAGCTTGATAATTTTTAAACAGGGTTAGTGGTTAAGTCACTTTGACAATAATAGAAGTCACCCACTGGGGAGCCAGTCATATGAGTACAGGTGTTATAATAATCGTGTTAACATTTTCAGCATTGCTTGAGGAAGGAATAACCTGTTTTAAGTAATTTTTTTACATTAGGAAGTTGGCTGCAGATCAAGTTAATGATGGCTGCTCTTATGACATCATTTATTTTTGGTTTTTAGAAGGGAATAAATCAATGTCTCTGTGGCCTAGGCCTGCAAGTTGCAGGTGATGTGTAGGACTAGATAAAAGACTGGTCCCAATAATAGGAAATGCAGGTCTGTGTGACAGGCACTGTTATGTCCAGCTGGAGCCAATATTAAGTGGGGCTCACATGGTGTAGCATAGTTGGGTTTTGCCTGTGTTAGTGTGCGTAAATAACCTGCAATGTGGGCTGCGATCAAGTTAATTCACTGGGGATGCAAAATTGAATCAGGGCTGGGGTGAAAGGCAGACAAACGGTTGCCTCATGTTACGAACTTGTTTTGTAGGTTGGTAGGTATGCAGCAGGCTAGCATAATTGAAATGGTTGCAGGAAGGGATGGTTGTCTGTGGATGAATATTTTGGTTGGAATAGGAACTAGAGCAGGATGACTTGGGAGATTGAGGAGCTAGCGGAACTTGTCTTGCCAATTGTTGAGCCCTGTAAAAATGGAGAAAAGGGAAAAAGGTACTGAATTGTAATAGCAGAGCGTGTGTCTGAATAGAACTGTTCTGGGACAACAGCCCAGTGGAACTTCTGCTGATGATTTTTTTTCCTGCAGAAATTGTTCCCTGAGGGGCCTTACTTAGAACATTTCTTTTTTTCTTTTAGGTTGATCCATTCATTAAAAGATGCGAATATACTTAAATTTCTGTGACTCAACTGTTTTAGTTCTGTGTTGGTAGCAGCAAGCATATCTGAAGTGTTCAACTATATATATCCTGGAGATGTTTTTGGTCCTTGATATACTTTTAATGGAAGTGAAGTTAAAGTGGAGTAGGTGCTGAACATTTTAGATAGGCCCATCCCTGAACTACATTGTCATTAGAAAGCGTAACAACCACTTTAGTGCTTGTATGCCTCTTTCAGGGCAGTAGTGTAAGAAGGTGATTGTGTTAGTGAGTCAGCAGAGAAGGCTTTCTTACAGAGACATCACTGGAAGATGCTGCTGTTTGTATCCTACCACTCTCTGCGTATTGGGTGATATTTGGATATGTAGGGAACCTGTTTTCATTGTATCTTAATTTAACTAGAGGTAAAGCACTCAGGTTTTTTTCTGGGGGGGAGTGATGTTGTTTTGGTTTGGGGGTGTTTTTCTTACAAACAGCCACAAAAAACCCAGCAAATGTTGATCATCAGTGCAACTTTTCTCTGTTTTGCATGGCATAGGGGCACTGAATGGTTTGTGGTGTCCAACTCTTGTTGAAATGATAAGGTTGCCATTGTGGTAAAATGTTCTTTTGCTCTCCCGATAGTTTACAGGTATTTTTCCTCTTGCAAGAAAGAAATGGTGGTGTTTTGACTATTTATTTGCATTTGTGTGGTTTGCTTTTTAGTTGTCCTTTACACTGAAATGTGGCTTAACGCTTTTGAGAACTTACAGAGTAAAAATTCAGTGTAAATTGAAATATTACAAACTGCTAGGAGGATTGTGTGAATCCCCTAACAAGATCTGTTTCCGTGTTCTTTCACAGTCTTTGTGAGAATCAGAACTTATATTCATGTTAATCTCTGCCCAGAAGGGTTGTATGGATTTATTGATGATACTGTCATCCTGTGGGGCAGTATGTGTCACAGATAAGGGTTTCCAGTGTTGCACCGTGCAGGGTCAGCTCTGTTCCTGTTGACTTGAGTGCAAGGCAATGGAATCCCACAATCTGCATTGTCAAGGCATAACATTGGAAGACTACTGTCTGTTTCAAAAAGGGAAGAGTTGGAAGCAAGGCAGAGATACAAAAATTGTGTGACTGAACACTAGAAAACAGAATAGGAAAAATAGCAACAGGTGTTATCTGCAAAGTGATCATCAGCTAAGGAGAAAGCACGTGGCAACAGACGCTGCTTCTGTAAGCACTGGTGTTATGCATGTTTGCTTGTATTCAAGGGCTGTGGAGGTGGTGGACTGCCTTCCTCTAATAAACTGGAGAAATCAGTGAGTGCAACCTATTGTCATAAAGCCCATAAAGCAGAATGACTCAATAGATTGATAAACGGTTTCATGTTATGACTTCACCCTCAGCAAATGCTTCTTGGGAGCATGTAAAATACTTGCCCTAAATTGCCCTGGCTAGTATTACTGCTTTTTTGAGTAGCTCTTTATTTTGTGAAAGTAACCCCTTTGGCTAACTGCGTTGTAGAGCGAAGTACCCCTCTTTATTCATATGGCTGGCAGATTTGGAGCCTCATAAATTTGTTTGTATCAAGACTGTGTGCAGTAATTCAAAATAATAGTTTTTTAATTTTACTGATTAAGAATATTGAATTGTCAAAATAAAACAATAAAGTGCAAGTGATACACTAGACAGACCTGGATGTGGCTTCTAATGTCTTCTCAGTCATGCTGCTATTGTACAAGATCATTCCTTTTTAGTGGTAACAAGTTCTTGAAATGTAGAAAGCAGCAGTGTGTGCCCTTGAAGCTCAATAATCATGATTTTCACTGTTGTGCAAACCAAACGGGATCTATCATTAATAGCAGCACACAGCACAAAACACATGCAGGGTCAGAACTAGATTTTTTGAGTTTCACAGTACATGGTATGTCAACATCTTCATTAAATTTAATTACTTGCAGCAGCAAATGCGTTGAAAACTGTGAAGTGAAACACCCAGTGCTGTGTTACAGCTTTTTCTGAACTTTAGCCTTTGCCAGTGGAAAAGAACTTTGCCTCATCTGGAGACTGAAATATAAATACACCTGCTTGCTTTGCCAGAGCTAGGCTGGGTACAAAACTGCTTGACTAAGTCCTGTTTCTGGGACTGATGTTTAAGAACTGTAAATCCCTTCCCATTTTTGTACACTTTCAAAGTGGATAATGCATAATCAGGATACGCGTCTTCTGTGGCACTTGACAGATGAAATCCTGAGGGGTGCAGAGGGCCTTTAGCAGGTTTGCTAAAGCAATTTCATGTACTACCAGAACAAGAGGAGAGAACAGTGGGAAGCAAGGAGCCTTTTCAACAAAATTCTCTCAGATGGTGCCAATGAGGCAGGATTGTTACAGTGATCCACTCAGCCACACAGCTCCCCCTTCCTTCAACCTTTCAGAAGAAAGGCAAGCTTTCCATATTCTCAGACATACTACCCCTGATTTTTTTTTTTTTTTTTAATCCATACCGTAGTTTGTGGCTGACTTGTTTATTTCTATTTGTGTGCACTGTTGCTCTTGATAAGGGATATTTTTCTAACCTTCCAATCAGGGCAGAAAGCTCCTAAGACCGTCCTCTTCACCTTTGGTGCTGTTTCTCTCTCATTGCTACTACTGTGTCTTAGTGTTTTATGGCTGCTGCTGTTTGGAGAAGACCACAATGGTCAGAGTCCTCACAGCCCGGAAACCTTGTATTAGAGCAGAAAAGCCTTTTCTTTGCATTTAGTTTGGGGTTTGGTTTCTTCTCGGGGGGAGGGGTTTGGAGCCCACTCTTTTGAAGTTTGAGACCCTTTTATTTGACTGTTGTTTGACTGGGGGGGCAGAGAGACAGTAGTGACTACAGGGCAAATTCAGGCAATACTTCAATACCCAATTGCTTTAATTGCAAGGTGAGCTGGAAGGATAGCATCCTTAACATGGATGCTAGATGGTGATCTGCGTACTGCAGAACAGAAGATGCCTCTGCTTTTGTAGTTACAGTCAGGCTGCAAAGAGCTGTCTACTTGTTCTGCCTGTTTCCCTGCTTTTGTGCCCCATAGGAGTGATGCTGCATGCTCACTTTGAAGTATCAGATTAATCCTTCTTCCTTGCAGGCTATTTTTTTTTTTCCCCGGCCATGTTCCTTCTTTCTCTAACCTAGAGCAAGTTTCTGCTTTCTCCTCAGACTTTGCCTGTCTTTCCTTCCCAGAGGTTCTGCCAGTGGCCACACTGCCTGCCAGTTCTTGTTAAAACCTGCAAGTGGCCACACTGCCTGCCAGTTCTTGTTAAAACTCTCCAGTACTTGTCTTACTTCTTGTGGTCAGTGTTAAAGTAGTTATCAGAAAATCAGAAAGGTGGGAACTTTTCTCCTGCATCAGATTGGCAGGGATTGGTGGAACAAATGCAGGGCTTGTTTACCTCCAAGTTTACTGAACAAACTCTTCACTGTTTCAAGGACCTAGGGCACTGGGGATGACCTTCTCTAACCTAGAGCAAGTTTCTGCTTTCTCCTCAGACTTTGCCTGTCTTTCCTTCCCAGAGGTTCTGCCAGTGGCCACACTGCCTGCCAGTTCTTGTTAAAACTCTCCAGTACTTGTTGGTGTGTCTTACTTCTTGTGGTCAGTGTTAAAGTAGTTATCAGAAATTAGATCAGGTGGGAACTTTTCTCCTGCATCAGATTGGCAGGGATTGGTGGAACAAATGCAGGGCTTGTTTACCTCCAAGTTTACTGAACAAACTCTTCACTGTTTCAAGGACCTAGGGCACTGGGGATGACCTTGTTCTCTGCAGCTCTCTTCCACTGGTGTATAGTTGTTTGGCTTTTGGCCTTTTCCTACAGCATGTTGAGAACAGTTTTGTGGCTGGTGGAACAGAGGGAGATGTTTATTCTGTCGTTGGCTGTGGTCAGGGGGGTGTCAGCTTGCTGTTCATTGTGTTCTTTTCTGGTCCTGAGCTTTTTGTGTTTGAACTGAATGGGTAAAGGCAAAATTGATATTCAACAGGATGGAGACAGGAACTCATGCAGCTGGGAGAAGGTTGCTGTCAGTCTTTGTATGGATTTGGCCAGCCTGCTGTGATGGGATTGATGTGATACTGAAAGACTTGCCTTGTAGAGAGAAGACAGAATAAGTTGGTTAGGTGGATGAAGTAATAAATGAAGTGAGAAACATCTTCTGGATTCCTTCCGGGCAGACAGAAATGACCTGATTGCACCCACAGGGGTAAGAAAGAAGCATATCTAGACTCCTGTTGTTTTTTTTTCCTGAGGGTTTTGCTTTCTTTTGGCTCTGATTTTTATGTTCAGGATAGGGGACGAACTGGTAGGTGATGCTCTCTTAGCTGTCACGTACTACTGCTGTCCCTGGAATTTGTGATCACTCTATACAGAGTAAAAAGATGCTATTGCTGTGAAGGGATATGTGGTATGACTTGACCAATGCTATGCAAGAGAGCATTTCTGCAGGCTGTTGTTCCCACATGTTAGTAGCCTTCTTGTGTAAGCTGACTGATATTCTCTCTGTCCCCTGAGACTCCAGTTACTTTCTATTGATCTAAAACCTGCTAGAGGGATTTGGTGCTTGATGGAGAGGTAAAACTCCTTTGCTCATTTTAGGTCTGTTGAAATGGACATATGTCATCATCCTAGTTGACGGCCCAATGTTTGATGTTTAAGTAGCTGCTTTTATTTCTTCTTTAAGGGACATTCTTACTACATTTTGGTACCACTGCTTGAAAATACTACCCGAAGTGATCTGATCTCAGAGCTGGTGATAGAGATGAGGCCTTTCTGTTAGCAATAATAATAATAATGTCAAGGTGTATGCTGGAGGTCTCCAGAACAAATGACAAGTTCCTGAGCTCTATGATTAGAATGGATCCTCAGTATCCATATATTGTCACTGTAATTTTAGGGCCAGTTTTAAAGCAGAATGCAAAAAATAAAGCATGATGAAGCTGGATTTCTTCCCCCTCTTCATTTCAAGCTTAGAGGCAAGTGAGCATTTAGGTGACAGCAGCATGTGTGTTTGTGGCTGTGTGTTTGTATTAATACAAATACTTAAAGGTCCAGAGCAATAGAGAAGGAAATGTGGAGCGCTCCTGAAAAATATCTGATTAATTGCCCTTAAAAATGAGAAGGAAATCATAGAGCATAGTAGCATGAGAATGGTTCGGTTACCGGTGCCAAAAAAAAATTGCTTGGTAGATTATTGTCTGAGTGAAGAATCATCGAAGTAGGAAATCTTTGTAAATTCAGAAAAGAACCTGTTGCCAGTAAGTCCTTTTGGCAGATTGGTTAAATCAGCATCTTGCGAAAGCTATTTCCAGATCTGTTTGTGTTCCTCTCTTCTGTAAGTGCACTTCCATTTATGAGGTTTAAGTTTAGCTCAACAGAATAAGGAATAGCTAGGCAACTTTTTATTTCATGCATTTTATGGAAATAGGTAAGCACATAGAGATCCCAATGTTTGACATGTAGCAGAAGTCTTGGTTTTAGGTGCCACCCTCTATTTAGACAAAGGAATTTTATTCCTTGACTAACAGATGATAAGAATATAGGGTTGAAACGTGACCAACAGTTTGAACTGTTCACCCAGTAAAAGCCAGTGGCAGCAGAAACATGGATATAGTTTCTCATCTCTTTTGAATGAACAAGATTGCATAGTCCATGTATCTTTCTGTTTGCCCTCTTCTGAGCCTTAAACATATATGTAATATCTTTTTCACAAAAACTGGTCCAAAATGATCCAAAAAGTGGCCTTTACAGATAATGCTGAAATAAATTCCTCCAACAAGGTTTTGGGGTTTTGGTTGGGGTTTTTTTTTGGTGTAAATCCTTTAAATGGCCATTTTATTCCAGGGCTTTATTTTCTTTCCTCCATGATTACTCTTGTCTTTTGGAGTATGCAAACAAGGACACAAAGTTTGTTTCCATTACATCTCGTTCACAACATCCTAGCAATGTAAAGGTTCTTTAGTAGAAATCAGAATTTACGTAGAGGAGTAGGTTCATATTCTGTTTTCAAACATGTAATGAATAAAAATTCCTCTACTGTATGGTTACCTAAGCTTCTTCATGAATGTTTTGTTGCATCCCTCTGAATCTTAGTCTCTTCTATCTTCCCCTCCCCTCAGCTTAATTTATTGCCAGAACATTTCACCCTCCCACATATTCTTCCTTCCAGGTCAGTGCTGCATGGCATAAAGTGAACAAATGTGTGTAGTCTTGACAATCTTTGTATGACACCCTGCTTTGCCACCTTCCCACTTTTCAAGCTGTTGCGATTCATGACTATATGCTATCCTGCCACTCAGTAAGCTGGTAATTTTGAGTCCCATTGAATTTCAGAAGGGATTATGTTCCTAAATCTCGTAAGTTCCACTCTTAGCCTTACCTTATGCCTTTTAAAAGAATAATTATTATTAGTTCAATCCTCCATGCTTTTGGCCATATATTTTGTGTTTGTTGGTATTTTTTGGTATAGTATTGCATCTTGATTTGGTTTCACAAATATGTTTCTATCCAGAGCAAACCATTTGTCTGCTGCTTTTCTTAATTCCTTGGAATTTTTCTGTCATTCTTCATAGAAATCTCTTTATGCGAATGAATTCAGAGAAAATTAAACAGCATTCCAAATATTTTCCTTTTGGTCTCTTTAGGACTCTTTCTCACAGACCCATAATGTCCTAGGCCTGTGTTGTTACTACATTCGCTTTTTTCCCCCAAAAAGCATTTTTAAGCACTTTTTGTTATTTATTGTTTTTTTCTTATCTCAGGAGCCAAACATCCCCTTCCCCAGTTTCATTTGTCATACAAATGCTGATCTCTTTTGACTTTGGTTGATGTTTCTGTGTGGATGTACCAGGAAAGCATGGCGTCTTCATTTTTATCTCCCACTGTCTCCTTGTGGTCATTGAGCTATTCAATTATTAGTAGTTTGCAAATGCAACAAGCTCACTTTCCAGAGTACTCCAACAGTAGCTTTTTCCTGAACAGTGTTTCTCTTCCATCCCTATCCCTCATTGTGCAGGCATGCAAATGCTTGTATTAGATGCGTCTAGTTCTGTTCACCCTAAAAGGATGAAGCAATGGTTTGATTTCTTTCCTTTAATAAGTACTTTTTCCTCTGGTTTCTGAACTGCTTCTCAGTGTCTCTTACTTAGACATGTCCAGGTATATTTCTGGTCTACTGTTGTTTGGTTTAGGTGTCTTGTTTTAGTGTGTTTTGCTGTTGCGTATGTGTTCATCAATAGCTCTGAAAATACCTACAGATAACTAAAACATCATTTAATTTCTGAGTAAATTTATGTATCCGGATCAGAATCTTTAGTTATTTTTTTCTTCTGAAAAGATCCCAAGTTTTTCTTCTTTTAAGTATCTGAAACATGTTATATGCTGCAGAGGATCCATGGAAACTTGGATTTTCATTTTGCTTCTGTGGTGGGTTTTCATTGTAATTTTTTTCCCCAGTGTATGATCCCAGGGTCTGCAGGTGTATATCAAGCTGCATTTTCACAATTGCATTGCATTGCATTGTAGTGGAGACTGTGAATGCTCTTTTGGATGAGGTAGTAACTTCCAGTACTGTTGACAGACTCATTGTGCCAGTCTTTGTGTCTGTACTCTGAATAAAGTTTTCAGGGTGGCAACATCACTTACCAGGCATTTAAGTGTTTTAGGCACTCTGGAAATGCTGTCTCTCTTCACCCTGTGCAGAGACGCTATGAGACTTACTTATGTATTATTACTAGCACGCAGTAGTAATTTAGATATGGCTGTGTTGATGGGGCATCATGTGGACAGTCATTTCTACTGCTTTCCTTTCAACTAGTCATTTCTGCATTTGGGTATGAGAATGCTGTTTGTTGTATACTGAGGGTAGATTCTGCGGTCTTTTAGATCCATAGGTGCTGGCAGGGATTACACTACTTGCTAGCCTTGTTATTCTTCCTGTGCAGGTAGTCTGTAGGTAGATGTGATACATGAAATCTCAAATTGACATTTGCAGCATCGCCGCTGTTCTTCCATTTTTGACTACATCAATTACTGTTAATTTTTGCCTCTTGGCATGACGTAGGTGTCCTTTCTTTTACGTCAGATCATCCCATGCTGTTATCTTGCTTTTGGAGTTGCACAGTGAAGTTCTTCCATTCATTTTGGATGAGATTACTTTTCAAAATGTATCTCGGTATTTTTGGTGGGGGCCTTGTTAGTTTGATTGATTGTTTTAAATCAGTCAGGGCTAAGTAGTCCATTTTCTTTCCTTGCATTGCATATATGAACATGCTTTATTTTCTTGTGCTGCCTTGAGGCTGCTCAAAGAAAAAAATGCCTTTTTTTTCCTTAACATGTAATCTGTACTTCCTGGTGTTTCATTTTTCTTCCCCTTCATGTTTTCTCTTTGCCTTAGTGTTTTACATTACTTAATACAAATTCTCTTAACTCTTCCCTTTGCTTATTTTAATATCTTTCTTCTGCTTTCTGACTTTGATGTAAGCTTCTAAGGTCATTTTACTTTTTTCAAACATGGATAGCTAGAACCTCTTTCTGCTCCAGGCCAAGGTTGTTAACACTTTCCCGGAGTGCTCCCAACCCTTTGTGCTTGGGGTGCAGGACAATGACTGAGGTGGAACTTGCATTGTGTACAGCCATGACTCAGTTGTTGGTCAGTTCTGAAGGAAAAGCTCTGCTCTCTTTCTCCTTCATTCTCCACTCTTACATCCAGGCATCCTGTTGTTGCAGCAACATTGCCAAAAGGTGTCCAGCAGGTTGGTGCACAGCAGCTTGAGGCCTGTGTAAATGCTAAGGCTCTTATAATACTTGGTCAACATCTTAAGTCAGCCCAGCACTGAAGTACATGCAGAGCTGTTTGGAACATCAGCCTGCTCTTCCAGCAGGAGTAGAGGAAGTGCCCATGTAGAAGTGTTCTGCCAATTTAAGGCAGCGCTGTTGCTCCTTGGCTGTGGATTTGCCTCCCTAGTCCTTCTCTCAGGTACTGCTTTTGAAAAATAAATTAAAAAATCCAAAACCTCAGCCCCATCATCTGTTTCTTATTTACTGGCAGGTCATTCTGTGGTGTGTGCTAAAACGCATGTTTGGAAGCAAACTCAGGTCAGTTGCTATCTTTCCACTGCCTTCACTTGTTTTGGAGTGGGCATGAGAAAGTGTGGTTCACTGAAGTCAGTGGAAAACCTCCCATGCTTTTAGTCGGCTTTGGACTCTGTCCGAAGTGTTCCTGGTGGAGCTGGGTTGCACCTGCATGCTAGGATAGCTGCCTGGCAAGCTGATTCTCAGAAACCAACAGAAGCCCTATACACATGTTAATTCTGGGTGTTTTTCTTCAGGAAGTGCTAAATCTTGCACTCCAGAAGGATTGCAAAATAATGAAAGCATTTGGCAAGGGAAAAGGGGAAGAGTACACAGGCAGAACTAGGGACATGCATGCTACCATTGTTTAAGTGTAAGACTCTCCGTATAAGCTCTTCAGATGGCTTTTTTTCTGTAAATATAGCTATCTTAATTGTAACAGACCAGTATACTAAAAAATGTAAGGTGGCCAGCATGAATCCTGGTTGAAAGAAAGTAAGAATTCAAAAATTAAAGGTAGAATTTGCTTTTGGCTGTTCCTGATGACAAGGCAAGCTACTTCGTGTACTTTTTTTTCTGTGGGAATAGACAGGTAGCTATCTACTTTTGCAGTTTTCACATACCAGATGCCATAGAAGTATGTAAATATCCAATTAGTTCGAAAGCTGGAATAATAGACACCAGATCATAGGGGAAGTAAAAACATCTGAATTATAGTAGATCTTCCAAAACTTCCTTGTTCTGAAAATAATAATTTTTAAACCTGTAACTTTCTTAGCAGTGGATATCACCGAGACTTTGGCTAGGAACCTTGGTGATGTGATGGAAATTTTTGATCCCTTCTTCCTGAGGAAGGGAACAGTAAGCTACAAACTAGACTTTAATCTGTACGCTACAAGTAATTTGACTAGTACACATACAAAAAAAACTGTTTCCTGTGCTATGATCATTTTTTAGGCTGTCATATCCTTGTCAGGAAATCTGTCTAACTGTGTTTTGAGCTTTTAGAAGCATTGAACCCTGTAGTCCAGACACCAGGCTGCAGATACGCAAGTCAGCAAATCTGCTCTGAACCATGCATAGTTTTGGGCCTTAAGGTCCTGTTCCAAAAGAGGGTGAGCGCACGGTTGCTGCCTTTGAGGGCGAAGAGACTTCTGCAGAGGTTTGCAGCTCCTCAGGCCTGTCTTGTGCCAAAGCAAAGTAAGTGGAGAGCCTGTTACAAACACAAGAAAAAGAAAGCCTTCACATTTGAATGGGTGGAGCTCACCGTGAGCCCTCATGGTGAGCAAACCTGCTGTAGACATGGTGGAAACAAGAGATGATAAGTGCTGCATTGTAATCCAGCCTCACTTCATGAGGCTTGGATAGGAAAAACAAAAAGTATTTCGTTCATTTTACCAGAATCTTTCATGTCTCTGCCTTTGTCTTTGCTGTACACCTGGTGATGAAGCCAGGGGAGCCCGGAGACATTTATCTCCTGCTTGTGTTTGTGTGTTTGGGTTTTTTTTGTTGTTGTTAGTTTGTTTTTCATTTCTCGGGCATGTATAACCCCCTTCTGTGGTAGTGAGAAAAGAAAGCAAGCATTTTACTCTTTTGAAGACAGGTGGAGAAGTCCCCACACCGAGTGCTGTATAGGCCTGTTTCCCTTTTGTTTCTCTGTACTAATTGGTTAGAATGGACGTTGTTAAGTTCCCACAAGTATGTCTGTTAGAGAATTCCTACATATCCAGCCTCGGGGAATTAAGCTTTGGAAAATGAAGTATCCATCAAAGCAGGAGGTGGCTGGTACAGTTTGTATCCCCACTTCCCCGACCCCCCCCCCTTGCTTTTTTTTTTTCCTCCTTCCAGAAAGCTTAAGAAAAGAGCCTTTTGTCTTCTTTTCAGGAAAGTTACACTGAAATTCATCTGTGCTTTATTCATCTGCTTTTATTTGTGCCATTCATGAGCAGCTGTGGGTTATATAGGACAAAGCAGATGAATTCCTAACCTCCACATTCAAGCAGTGTGTTGGGAAAGGTTCAACACCACCCTCCCCCGCTCCTTTTTTGGGGGGTCCAGCTAGAGTATTATAGCTTTCAGTTTCAGTACTGAGACATCTCTGGACTGTGTTTCTCCACATCCTATTAAAATGGTGTGACAGAGTTCTGCTGGGTTGTAGAAGGGATGCGTCTATACAGACATACCTACATAAAGAGATCTCTTTCTCAGTATAGCAAAACATAGCAGCTTCTAAGGAAATGTGGTTTAGAAGTTTGCTTTACTGGAATTTATGATCAAATATCTTTTTTTCCAATAATGACTTCATTTCAAACATCATCAGCTAGGAGACTTGAATTTACCTTTTGTGAAGGCTGCTTCAAATGTGACACAGTAAAATTGTATCATCTCGCTGAAGTTAACTTTTGATGTGGGTTTCTTAAATGATTCCATGAATGAGTAGGGAAGAGTATCCATTTATTTTTCCTTTCTTTTTTTTTTTCCCTTTTAGATAGGCTATTTAACATGTATCCTGTGCCAGATCTTCATCTTGTGTAAACTGGCATAAGACATTTGAGAGGATCTGGTCTGATTTATGCACTAAACACATAAACACTTGGCAGTATGATTAATGTGCTTTACCTTCACAAATTAGAAGTGTCTTAAAACCAGACTTCTTTTTAGACTAATTTTAATTTAAATCTGTCACTTCTCCCCAAATCAGATCTCAAAAGCATAATTTATACTGATCACTTTTTAAATTGTAGAATACAGATTAGGTTAGATTAAGAAGTGCTACATCTCTTAACCCCTTCAGAAAGCTGTCAGCGGATTTCATAACAAACATCTTGCTCAACCCCCTCTAAAAGCCAATAGAGGTTGGAGGAGGCCTCAAACCTTTTTAGATTTGTTGATCCACCTGGAATAACAACTTTCTTCTGTTTCTCTACAGACTCTTCATACTCTGAGCCTCCTGATGTTCAGCAGCAGTTGAACCACTACCAGTCTGCAGCTTTGGCCAGGAACAACAACAACATCAGCCCAATCCCACTTTCCGGGAGTGCTGCAGGAGTCGAAAAAACGGAAGCCATCCTTAACTGTGAATTTTGTGAATTCTCCTCGGGTTACATACAGAGCATTCGGCGTCACTACCGTGACAAGCACGGAGGGAAAAAACTCTTCAAGTGCAAAGATTGTTCCTTTTATACAGGCTTTAAGTAAGTAGTGTGCAAAACAGATAAACTGAACTCATAAGGTGTTTTTTAGCACTTGAAAAAACTTCTGAGATCTTTGAGAGCTGGCTGTAGCTAACAGAAACATGACCACTGCTGACCAGGGAGAGGAACATAGGAAATGCCATGCCAGATCACAGCAGCATCCGTGTAATCCATTTTCCTTTCTCCTACAACAGCCGGTACCATCTGCTGCAGACGAAAGCACAGTAAGTCCTTGCAGTAGGTTTCACTTGCTGGAGGAAACGGTACAGGTAGTACTTTTTCCTCAGCATATGCAATTAGAGGGCTATCCTTATCCTCAAGTGTGAAAATTTTCTCTACAAAAATAAGGTCATTTCCTTGTGCAACCAGCATGAAGCATGGGACAATCAAGTGTCCTGGGGAGACAGGAGAATTTATATCACCTTTCTGAAGAAACCTCTCTTATGTAATTTTATTTCTCCCACCATCTATCTAGCTGAAATGCAAAGCATTCTCTAGCATATCTGATAGCATATAAAGACATTTCAGAAAATCCAATTAGATGTGCAAAATTTAAAAACTCGGTGCTCTGTGTGTGTGTGTGTGCGCGTGTGTGTGTGTGGCAAAGCATTCTCTAGCATATCTGATAGCATATAAAGACATTTCAGAAAATCCAATTAGATGTGCAAAATTTAAAAACTCGGTGCTCTGTGTGTGTGTGTGTGCGCGCGTGTGTGTGTGTGTTTTTAGCTGCTGTTCCGTAAGGAAAAAAAAAGGCCTATGCACCTGTGCTGTTCATCATTTCTTCCTGATATGCTGGACCCTCGAGCGTAACAGCCTCAGTTGACATTTAAGGTCTCAAACTTGTTAAGTTCTTAGGAGACTGGTGACAGTAAGCAGTATGACTGGATAAAGGGGAGGAGTTCTGTTGAAGAAAATGTTGAGCACAAACCTGAGAGAATCCACACAAGAGCAACCTCTAGTTACATGTCTCTAGCCTCTGTTGCTTCAGCCCCTTGCTGCCTCTGTGGTAAAATTTGCTGCTTGTGCTTTATACCTTGATTGCTATCTGTCTTAAAGATTACCAGCAATTGCCAGCTCTGTTCAATCTGTTCATATCTTGTGAGTGCCATTTTCTTCTACCTGGATGAAATGAAATTGTCTTAAATCAAGCAGCATTTAAACACGTTAATAGTTGCATAAGGGAGTAGCATTCTTTCATGTGGTGTCTCAAACATTCAGGAATTAAGCCTTGCTTCTTTTAGAAGCACAGTATGTTTTCTGTCTTTAAAAAGGGGGGGGGGGGCAAAAAAACCCCATACCAATCCCCTCTTCAATTCACCATAGAAACTTAAATGCATGAAAGCACTCACTGAAGTTCATAGAAATACACCTGTAGAATTCAGTAGTCGCTGGATCAGGCCCAGAGCCAGTTGTGTTAGTAAGTTGCTTTGTGTTCAAGCTATCAGTCTTGAAGAACTTCAGAGACTTCTAACTCTAGTTCAATGTGGCAAGCTCCTTAGCTTTTGCAAGCTGTACCACTGCTTTAGGAAAAAATGATCGAGTTCCCCAAGTTCGCAGACACCTCTCATTTCAGTAGTTGAGCTTGTGGTTAGATAGGTGTACAGTTAATTTCTTCTGTATGCATGTCTCTTGCAACTTTTAAGTATGCAGCCAGTGTAATGCCAGCATGAATTTTTTTGTTCAAAAGTACTGTGGAGTATTCATTCATTCCTCCACGTTAATAAGTAGAGTATTCTTAGTCTTGGATTTTCAGATCCTTATAGCTGATGCTTTAAAACTTACCTACTCAGTGCCAAACTCACTGTGAATGCAAGTCTGTTTTGTATCCTGGATCTAAACATTTTAGCTGGTTTTGGGCTTGTCCTACAAAGACAGAGGTGGTTAAGGATGTTATCTGCCTCCAGAAATAAGCCTGTCCTCACCTCTGCAAGTCCAGAACAGTTGATAGATTTTGTTGAACTTGCTAAAAATTTAATCTTTGCCAGAGAAAGTACACTGAATATTTTAGCCTAAAGACAAATAATGAGCATGAAAGATGGGAATTCTTTTGCTATCTTAACTATAGCAATGTGACTATAGGGCGACCCATGCAAAAGAATATCCTGTCAGAATGAGTGTTTGTTACTTGAGGATACAAGCCTGCAAATACCTCTGCTCATGTGTTACTCATGTGAGTAGCCCTGCTGAAATGCCATGTGGCACTGTGAAGACAAGGCTGAGTGGTATCTGTACCATTTTACATGACACATCCCTTATAGAGCTGTGACACTTCATCGTTCCCTGCACACCTCTTCTGACTGCTTCCATCTCTCCCTCCCGTTTCACAGATCTGCTTTTACTATGCACGTGGAAGCTGGGCATTCGGCAGTTCCTGAGGAAGGACCCAAAGACCTTCGCTGTCCTCTTTGCCTATATCACACCAAATATAAACGCAACATGATTGACCATATAGTTCTGCACAGAGGTAACAATATCCCTGTATGTGTCTGTATCTGATGAGGGGAATGTTGAACAACGCCCTTGTCTTTCAGACTGGTTTCATTAAATTTTCCCCTCTCTGTACATCATTAAATTTTCCCCTCTCTGTACTTGAGGACAAGTATGTTGAATAAGTCATCAGCCCTTGAGTATCTTTTGTTTCATTTCTAAATCATGCATCTTATTTATTTCCTGTAAAATTCAAAGTTAGCCCTGCTGAAACAGGGCAGATTTAAAACTGTTTTTAAGTTATTCCTCTAGAGAGATTAACAGTCATCAAACACCTGTTTAGCAAGAGTTGCTCTAATTTACAGCTCTGATCTAGGCCAGAGTTGTTTCTTGCTTATGTCCTTGTTATCATAAAGGCCTTGCTATCATAAACTCTGTGACAACGTGTATCAACTAACCATAGAGGCCCCAAAATATCCCTTGATTAATTGCTTGAATTTTTTCTCTTCAGCTTTCTTAGGATCAAAACAAGAATTATAATATTTTTGTTTTTCTTTAAGACTCCTTTTCTATCTTCACCTCTCCCTTTTTTTAAGCCATCTAAAAGTGGGATTAGGGATTTCTATATTCTATTAACTGTGGGCTTGCTAGCTCAGAAGAGGCAGCTGTTTGGGCTCTCTGGGTTGGGATTCCTGCCCATAGCTATCACACTTGATGCTTGTAGATGGTCTGTTGGCTGCCGAAATCCAAACCCATGTGTTGGGATGGCACTCTGCCTGCTTGCAGGTTGGGCAGAGTTTCACAGTAGGGTATTGGTGGTGAGCAAACACAAGTTTTGCATGCCATCTTTTTCCTGGAGGAGATCCTGGTGTGACAAGCGCTATCGTAATTCCTTGTAACATACAACTTTTCAGTGTTGGTAGCTTAAAGTCCTTCTTGTACCAAAGCAGTGAGGTTGGCAGAGTTCATACAAATTTCTGTCTGCTAGCAGGGCTATTCTGAGGGAACATCTGGGAAAAATGACCTGTCAGTGACTCAGAAAGCACATTACAAAGCTGCCTTATTTGGTTGTAAGAGTTTGGCAAGTGCTTTAGCTTTTACTTCCTGTCTTTGAAGGTGTTGCTGTGTCGGATTTTGCCCAGCTTCAGGGCATACTCCAGAATTGGCTCACTTTAGAGCAGAGGAGGATTTACTTAACCCCTGTGCAGGGGACCATGTGGTTCCAAGTGCTGCCGAGGTGTGCTATGTTTTGTGGCTGTGCCAGGGCTTCAGTGGACACCGCCAGGGCTTCAGTGGACGCCGCCAGACCTTTAAAATACGTATAGACAGGCTGAGGGAGAACTGGATGGGCTTAGTTAAGGTATTTTCCATCATGCATAGACTTGACACTGGGAATGTCCAGTTGCAGAAGTGGAAGAGCACTTCATGAGTTCAAGCAGCTGTACCGCCTGTACAGAGCTGTTTCTGACCAATTGCAAGGAGGTGGTTACCTCCTGGGTGACACTGTGGATCTGTTCTTTTGTAGAGCCGTTGTTTCAGTTGTACAAACCAGCCTTGAGCCTTTGTGCTGCTGAAACAAAGCTGATAGAAAAGGACGTAATGGTATACCCACTAGAGCACTGGGAGAGGTAAAACACAGTAAGAGAAGTTTTAATGCAAATGGGGTTATAGCTGATAAAGAATCTCAGAGGCCACTGAGGGAAGGCTTTCTCTGGCATCAAGCATCCAGGTAATAAAGGAAGTAGGGACCTTCCTTAAAGTTCTTTCTGGTGCGTATATGCAGCTAAAAAAACCTCTACCATTGTGTTTAATTGTGTGGCATCTGAAGCAGTCGATTTTGACAAGATTTAACATGCACTGTAAGGGAGACTGAGGAATGGTAAAGATAGTCTGAGATATCCTTCCTTTTTTGTAGCCATTGCATTGGTAAAACAAGGGCATAGACCTGAGCTGTGGTCCAAGAAAATTAGTTTTGAGGTAGGTGGAGTGGTGCAGTATGTAAAATCAAGAGTGAAGTATTTAATCCATTCATAGTTAATGTTCCTCCTGTGTAAAAAGACATGTTTACAGATGCGTGACTCTTGCGTGACTTCTAAGTTGCTGCACCCCTAATCCTTGGTGAAACAGCATGTGCTTGAAATGGAGAGTATATTTGCCTCTTAATCAGTGGCTACAGAAGCTGAGTTTTACAGGGCTAAAGCATTGTTAGCTAGAAGCCTGAATGCCTAGTGAGGAAAAATTAGGCAAGGAATTTTCTTCCGATTAAGAATGAGGGCAAACAGGAAGCTTCCAAGAGCCTCCTTCCATGTATCACCTATCATCCGTGTAAAACCAGTTCACTCTCCCTTCTGCGGGTACAGATGGAGCACAGACTTATTACAGGTGGCCTGTAGCAGGGGACTGACACAGCTGGAGACTGCTATGCAGGTAGGTGAAGAGAAGAAGTTTGGCTCTCAAGTTCTTCCTGCCCTTTGTGACAGGCAAGCCTGGAGAGAGGAGACACAGAGGACACTGAACTCTTGCTCTGTGGCCAGCAGGGGTGCTGGCCTTTAATTTAGTCTGGACAATGCAATTAGCTTTCATTATCCCTTCCAGTAGCATTCCCATCACACATTTTGAAACACATTGGTGTTTTCCAGGGCTGAATGCAACTTATCAAGTTCACTACTGGGTCTACTTTAAAATCCTTGGAGCATTATTTTTCCTTCTTTCAGCGATCATTTTATTCTCTTCCTGGTACAAACAGTGATTTTGTTCTTCCATTTAGTAGAAATCATGCCCATTTCTCTTGAATAGTAACTTTAAGATAAAAACCTAAAATTTTCAAATTCACCTACCTTCCCAAAGGCTTCATTGCTACATATCCTGATTCCTTGCACATGGTTGTTTCTGGCATTATCCCTTGTACACACAGCTTCATTGATACATGCAGAACCCTTCTGCTGTGCTTGCTCTTGGCTACTGGAATGCAAATGCCTCATTCTGTGACTGTAGCTTGGATTTGCAGGCAAAAGTGCATATTTTCAAACACCCAACGTGACCAAATAATTGGTTTGTGTCTAGATAGTAGGACTGTTTTGTTTGTACTTGGTTTACCTTTAAGGGAAGGAAATAACTTGTATATGCTGTGGTGTGTTGCTGAGTAAAGATTTTTCCTTACAACTAAGGACTGATAGAGTCATGGGCTCCTTTTTATGCCTTGAGCAAAAAAATATATGTCTGCTTTGAGTTACTGAACTGCAAATACCTAGTGCATTAATGGCCTTTCAATTTAATCTCTGATCTGCATTACAATTAGCCTGAATATTTCAGTCTAATGGAAGGATTGGATTTCTTAAACCAAGATGATGCTTTTTAGGTGTTTATTTTGTTGTTGTTTTTTAATTACACTGCTTGCTAAATTGTTCCACAATTCAGGACAACTTTTTGTGAGGCCTATACAGTAGACTTTGTTTAGACACTGCTGAACTTTGAAGAAGTCTACACATGGAAAAAGAAGCTAGCTCTTTCAATTTGCATATGGGGCTTTATGGTTTGCTGTAGTTTTGTCAGTTGCCCAGATATGATAAGTGCATTCTAAATGAGTAATTAAATAAAGAGAGCTTTGTAGGGGCAAGCTGGAGATGAGAGCATCACCTTACAAAATGTGAGGTTCTGGATCCAAATAACCCTGCAACCCTGCAAGTTCCAAAATCATTGCTTGGAGGGAGCTCACTGACATGAATACATCATGTAAAAGTTTTAAATCATCCCCTGAAAGTGAAATCCTCCAGGCTGGAACTGTTGTTTACCTTTATGTTGCTTTTCTCATGTTATTGTGCTGCGTTTGATTTGGGGAGTGTGTGTGTGATTGTGACATAATAGGTTTTGCTAATGTGAATTAGGGAATGCTGCGTTACTCCAGACTGGTAGATAAAAAGTTTTATACCATCCCATGTTTTAGCTTTTTTAATCTGTGCCAGGTGCTAGAGGAAAAGTGAATTTTCAAATATTTTAATTAGTATTTCTCTTTTTGAAAACTTCACTTGACTTTTTCACTTTTGAAACCAGCTGTGTCACTTATTTCAGTGACTTCAAAAGCACACAGCTGCAACAACCTTGTAAAAAGTCTTCTTATGACCCCAGAATCACAGCTTTAAATTCTGTTGTCTCTTAGACCCTATTCTCCCCTCCCCTTTTCCCACCCTTAATGGCCACAACTTGGTGTCTTTATAGCTGGGGAAGCTGTTGTTGGTGTAGAAAAGAATTACAAGTCCACTGGGTTTGGTTTTTTTAAGGCATAGCTTTGAGGAAGACTTCCACTTTTTTAAGTGGCCAAAGAGGAAGTTATGAGATAGGGTAATTTTCGTGTTCAGGGAGAAGCAGAGCAGGATGGAATATTTTGTTGGGCTGTAGAAAAAGTCCTGTGAGCAGCGGTGGCATGTGGATTGGCCAAAAGTGAATGAACAGGGCGCTTTTGCCACCTTCCAGAAACCCTAAGGGAATTTGTATTTCTGTAGTTGTCTTTGGATGTGATATTACCCTTCTCATGAAAGAAAAGGGCCCATTAGCTCAGATCCATTTGTGGATTGCCACATCTTACATTCCTTTAGCCTTCATGTCTACCGTCTGAGATTCACGCCTGGGGTTTTTGTTCGTTTGTTTTAATCTGTCATTAGGGATCAACCTGCATGAGGAGGATCAAACTACTCCTTTAATCTGCAGTCCATAAGGAGTAACAATACTAAATTTCAGTGTTCTAGTTCAAAAGGCCAGTTGAGTAACAGACGCCCATAATGAGGATCTTCTGGTGACCCTCAGCTGAAGGGTCAAATTCGGGGTTTCCCCTGTGCGCAGAGCTCAGGGAACCACAGTGGATGAGTGTTACGTACATTGGATTCTGGCTCTGTCAAATGACTGAAATTAATTGCTGCTCTGTTAAACATCAGTGCTTTGTTTGAGAAGTGGAGAGTTTAAAAACTCAGCAAGAGCATTTTCAGTACGTGGCTGTATCCATGATCTGAACTGTGGGAAGTGTGACATGACATGCATGCAGATTTTGAATCTGAGCTTTCTGAAAGCTGTGGGTGTGTTAGGAAGTTTCTGCCCGTGGCTGAACTGCACAGCCTCTTCCAGGAAAAGGTGCTGCCTTGCTTATCCTCTCAGTCCCCAGAGAGTAGCTTTAGATGTGATGGTGAGGATACCAGCTCTGATTTTTATAGATCCAGGAGGGTGATGCATTAGGAAACACCCTGCAGCTTCCCTGTTTATTACATTTCTAGCAACCGTTCCTGGCTGCTGTCAAGTACTGAACCAAAATGGACTTTTGGTCTGGCTGATTTATGGCTGGTTTTGTATTCCCAGGCTCTGCTACTCTGACTCACAGATGGAGTCTCATTTGCCCCAAAACCTCCATTCCCATCATCTTCACCCAATAAGCAGTTACATTTGTGAGGACACCTGCTTTTGTAGCCTTGGAGGATTAACCCTGTCATTGCAGGAAGAATTGTTGTCTTGTGTTTCTTGCATCAGTCCAGCTTAGCTCCCACTCCTTTGTAGACGGACCGCCTACCTGTATAGCCGATCCTATTCCTTGTGTGGGTGGTAGTGCCCAAACTGTTGACATGTGGGCCTGCTATTTCATAAAATTTGTTAAATGAAAGTTGTTCTGTCCCTACAGAAGAGCGGGTCGTTCCCATTGAAGTCTGCCGTTCCAAATTGTCAAAGTACTTGCAGGGAGTTGTTTTCCGCTGTGATAAGTGTACCTTTACCTGCTCCAGTGATGAGAGCTTGCAGCAGCACATAGAGAAGCACAATGAACTGAAACCTTACAAATGCCAACTCTGCTACTATGAGACCAAACACACAGAGGAGCTGGACGCTCACCTTCGAGATGAGCACAAGGTAACATCCAAATAGTTTTCATTTGTAGCAATCTACTCTTTGCAAATGCTGTATTAGTTTACTTGCATGTCAACTCTGAGTAGCCAACTTGCCGTGTTTTTTTTTTCTGTCCCTCCCCAAATCTGGAAACTAATCCCATGTTGGGCTTTGTTTCTTTTTTTCTTTAGAAACTCAAAATTGAGGGTTTCTAAAGCTGTTCAGATTGATCAGAATTGGCAGACTGTTGTATGCAGGGTATGATTATCTGGAAAAGGCATTTGTGTATGCTAGGTTTATTTAAAGAGGGAAAAAAAAGGGTTGTGAAACAATATTAAGGCTGTGTGATTCAGCCTCTCTAAAAGGCAGGAGATTCCAAACATAAGATTGCTCTGGCAACTTCAGCAGCCTGACATGCCATGCATATTTTAATAACAAAGAGGGCAATACCTCCCCGTTTACATTTAACAAGGGAAAGATAAACAGCAAGTATAACTAGGTCCTGAGTTAAGACTGCTTTGGAGTTTTTGTGGAGTGCCTGAGTGCAGACCTGATCCAGTCTTTGAGAAGTCATTAGAGGCTTTCCACAGACTGTTAGCTTTGAATTTCTGTAACTGTGAGCTGTGTAGCTGAGAGATACTTAAATTCTAGAACTGAGATGTGTTTTAGAGTATTTGTTAGAGCGCTTCCTTGTCACATTTCCAGGGTAGGCAGCTATATGCCTCCACCTGTTGGAGCTGAGCTGCCCAGGTCCTCACTAAAAACTCACTCCTCCTTCATTGACTGAATGACGCTTTTCTTACAGCCAAATACATTTATATTGACAGTATCAGCAGCAGAAGTCCCAGCAAAACTTTTTACGCTTAAAAAATATTTGGCTGTCTTATAAAAACAAACTCTATAAACTTATGTTGGCCTGCTATGCTTATCTGCCCTCTTCTTTATTGCTTCTGGAGAGTCTTCTGCAATTCACATGGTACATGAGATGCTCCACGCCTCCTAGTCACCACAGCAAGGCACCTCGTGTATCCAGGAGGCGCTATTCCTCATTCTTTTGACACAGTGCATCAGGCTGGGAAGATTATTCCCTTACTTAGCTCTCCCTTCCAATCCGGACCTGCAGTGATGGTGCCAGTAGTTTAGGGTATCTTTTCCCCATTTCTCTTCAGTAATTTATATCTCGCTAATTTGTGTCCAAGTTCTGGGCTCAGATACCTCGGTGATACATTGCACCTTAAAGGGTTCCTGTGCATGAGATGAGTTGAATTAAGTGCCTTGCATGTGGTCTTGTTTGTTTGAATCTCAGTGGGTAACGTGTTAAGTCAGAGAACCTCATCACAGCTGTCTGTACGGAGTAGTCCTAGGAATCTGCACACCACCACATTTAGGATAGTTTGCTATCTGGAGACATACTACAGTCTAATTCACATGCTCCTTAGGTTCATTCATATTCCCTTTCCCACAGAGGGATAAAAAATAGTGGGTGTTGATATTTCATTCAGCATCTTGCAGGAGGTGTTGTACTGCACTCATTTCTCTGTCTCCATCCTCTCTGCCTCTGTGGCTCAGTGCCTGTGCTGCTGGAGGGCTGTCTCTTTGCATGAAAGATGAATCCAAAATCCTTCCCAGCAGTGATCAATGAGCTCAGAGGGTGCTTGTCATCCAACAAGTATTAGCCCTAGTGTCCTGGTCATGCTCCATGCTCCCCGCCTCTACTGTAAATCTGGATTGCTCCTCTGCTGTTTCTGTTGGATGTGGTGGAGTTCCTGACTTCCATGCCCTAAGCTGCTCCTTTCACGCTGCTGCTGTGAGCTGTTAAGTAACTGGTGCATTTCACCCTAGGGTTAGCTGAATTTGACTGCTGGGTGAAGTGTTCCCATTATAGTCTGTGTATCAGTTTGCAAAGCACTTTGCAGCCCTTCATAATGAAAATTAATCTGTTATTAATGAGTGAAAGTGTATGTGGCACACAGCAGCCATGTGCTTAGTAAAAGACCCATCCTTTCATGAATGAAGCTGAATGAACCAGTCACAAAGAATTTTCCTTCAGTGTGGGCGTGCAATAGCAGTGTTTGATCACAGCGGTTGAATGGTCCCATAAAAAGAGGATGCAACTTAAAGTGTTTTGCATTACTTGGAATTTTTTTTTTGTTTTAATACATCAAAACCAGGAAGAAATGAGGGGCGTTTACTGTATGTCATTAATTTTTGAAAACCAAAAATGAGAAATGCAGAATAAACAGCAAAAGAAGAATCACTATCATTGAAAAGAAATGAGTGTTAATTTGATTAGGTGACTGCATGTCACCTCTAGCTGAGCAGGCTTTGGGGTGTACTCGATTTTGCATATGTGATGATTTTTTGATTAGCTGATGATTGTGCTGATTGCTGACAAAAGTGTTTTCTTTCAAAGGTGAGTCGTAATTTTGAGCTGGTTGGACGGGTTAACTTGGACCAGTTGGAACAAATGAAGGGGAAAACAGAGAGCTCCAGCAGTGATGAAGAAGAAAAAGAAGAAGAGTTAAGCCCCAAGACTGAAGAGAGAGGTCAGTGCAGCTCTTTTTTTTTTTTTTTTTTTTTGCACTGCAACATGCCCCACCAGTCCCACCAAGCAAGGTCAGCTGTTGACTCTACATCACATTCCTGTAGAGCCATGCAGGCATGCCAGCAGGAGCAGAATAGGGCTTTTGTGAAGACACTGTTCCTGGGGGAATCTCGTGTTTCTAAGCCTTATTACAAGTTTTCTGTCTGTTAAGAAAATACGTACTATGAGAAAACACAGATAGAATCTGTGACTTATCTGCCCATGCAGATAACATCTATAAGGGCTTGGAAAACTACATAAGGGGAGTATTTTAGTGGTCTGTCAGATTTTCTGTTTTGGTAACCAATTTTCAGCTTTTCAGTCTGCATTGTTCAAGCAAGGGATGAAGGGTTGTGGCCAAACTTTTTTACGGGCTGTTATTAACTCCGTGCCCAGCATTCCTTGTCAGACAGAGTCAGTCCTGTTGCAGTTGCTGCAGTTGGCAGCTCTGGAGCCAGGGTAGGTCCATGACCCACCTGTACCATTGTGTATTTAAATATGTGCCTAAGGCTAATCCCACTGACTTCAGCAAGGCTGGGCCATGTGCTTGCTAATGCTTTTGGTTTGCTTGAAGTTAGATCAGCAGGGAAAAAGTAAGTTCTCTGTAAATTGAACTAAGGGTTTCTTGTCCTTCCCTTCCAACAACCTTCCCCCATGAAAACCAGGTTGTTGCAGTATCTGGTGTAAACTGTGTGTTGTCTAGCCTGCTGTGGTGCACAGTTCATGAGTCAAATGAGGTATGTTCACAACTCTTTAACATCTTTAACCCTGTGATGTCTGAATGTCAGGTTCCTGGGGTCACCTACCCTCTTGATGCTCACGACCGCAGTTAGCCAAGTTCTATGTACTTTAACTAAAGGTACACCACCATGTTTACTTTTTTCCTGCTGAATTTTCAGCTTTCAAACTCACTCGGGAGTTGTTTACAAAAGAAAATGTGTCTCCCTACATCTTTTCAGACCTTGAAAAATTCCAATTTCTGGATTCACTGGTTGTTTACAGAACAGGAGGGGCTCAGATCATGCTGCTTCTTTTAATAGCAAGACCCCAGTGTCTTGGCTTTTGTTTAGTGTCTCTGCAGCATAAATTTGGTCTGCACTTATCACCAGCACTTCAAGTGAGGTTAGTGATAGCTTTTATTTAAATGGGAAAGGAAGCGAGTTGGATATGAAACCATTTATGTTTTAATGAAAACATAATTAAAAGATCCTTCACAAGATCTTAGGTGGAACAGTAGAAAAATCAGAGGAGGACCTAAAGGGGTGTTTGTTCTATATGCATTTCAAAGTTCAGCATTAGTAACTCATGTGGAAACATGCTCGGGTGTCTGTTCAGGGACAGCTTCAACCCTCAGAGCTTCATGGCTGGAACAGTGATTGTGTAATGATTTGACTAAAGGACCAGCTCACTTTAGTTGCAGATGTAGGAGGCTGATTAATGTTTTGCATAGACCCACAGCTAGCAGGGGATGAAGAGTCACGCTGTCCTTGTGAGCATTACCTGAGCATTACATACAAGCACAGGTGCTGAAGCAACCTTGGAAGCCATGGTGTCTGGACCAAGGAGAAGGTGCTATCTGCCAAGCCTTACAAATCCCTGTAAATGCACCATGGGGAGGGGGACAGCCCAAGGTGAAGTTCATTGTTTAAGTTGGCTTTAGGTTACACTGTGAAAATGTAAAAATATCACCTTCTATTCTGGAGATTTAAATTTGCAGGGATAATAGATAAGCGTTATCCCCATGTTTGATGTGATCAATAGTTAAGCAAGGGATAGTGTCTTAATAATTCTAATTTTTATTTTGTACTTTTTTCACCTGTATCTGTGTTTTTTTAATCTGTGACTGGCTAAAATGATTTCTGCATGTTTGTTCAGATGACCAGTCTAAAAAATCATGCATATTTCCAAGTTTGTTTTGCAGCTCTTCTTTCCTGACTGGCCTGTAGGGTCAATGTTTCACCATTGTTATTTTTTCTCCTTTTTAATCTGTTACCATTTGTAATATATTACACTAAAGTAGGTAGAAAATGCAGAAAACCCTTGTGCCTACTTCAGCTAGGGTATTTAGAAAAGGTCCAGTTGTATTGACTATATTTTTCTAGCCAAGTTGTGGATTACCACTGCCAGGTTGCAAGATGCAAGGTACCCTTTCAAAAAATGTCCCAGTGAGACAGGAACTGAAGGCGTGGTTGGATGCTGAGTTGCATACTGACATCTCCCTATGGATTTTCAGAAGATAGTTCCAACACAGAAATGGTTTGCCCTGTTAGCAGAGGACCAGACCTATGGTTTTAAATATAGCCCGTCACAGTGGCTAATGCTGTCTCAGCTTTCAAACCACATCGAACTGTGTAATCCTATATGCCACTCGGGTGCTTTTGACAATTCTAGCCTTTGTGGTGTTAGCAGGAAGTGGGATTTGCTGAGAGTGCCTCTGTGTGCTCCGAGTATCTGGAAGCAAATGCTGTCTGAACCTTCTGAAGTCTGTGACTTTGGCAGAACCAGGATTTTTTCCCGTGAGTCAAACAGCTGCCTAGATTTGCCACTTTGACTTCAGGCTGATATGTGCAGTACTGAAGGTGCAAAGAAGAGAGTGTTGCTTTTCCAAATGGACTGTTGGACAGTGGACCAAAAAAGGGCTATTGCCCATGTGAACAGGCAGAGCTGGGCAGCAGAGCTCAGCAGAGCTGAACTGCTATCTTGGACGGGAAAGGAAGGGAGTCATTGGCTGCTGGTAAAGGACAGTAGAAAATATATTCACCTGGGAAGAAGAAGATGAGGGGGGAAAAAGAGGGTGTCTGGCATACACCATGGAAAGAACTGCTCCCCCTGGTAGGGACTGCATCCCAGAGGGACTGTCTATTTTTACTGACCTTTATGTCTTGGTCTTAGTAGAAACTGGAATCGAGAGGTGTTTTTCCACAGTAGACAAAAATAAATGTCCATGAGTGCTTGTATGTGTGATGCAGGAAAACTGCAGAGAGGTCAGGTGTCTGTGCAGTCTGTTACCTCTCTTCTGCAGGCCCCAGAGAAGAGCAGCTTCTGATGCTCCTCCAGGGAAGCAGTCCAAATTCACAGCACTAGAAGCAAAACTGTTCTGGAAGTAGGGTGAACAAGATAGTGTTTTCTGAAGAGGTGATGGATTTACTAGAGTAGCACTTGCTAGTCTTAATGGGAGTTGCAGGTGTAAATCATGGGCTGGTTTGGGTTGGAAGGGACCTTTAAAGATCATACAGTCCAACCCCACTGCCATGGGCAGAGACATCTTTCACTAGATCAGGTTGCTTAAAGGCCCATCCAACCTGACCTTGAACACTTCTAATGATGGGGCATCCACACCTTCTCTGGGCAACCTGTTCCAGTGTCTCAACACCCTCATCTTAAAAAATTTCTTCCTTATGTCCAGTCTAAACCTACCCTCTTTCAGTTTAAAACCATGACCTCTTGTCCTGTCACTACAGGCTCTGGTAAAAAGTCTCTCTCCATCTTTCTCAAGCCCCCTTTAAGAATTGAAAGGCCGCAACAAGGTCTCCTGGAGCCTTCTCTTCTCCAGGTTGAACAACCCCAACTCCTCCCTGTTTGAGCAGAACAGCCTCTATCTTGTGTGTCTCCTCTCTGCAGAGTCCCAGAATAAACTTCCTATTGTGTACTATACAGTAGGTATGTTCTTGTACAGAACAGCGGCATTTGCCTCTAAAAGTTTTACCGTCCATAAATATTTGTCCCTGTACCATGACTAGTCTGTATATTGTGGTGTGTTTATAAATTTGTACCACACATAAGGTATTCAAATCCAGATGTAAACTGAACTAACGGCATTGACTTACTTTCTGGTGTTCCTCTTGGCACAGAACCTTGCTTTGTGATATTTAACAACATAATAAATCACTGACAGTAGGAAATACAAAGTGAGGTTTTTCTTTTAGAGGGAAGAGGCAAAAAATAATGTTAAGAACCATTCCTTATAGAACTTCAGTAAAGGCTAACTAGTGAGAAATGTGTCACAAAAATACATTTACAGGACTTACATAAGGATAACAGGGAATGTGTGGGCAATTTTAAGTTTACAGGCTGATCTTGAACAGAGTAAATCTGAGAGTGAAGAAATCAAGTGAGCAGAGATCAGAACTAAAATGAAGCAAAATCCATTTTCTTTTATTATGTAGTTTGGGAGGAGCCAGAAAGACATTCTGTTGATTTCTTGCTTAAGATAATCCCTGCTAAGGAATTAATGCTCTGAGCAGATGGTGCTGTCTCATTTCCAGCAAAAGAATCAAGTGAGATAGTCCATACAATTATTTTTAATGGCTTGTGTGGTGATCTTCTTAATTTGTGAGAAAATGTTTCATCTTTTGTTGAAGCTGGCTGTGTTCATATGGAGCTTGGCTTTCAGAAGTACTGCTCCCTGAGCTGCCAGTTACTTCACTTGTATTACTAGGTGCTTGACACTTCTGCAAATGAGGCCCCAAGCACTTTGTATAAAAGATTAGGATGGGATGAAACACCTATGCAGTTAAGATGCAAGACTTAACCCATGAGACTTCATGATGAAGGGATATCTATTTATTATGAGGATCGCATGTTAAATATACCAAGTCTTTGTTTCCTAGAATTTGTACTAGCAATTCAAAAACTATAGGTGGGCTTTAGCGGTTTTTTTGACTTTGCTTTCAAGCCGTTTCAGCCCTAAACTTCTCAGTTTTGGTTTTGAATTAAAACTCTGCAGTCTCTTCATTTGTTGAAATACAAGAACAGAGAGTAGTAACTCGTTACCCTTACTTGCAGAGATGCTTTAAGACTTAGGATGGGATTTGTCACTTGCAGTGTCACTTTGCTTTGGGGGAGTTGCATTTTCACAAACACAGTTATTTGATAGTTAAGTCCTTTCGCTTCTCAGGGATGAGAAGGTGCAGCAGAGAGGACTAGAGCAGGATCACAGTGGTCCCTTCTTGACCTGGCACTTCTGAATTCACGGGCTATGCTGTGTTTTTCCAGATCCCATGATGTTTCCTGACAGCGGTGCTTCAGGGAAACGCTTCCCGTGCGAGTTCTGTGGCCGATCATTTACAGAAGGCTCTGAGTGGGAGCGGCATGTGCTGAGACATGGCATGTAAGCTGGTTTACATTCCTTTGCCAAACAGCCAAAGGTAACAGTAGATCTCTGTGCATTCCCCGCCACCCCCTTCCTCACCTCCCAAAAAGCCCTGTGATGAAGGCAAACACAGTTCTATGAAGAACAGTTCTGTCTATCGTAAGTGTGGATACAGTCATCAGATGTCTCTGCATGGGAAGTGCCTGTTCATCCTTTTTAACTCTGCTGCCCAGGGTGGCTGTAGACCGTAGGGTTTAACTGTGATTCTAAAACTTAAGATTGTCCCAAGGTGAATACCACTTGACCAGGATTAAGTTTACCTGAGTGTACTGTTGATTTTGCCTGCCAGCAGAGCAGCGTAAAAATGGCAGAAAATTATATGGAATGTTCTAGGAGGGAACTGGGGTTTTTTTCCCCCTTTATTGTTGTATCTCTTTTGCATGCTTGCAGCTAAACTTGCATAGCAGTACAAAGAATTATGTGCAGAGAAATGTCAAGACCTTCAAGGGAAGTAAAATCAATCTGAATTAACTCCTCCTAAATGTGCATAGTTCACAATTAACTCCTCCTAAATGTTCACTAGTTCATCTTCATAGTGAAGATCTTTGCCTTTCGATAGCAGTTTGCACACTGTGGCATGATACGCATCACAGATAAGATAGGCATCTCTGGAACAATCATTTTCCTTCTTTTGATGAAGATCTCGTTGGTAGCAGAGATCTCTTTGCTCACCAGAGTTTTTTCAAAGAGTAGATTTCATTCAAGGTTGCTTGTCATGTGGAAGACATTTGAGTATGATACTGTAGGTTAACTGCGATGGGATGAGAAATATTACTTCTCTTACCCTTAATCTTCTCTGCGTAAATGTGAGTACTTGAAATGTTGCAACATATAAAAAGTTTTATTGGATCGTTAACTCTTTGGGAAGAGTACTCTTTTCCTGTGCCTTTGGTGCCTTGTAAGTCTTGTTTACAAGGGACTGGGATAAGGGGAATAAACTTTTAAGTCAGAATTGGGATTCTTCCCTCTCATCTCATATCTGTCCCAGTGTAGAGCAAATAAAGATTTGGTTTCAAAGCTAGAATGTCATGGGTCCCACTGGTAGCTTCATTCCACTGCCTCTCGTTTTGAGCACGAGCTGGCAATGGTGTGGCTGCTTGCATCTACCTTTTTAGAAAGTGCTCTGTTTTTCTCCCTCGTGTGATGTGCACAGATTGGCTTTTCTGTTCTCTATATCAACTGTAAGTGTTTCTGTTTTCTGCCGCTCGGCTTTCCAGGGCACTGAATGAAAGCAAGCACAGGACCAGTGAGGACAGCCTGCCAAAGGAGGACGTAGAAGAAACTGTTAGCACACTGACAGAAGAAAAAGAAGGCATTGAGAAAATGGTGGTGGACTATTCCCACAACAGTGAAACAGCAGTCAGCGTGGTAGCTGCTGACAAACCTCTCCAAGACAACTCGGAGGCCAAAACCGAATAAGCATTTGGTGTGATTCTAATCAACATACTTGAACAGTGATGAACGGGGTGGGGTGGGTGGGTGGGGTGGGCAGAAGGAAGAAATAAAGCTGCTTTTAGGACTGAATGATCTATTTTCAAAGCACTGGTACCTGTGTGAGTGTGTGTATATTAAAGTTATTTAAGTGATGGAATAAGTGGCTCCATTACATCACTGCATCTTTTCTTCTGGATCTTGACAATGGGAAGTTACATTCATCTTGGACTAATGAAGCAACTCCCCGTATTCCTACATTACACATCGTGCTTTGCAGTGGAGACTTGGATTGTTTGTGAATGGAAGCGTCGTGAGCATGGAAGAAGTGGGGGGGACGACTTTTCAACGCACAAATTTGTGTGCGTTTTTCTAGTTTTAATACATAACGCTTTTCCAGACTGAATGCAACTGCTTTAGAAAAGAAAAAAAAAGAGGAAAAAAAAAAAAAGAAAATAAAAACAAAACAGAAACTGCTTTGCTTAAAACAGTCACCTGTTTCCTAGTACCTCAGAATTAACCAAGGGAGATCTCTGCATTTGTCAGTACTACCTGTTGTTGTTGTGGTTAAATGTAGAGAGACTGCTGGGCAAGGTGGTGAATGGAGGAAGAAAAAAAGTTTTAAAGAAAGGAAAACAAATTGTGCTTAAAATCCCAGTGTGGGTTTTATTTCTTAAAATACTGTGATTTTTTTAATTATTTTAGTAAAAAAAAAAACAAAAAAAAGAGAGAGAGACTTTAATTCCTAGATAACTGTTTGTGAATTGTCATCCTTTATTCCAGGTAAGCTGTTTGTTAGTATTCAGTTATAATTTTAGGATTTGATAGATTTCATGTGACTGATTGTGCGGTTTTGTTTGCCACGTGTTTATTTTCTATCAGCCTGAGGTGTTACAAATACAGCACAATTAAGTTTCTCATGTAAAGTGAGTATTTCTTTTCGAGGGGGGGACAGGGAAAGGAGACTAGATCTTGTGAATAGAACTTTTTGTTGTTGTTGTTGCTGTTGTTGTTAATTTTAAACATATGGAAATAACAAAGAAGTTTTAACTTTTTTTTTTAAAAAACTAAAGAACCAAACTTACGGCACAGCTATGCAGCTCGCGGGCCAAACACATAGGTCCTCATAACTGTTCTGTTGCTTGTCATATTAACATCTATCAGTCTCACACCAGTAACTTTTCGTTAAGATTGGCTGCCTTTTTTTCTTCCGTCTGTGGTGTGCGTGTTTTCTTTTTGTTTTGGTGCGGTGGGAGGGACGGGTGTCTGTTAACACATCTTTTTGCAAGTGGAGGTGAAATAGTTACATACGACATTGAGCCTGGAGAACTACTTTTACTCGATTCAAGATGGAGTTGCTAAGTTTTTCCCCTCCTCCTTAGCTTTTAGAGTGAGGGGAGCAGTGTAGAATGAATAGGAACCTGCATACCTAAGTGGCTGATCCTGCACTACTTCTTGGGTGGAAAGCCTACCAAACTCAACAGGAATTTTGCCTGAGCAATGAATACAGGATCTGGTGCCCATGGTATGTTCTGATTGTGAACAAAAAAAAGAGTTTCTTTCCAAAAAGTAGAAAGTACTTGACTGAAACCTAGTTTTAGAAATGCATGTGTCTTTGTTTGTTTTTTTTGTTTTGGGGGGGATCTGTGGGAGGGGGAGGGGGGAAAATAGGAAGCTGCTGAGGAAACGGTGTCCTAGAGAGCTTCACATAAAATTGATGGCAAAAATGTTGCATTTGTGGAATAAGTGCTACTTGAGAAGCATGGTGTTTTGCTTTTGGGGATTCATCATTTGTGTGTTAAGGGGATTCTTTTGATTTTTTTGTTGGGTTTTTTTTGTTTTGTTTTTTGAAGTAGGGAGGGAACGTCATGGAAAAACACATTGGAGGGACAAGTATAAATACACATTTTGTGTCTGTATTTGTTTTTTAATTGGCCTCATTTCAAATGTATTTAAACAGTTCCATACCTGGATTGGGTGTTTGTAATGGTTACCAAAAATGAAAAAGAAAAAAAAAAAATGATTGTGACATGCTTTTATCACTACTTTATTTTTCAAATAACATGTAAATATTGTAATCCATTTTATTTTGTTTTGCTAACCTGTTAATAAAAAATATGGGACCATTATCCTTTTAACAAGCCTAGAATGTCATATTTTTTTTTCCTTTTTTTCTTTTCCCGAAAATGTATACCTGATATATTGTGGACACACATTTTAGATGCATTATTATGATTCTGTTGACTGTAATGACATAGAATTGAAAATAACATTTTTTTCATTGTTTAATTTATACAGAGGACTTTTTCAGAGTTTGACAGAAGGAAATAATAGCAAAATGCTAACCCATTGGCTTCAGCACTCGGTATTTCCTGATTTTAAAATTACTGCTTACTGATGGGGGATAGGAAGGGGATACTGAACTGTTGCACTGACGGGTTTGTTTTTTTTAAAAAAAAAAACAATGAAAATTAATAAAAACTTTTTAAGAGTGAATGCTTGCGTGTGTGTAGTTTTGTATTGGCAACTCTGATGATAGGTCTGTACAAGTGACTGGTTCTGCAATTGGCAGCTCTGGGAGGGAGCAAAGCACCCTTTTTCCCCTCTGCACCCTTTCCTCCCCTATTTCACAGGGAATTTTGGATTTACAGGTGGGGGGGGGGCGGGGAGTGACTTCTAGCTCACACAGGTCTAAGGTCTATCACATCCCAGAAGAATGTCTTGAATATCCACCAGCCCAACATCCATTAGAGGTCAAGGGCACACTGCCAAGGTCTGCTGACTCCTCCTGAACCCAAACATAGAAATGAAGGAATTTTGCAGGCTGTCTTGAAAGATCAAAATAGATGGGAGACAGGCTGGTATTTGGATTATCAACTCAGTCTCCTCATGAGTTGGGATATTGTAGGCTCCAATATCTGATGAGCTACTGGATCCAGCATTGAGGCTGTGCTTAATGGGAGTCAAATATACAGCCAGTAAGATGGAGCAAGAGGCATCTTTTTTTCCTCTTTCTCCATTGAAAACTTAAAATGATGCTTGTGGTATTGTCTTGGAATCTTTCTTTGCTAAATACAGATTTTTAAATGCACATTCAGAAGATGTCAGGTTTTTTTCTGGGTGTGTTTTAATCAGATCCTGTTTCCAGTTTAAGTAACTTTTTGATTGTATTGGATCTGGATCTCAACTGAATGTGTGTGATGTTAAACAGTACGAAAGCTTTGATCACCTGATAGCTTTACGTGCTTCACCTTTCTCCCCAGGAGTCAAAATATTTCTCTGTTAAAATACTTATTTCCTTATTCTATGTTTACGGGGGGAGGGGGGGGGAGAAAAGGATGTGTTTTAGGCTGCTGGAATTGCTTTTTTTTCAGTGGTCTCTGGAAACATTTGTTCATGAGGGGGACCTACAAACTGTATGTTCTAGCCCAGAGCTAACCTGCACTTCCACCAATTTGAAAAGAGAAAGGGTTGCTCAGCGGTACACCACTAACAAGAATTGCATAACTGATGTAATGAAAGACCTTAGGATGATTTCTAGAATATTACTGTTGTATTATCCCATTCACCTCAGTGGCAGGATTGTGTGAGTTTGAAACAAGGCCCTTAATCTTCCCAGTTTTAGGTTTCTGGCTGAACGTGACTGGATCACCCGCCTTGAGATTCCTGTGCTGAATTGAAACACAACAAGAGGGTGGGAGGAAAGAGGCAAAGGAAATAGTTACTAACATGATCCTTTACTCACATTACTTCTCTGCCTTGCCGGACAATTCCCTTTCTTGTAGCTGGGAGCCCTGGGCTTCACAGGGAGCATTTGTGCCGTGGGACAACTGGTGTTCTGCACACACTGTACTCCCAGACTCATTGTCCTTCCTTTTCTTAAGAAATCTGGGTAAATGTTTGCCACGTTATTGCTAGCTGACTGCTGGCATTTTCTTTTGGTCTAGAGGTACAGTGCCTGAATGCTCTCCATGCAAAGATCTTGCCTTCGTATTCACACTGGTGCAAAGGTTTTGCAGGAGTTGCTATGGGAAGGGAGACCACTATCTCCCTCCCTTGCAAACACACAACCTCCCTGGAGGAGAGTTCAGCAGTTGAGGTTACCCTGTGACTCAGGGACCAACACTGAGGATTGGCAGGGTCACGGTAAGTAAGGCTTATAGGTCCAGAACTGTAGGGTTTCCAGTGGAATGTCCGCTTTTTGTGAAGTGATAGGGACTATGTAAAACATTGATACTTGTGGCCCAGTTATCTTGGAAACTGGTGCCGCACAGAAGACTTCATGTGAACTTAAACAGCAAAAGTCAGTCTCTTGGCTTCAAGAAAATATCTAAATACAATTGCAGATGTTCAGTACATTTCAATTAAAACTGCCCCAAGTTTCTCCACTCTTCCTCACCCTGAAGTCTTTCTTCAATATTTTTCTGATAACACTGGACTTTTCCACCATGAAAGCCAGCTGTCTGGCTCCAAAGCAGCAAGATTACTGAATAGGAAATGATTCTGGGTAAGAAGATTTTGGAAAAGGGAATGTTTTAGTCCAAGATAGGCTTAAGATGTTAGAGAAACCTTTCTTTGTTTGCAGCATGGTTAATTCCACACCCCCCACACCAACCGCTGCTGGAAACAGGGATTTCGGTTTGAGCAGTCTGGAGTACAAAGTTTAGCCTTGAAGGCTACAGTCCTTCCAGGATGCATCTTGTAAACCTTTTATTGTCTTCTCATCTGCCACGTACCAAACTGTCCTCAGATAAACAGATGGGTGCAAACACCCTGTGAACCAAAGGTGGGGCTGGGTGGCATAAGTCGAAGAGCAAGCATCCTGGCCAAAGTCTTGGTAAAGAAAGCTGATGCATATTTGGATCAACCGATGTTTGGAGAGCCTACCTGAAGGCATTGTCTTTCCTGCTGCGTTTGCAGTTGCTTACCTGTGTGTGGAAACACAGTGCGTATTTTCCAAGGGTAGAGGGAGAGAAGGAAGCCTGATTCGTCAGATATGCAGGACATATGTGTGTGTAGCTGTAAAGGGAGAAGACATTTGGGTAGGACAACAGGATAGCTTTTCTACTGGCAGAGTGGTGCAGCACTGGGGCAGGTCAACCCATGAGCATGTGATATCTTCACTGTTGGTGAAAGAAAATGACAAAGCCATGACTGACCTGGTCTAGTGTCGGCAATAATCCTGCTTTTGGCAAGAGATTGGACCAGAGACCTCCAGAACTCCCTCCCAGGCCCATTTCCTACTTGAATTTCTTATTTTCCTATTTCTTCGGTGTTCTCTTAACCTTTGATTTCTCCAGCTTGTCTCTGACTCTTCACAAGCCCACGTTTTTGGTGAAGTGTGAACTGCTTTAAGGACGTGCTCACTGACTCATAGGCTCGTCTCTAACTACCATTTCTGTCTGTCCTATGTCCAATCATTTTTGACCAAAAGGCATGCCTTCCATCTAAATGTATGCTCAGTGACATATAATGTACCTAAGGCGATGACCTCTTAGCAGGATCAAAGCAAATTTTATCAGACTTTCTCTATGGGTTTATATGCATCATTAGCAAGGGACAGCACCAAACAGCTCTTAGATGTAGAAAATGGCTATTACGTAGGAGAAGATATCGATCTGTATTTCTGCATTTCATCTTGGCCCCAACTATTTAATTAGTTCTGACTTGAATCCTACAATTCCTTTTCTCCAGCACTCCCACAATATGCTACAAATCAAGTGAAATACCCAACAAAATAGTGTCAATGTGGAGGAGTTTTGTTTTTGCTTTGCTTTTGTGATTGAGCCAGTATTCTCGCTTGTTACAACTGGAGGAATCCAATCCAAAGTTCTGTCAACTTGGAAAAAAATAAGGAAAACAGCATGAAAAATAAGCAAAATAAAATAACTTATCATGCAATGCATTTCATTGTGTAGCAACAGATGGAGTGTGCAGCTAAGTGTCAGGTAGCACTATTGGCTTTTCTTTTACTGCATTTGAGATCTGTTTTGTTCTAGCAGACTGTGGGAATTGACCAGATCAGGTCTGTTCCCTGTCTAGTTCAGTGTCACGACTCCTGAAGGAAAAAGCAGGAAGTCCCATGGTGAGCAGGAAGGGAATAATCTGTCCATAATGAAAGTCTCATCTTAATCCGTTTTGATGATAGCTTTATGTACAGAAGCAGAAGGAGTACTACCTCTTTCACATTCCTTTTATGTTATACTAATATAAGTTACAGTACTTTTGCTACTGATTCCATTTTAAATTTTACTGAACTCTTGGTTTCTCTGATGAGAACAGACAGGTAAAGTATTTTTGTGTTAAAAGAAATATTGTTATTTTATTATCCTAAAAAGAAACGCTTCCTAAAAGTTAGTTGTGTGATCTCTGTTATTCTTATGTTATTCATAAAATGGATTTTTTCATGTACATAAAATAATCTGTCAAGAATTCCAATTGATTCATTTCAGCTAGGATGCTTAGGAAAAAATGAAGTCAGCTGCTGGAATGAGAAGAGACACGCTTCTCTTTTTCTCAAATAATTTGCGTCTTTGAATAGTTGGTGTAAAAGCAAAAATGCCTCAGCTTGATTCTTGAATTCTCTATTGAGTTTACACTTCTATTAATGAAGAGCTTAGCTCAGTCTAGCCAACTGTACATGCATGACTTCCAAATCTAAGTGAAATGTGTCTCTTTGCAGCTGTTCTGTTGTGCTCTCAGTAGTGTTTAAAGAGAGAAATATATTTACCAGCTATGCCTCAAATTAATTTAGCTTGTGTTGAAAATGTTGGACTGAAATTTTAACTTTTCTCTGCAACTGAAGGAAATCATATCTAGCTACTGGGCCAAATGATGCTTCAAGTCTTTGTGGAATCATTTAGGCTGAAGTCACTGAAGACTTCTAGCGGAGATGCTGCAGTAAAAGGAGTGGTAGTTTTGGTCTGTATGAACCAGTAGATAATTAGAAGGCAAGCTCCATAAAGCAATGAGTCTTTGATGTCTTATTTCCAGAAAAAATCTTTTCCTCTGCTTAGACTCTTCAGGACCTCAGGTATGTGATTGTTGAAACCACATGATTTAAGTAAAAATAGTCATTCAGAAGTAGAAAGGATTTTGTTTCTCATAGGTAAATAAATATACAGCACTAAAACCATGTTGCCTGCAGAAAGAAGTAAGGTCTTTGAGCCATCTTGCTGCAGCTGCAGGGTATTTCTTGCTATTACTATAGGAGTCTCCTCCTGGAAAACAGGTTAGAAAATGAGGTTTTCTTTCCCCATTCCTCAGCTGCTCCTGTAATCGCCTCTTCCACCTTCCTTTGCAGGATTGCTCTTAGTAACCAGATGACAAACTCTGGCCATGCTGGAGCCGGTAGGAGTTGGGCTGTTGTATTTAGGAGACTGAGAACATTAGCGTGGTTGTTGGTGCTAGAGGAAGCCCAGGCTCATGTCCATGCAAGACTGAAACTATACAGATACTGTCCCTGCCTGGAAGGGAGGAGCATACAGCAAGGCAAGAAAACAGAGCTGTCTGCTAGGCTTCGGTTGGGACCAGACATAATCCATCTGGCGATCAAAAGAGTATCTTTGTGCTTGCCTTCATCAGTCCTTATGATCTGTTCTGGAGGGGAGGTGCAGACAGGACGTGTGCTTTTTCAGCTCAGTTGCAGAAAAAAGCTTTTCTGGGGTGAACTAATTTCAGTGTGCCTGATCCTTCTCAGAGAAACTGGTTGGTTTTCTGTCCTAGTCAACAAAAACAGGAAGGACAGGAGATCAGATGCAGATATCATATCCCATGTAATTAACTCAACTAACAGCAGCAACAAATGTATAATTACATTCTTATCATCAGATTAAATATATGTTGTTATTTAATCCACTTAACGTACATGTTTAGCAATTAGGACCTCATTCTGCAGGGATTCATGCTGTAACTTAGATTTCCTTCCATGTAATTTAATTGGAAAGCTGACAAGGAGATGCTCTTTTCCCATTAATTTATATCAAATGGGTGTTGTCCCTGAGTGAGTGGGCTGTTCCTAGGGACACTGTGCAGTCTGGGAGAGCCTTAGGGTGAGGTGGAAAAGAGGAATAAGGGATAGGATCTCCAAACCAACATGCTGGTTACACTCATGGTGGCAAAAGTAAGCAAATTCATTACTTCCTTGGCAGCCTCCTTGCCTTTCAACATTCATAATGGCAGCTTGGGTTTTTTAGAAGTCTCAGGGTGCCTGTTGGCATCCTTTGGCATCTGTATGGTTCTGAAAACATCTGAAAATCATGCTTTCCATTGCAGGACGTATGAGTTCAGGACCTAATACTGGAGTTTGTATTATAGGTGTGCTGGTGACCAACAGGATCTCCTGGCACTTCTTTCTGATTGCAGATGTGGAAGAGTCACTTTTCATGGGGAGTCTCCATTCACCTGGAGCAGAGGACTTCAGTCATCTGCTGCAGATCTTTTGGTCTTTGCCTGGGACAAAAAGTAGACCTCCTCCTCAGTGTCATCCTTGAGAGCAAACTCTGTGATTACACACTTTGCCTTCAAGTAGAAGCATGATCAGGTACCGCTATCAGTCAGCAATGGAAAAGTGCTGTGCTCACAGGTGGTTAATCGGTTCAGGGAAGAGGTGATTTTCATGCAAAAAGGGAACCTTGAACAAGATGAGCAGCCAAGATTTCTCAATTAAAATGTTCAGATTCCATTTCAGAGAGCTCCATCCCAATATGAACACTAGCAAAGGCTGTAAATGAAACAGCAAGGGTGTAATACAGATGAGCTGTTCTCCAGCACTCAGGTGAGTTTCTGCTTTATGGAAGTTTACTGACTGATCCTGTGTTTTAGTCATACTTTCTGCAAATAACAAGAACTCCATTTCATGGTTGGTTCTTATGCACATGTAGGTGGTTTGCCTTTCTATCAAGATAACTTATCTCAAACCTGGCCATTATGCTTATATTTTCCAGATGTCTAATGTCATCTGAAAGCTAATGATGGAAAAGGGAAAATGCAAAACCAGCGAGTCATGGTACAAGCTCGCTTCCTAATTTTTTTCTGTCCGTGGGGTTATCTGTAACTACCATCCATGCTGACATAGTGCTTTTCCTCACAGACCTCAAAGCAGAGGATGAAGAGAGGTAAAATGCAAGTACTTCTTCTTTTCAGCACTGAGGTGTCTGATCTCTTGGAGCTGGAGCTGGGTGCAAGCTATCCTCTCAGATCCAAATTGTGCATAAGCTTTGGAGAAGTCAGGAGCTGAATACTGCCCAGTCCCCATGGTAGGTCAGACTGAAAACTTACAGCATGTCTGAATCCTGATCAAAACTTTGTGGCTCAGAGCCATCTCTAATCTGAACATCTAAATTGATGCTTCCTAAATAACCCCTCTGTGCAGCTGTTTCATTGCTGGACTGCTTTGTTCTGCACAAGGTTTTCCAGACGTCTTTAGCTGTCTGTGAGCAGTGAGGAATCTTGTTTGCTTCTTCAACAGCAGGTTTCCAGCACAGCTTTAGTTAGACCAGATTGTGTCCAAGTTCAGGCTGGGATTTCTTTCTTTTAAAGGTAGTGATAGTCCTCTCTCAACTAACTTTCCTGTGTCACGAATAACATTCACTAAATCTATAATATTTAGACTTTGATTCCTCTCAAAGCAGGAAGAGTTGTACAAACTTGCATTCAAAATTCCTAAACCTTAATTCCTGTTTATATTCCAGTGACAGACAAGGGCTTAAAACTATTTATAAATGTCTCTTATCACCGTTTCAAGGTCCCCTTCATGGAGAATCCATAGCACTAGGAAGGCTTCTGTTGTTAATGAAGTATTCAAATTATTTTAATTCTCATGTTTCTTTTCACTAATGGTAGTCATAATTTGAGCAAAAGCCCATTAGTATTTCATGCTAGTATCCTTTGTCACTAATGCTCTCTCAAATAGAGTAATTTATAGTTAGAGGATGGAATAAAAAATGGAACAAGACACTAATCTTTTTGTATATGACAATAGCATAAAGAAGCCATGTCACACAAGTATTTTTGTAGTGCTTGCTGTAGTATGAACAGAGCACAAACCCTTCACCAAAAAATCTTACCATCTAAGGGACAAACAAGTTGTGGCTTACTGTCGGAACAGAAGGAGGTTTTAATATCTCCATTTGCTAGATGGAGAACTGGTATAGGAAGTAGAGGAAATGATGCTGTCTTGGGGAAATCTACCATAACCGGAAAATAAATTCTGGTAAGTTGGGTCCTTGTCCATGGCCTTCGCTTGAAGACCTTCATTTCTTTTTTACCAGAGTAAGAATGTAAAACCAGGAGGGACTGTCTGCATCATGGAGTTGGATCCTGCCAAACTAAGCCAACCATAAAACTGGTTCAGCCCTGAAAAATGCACTGAACATCTGCTCCTGTGCATAGAAGGACACTAAACCCACCTCAGAACTAGGCAACAAATGCCAGGCCAAGAGTAACACCTCCTGAACAAAGAATATAGACCTGTGTCATAGACATGCTGTGTCATAGAGTAAGAAGATCCATTTTTCTCCAATGACTTTCAAGACATGTTCAGGTCCAGGAGAGAGGAGAAATGTGTTCTTTCCGCAAACTATTTGTTTCCTTTGAGCAGCTTTGTATTGTCCAAACTCTTGGTAAGGACACAAATTAGTTCCTTTATAGGTTAGATGATACCAGGATTGCTGGTACTCTTGCTGATGGTTATTGAAGACTTGAATCAGTTTCCAGGGATTAGGAGGGTACTGGGTTTATGTAGCAAGGTTTTGGTAGTGGAGGGGGTCTACAGGGTTGGCTTCTGTGAGAAGACACCAGAAGCTGTCCCCATGTTGGACAGAGCCAGCTCCAGCTGGGTCCAAGATGGACCCACCACTGGCCAAAGCTGAGCCCATCAGCGATGTTGGTAGTGTCTCTGTGATAACATATTTCAGAAACGGTAAGAAACACTGCGCAACAGCAGCTATGAGAGAGGAATGAGAAAGTGTGAGAGAAAGAGCCCTGCAGACACCAAGGTCAGTAAAGAAGGAGGGGGAGGAGGTGCTCCAGGCACCAGAGCAGAGATTCCTCTGCAGCCCGTGGTGAAGACCATGGTGATGCATGTTGTCCCGCTGCAGCCCGTGGAGGTTCCCATGCCAGAGAAGGTGGATGTGCCCTGAAGGAAGCTGCAGCCCATAGAGAGCCCACGCTGGAGCAGGCTCCTGGCCCATGGACATGAGGTTTTCTGGCAGGACCTATGACCCCGTGGGGGACCCATGCTGGAGCAGTTTGTTTCTGAAGGACTGCACCCCAGGGAAAGGACCCACATCAGAGGAGTTTGTGGATGACTGTCTCCCATGGGTGGGACCCCACGCTGACGCAGGGGACGAGCGTGAGGAGGAAGGAGTGGCAGAGACAACGTGTGATGAACTGACCACAATCCCCATTCCCCATCCCACTGCACTGCTCGGGTGGAGGAGGTAGAGAAATTGGGAGTGAAGTGGAGCCTGGGAAGAAGGGAGGGGTGGGGGGAAGGTGGTTTTAGTTTTGTTCTTATTTCTCATTATCCTACTCTGTTAGATTGGCAATAAATTCAATTAGTTTCCCCAAGTTGAGTCTGTTTTGCCCATGATGGTAATTGGTGAGTGATCTCCCTGTCCTTATCTCGACCCACAAGCTTTTTGTCATATTTTGTTCCCCTGTCCCATTGAAGAGGGGGAGCGATGGAGTGGCTTGGTCGGCATCTGGCAGCCAGCCAAGGTCAACCCACCACAAGGAGCTATCCATCTCTTCGTCCCACAACTGCTCACATATAAATCTGTCCTCTTGGTAAGTGTACAGATATAGTTATATCAAGAGGGAAAATGCTTTAAGTTAAATATTTGCTTTAAGTTAAACCTTTGTGCATGAAAGGCACACAATTTTTTATTTTTTTGTATAACATATCTTTAAAGCTGGTGGGGTACCATATATTCAGATTTACTATGAAGATGAGTAAAAATGCAATCAAATATAGTCAAAGAATTTAGGCAAAATTAGTGAGTGGACACCCTTTTTCTGAGGGAGAACAGATCTGCCCACCTCCTTGGGGTCTGTTAAATGACACTTCTGAGGAAAGGGAGGCTTTTCTACCCACTCTGGTGAGAAGCAACCATGCATCTGTGTGTCTGGGGCCAAGAGATGGCCCTCTCTTGCTGGACCTTCACCTTGACCAGGCACTTTCACACCTGCCCCACATAAGTCAGGGGTCTGGTTGGATGTCCTTCCTCTACCACCTCCTTCTGCAAGCGGAGAAGCACAACAGCACAGGTCTCCCTCCAATAACCCGTCCAGCTTGCTGGCAGATCTGCCTTCCTCTGTGCTCTGACCATTAGCAATCACTCTTTTTCTCTGAAGCTGTGGTGCAAGTCCACAGCCCTTCACAAACCCGCAAGAGTGATGGGCCGTGCTGGCTGTGTGCAAACCACTTCTACACCTGTGCCTCTTCTATGAGTCTGCACACAATAGCTGAGAACGTCTGTGAAGAAACCAGTCTCTTGACTGCACTTGGCAGCCTTAAGCTATGTTGCTGAAGTAAGGATGTTATCTTGCCTGGAAAATGGAATTTACCCTTTCAAAACTCATTGTGATGGAGAGGATGGTAACATTAGCTTGGGCAGCAGATGGCTTTTTCAGGAAGACATTCTGGGAACGTGTTCAGGTTTCGCCTTTCATGTGGTGTATGTGCATACTGGCAGCTGATTTAGACTAAACAAAGGGTAATTCTACGTTGTGGTTTCCTTCTGTCAACAGACTGCGTGATCGGATGAAGTTCCCAATGGCATATATCAGCTATTATTTTCCTTCCCTCTGGGATCCCTAGTAAGCATCCATCTTGACTGCAAGTCAAGTCTAAGGTGACCCCCGCCTCCTTTTTCTACTTTTTCAAACTCCTGTTGCAATATCTAGTCACTCGCTCTCCTCCTGGCAATGTTTAAGGCCTCCAGCTCTCTGGTTTCAGCTCCCCTCTTCCCTGGCCTCTGCCACAAGCCCGCCTGCTGGTGTCATTTACCACTAATCTTCACCTCTTCCACGTGCGGACCTTCACTGAAGATTTACTCTCCTCTCTCTCCTGATGTGCTTGTAGTTACTGATGAAGTTCTCCACATTGTGAATTGCTATTAACGTATCTTTTACTGGCCGGATTTTTAAACACAGCTTCACGGACATGACAGCTGAAGACCTTGGTCAGGAGCATCTCTTCCTGCTGTCCCTGCTTTGTCTTCCGGCTTTCTCGGGAACATCCTGTATTGTAAGGAAGGTGATTGTGGAGACAGTGAAACTGGACAATATATCATTGTTCCTGACAGAGCATGGGACACAGCTGATATAAAATCACTGAATGGCAGCTGAAAGCACCTAATTGCTAGAGCGACCTGAGCACTGCATGTTGGGGGGCTGTTTCACATGGTTAATGAAGAGCTCAACAGTATTTTAGTGATAATTTGATACTTAACTTTTAGCCTGTTATGTAAGTGCTAATTAAATGTTTTACCATGCTGTACATGTTTTATGTATTAATAAGCAATAAGTGTACAAGTTACACTTTTTATGTGATTTAGAATTAATTGCAGGGTGGTGAGATTTTCTCCTTTATATACCTATTAAACCCATATAACTGCTGTTTTTACAGTTGATTGGTGTTCAGTTAACATACAGTAATTGCTCTTTAAAGGCTATAGTAAGTGCATATTTGAGACAATTTACAGTGTTAGCAATTTCCTGGAACTATTCCTCAGAGGTACAGGGAAGCTAATCACGTTCAACGCTGGAATTCGCTGGGAGTCTGCCACGCGTTCCCCACTGTGCACCATGCGAGCTACGTTCAGCCATGAGGGATTCCACTTTCAGGGATGATAAACACACACGAAGAAACACTTTATTGGCTATAAAATGATCCTGCTGCACAACATGCTGCAGCGAGGCGAGCAGCTGGGAGGTAGGGACACATTGTTAGAAAAACAAATCAGGAGGGGCATCACTCGGTGTTTTCTGGTTTATCCTGTGAAGCCACAGAGAAAAGCAACCGGCTGTCCTCTTTTCTCTTGGTAGATCACACAGTCCCTCTGTTTTTGCCTCCAGTTTGAAGATAGGGAAGCTGTAAGCCTGAGTCCCTGCTTCTCCATGCAATCTCGGTGTGACCTCAGGCAAATCACTTAGTGCCTCTGTGCCCCACTTACCCTTCTGTGGATGTAACACTCTGCCTGTCTTTACTCTAAGGGAATATTGTTCATTCCAGACTACAGGCTCCAACACTAAAGAGATCAAATACATATTTAAGGTAGATTTAAAACCAGACAAACAGCACCACCCTCCTGCCCCATTAATTTGGAAATTTTGAGGGCAACAGAAAACTGATTGCTGCTTCCTAAATGGCTGAGGCAGCAAGGTGCACAAAGTGCCTGCCATTTAATTGACACGGCCATCTGAAATCCAATCTACTGGGCAAAGCGAAGGAAAAATATCATTTGAAATCTGTATGCCAGTGAGAGAGAGTGCATGGAAAAGAAAGCAATTTTTTGTTCCACATCATTCCTTTTGCATAATGTTGTATCCTTTTGACAAGGCAGCATAGTAAAGCTTAACTCCCTCTTTGCTCTCCACCCTCCAATCACTGACTTAAAAGAAAACAGCAAAGCCCTATCTTTAGCGTCAAATGAACAATGGGCACTCTTCCAGCAAGAAGAAATGAGCTGCTTTTGAAAGAGTTGTGGAGGAAAGTGCAAAATGTTCTAACTTCTCATGAAATAAATATTTGAATGATAGTCATTTGGCTCATCCTCTAAGTTGTCAGTGCAGGCTTTGCACTCCAGGTTTATATAAAATATTGGTTGGGGTAGATAGGAGGGCCAGAAAGCCCATATTGCAGATAAGAAAAGACAGAGATACAGTAACATGAAAGATTTTCACATTCAATACACTTCAGAAACAGTAACTAATTAATATTTCCACTACAAGATGGTATATTTCATCCTATCTTAATGATGAAGCTTGGCCAAAACTTTCCAGGCAGCCTGGAGGATATTGAGACATTGATTTTAACAAGACCTAGGAAACTCAGTCCTTTAGGCAGCACTGCGTATTTCAGCAGGGGCTTGGGGCTATGCTGCTCCAGCTTGAACGAAGCTGTAGGAAGTCACTCAGCACAAAGCAGCAGGGAAAGTGCTTTCTCCTACAGGGTGCTGAAGACTTAATGAAGTAGCATGGGCTGAGACCAGCCAAGAACCTGTTTGACAAAGTTTAGGGCTTGATCTGAAGTTTTGCTGAAGCCACGAGGCACTCAGACCAAGTGTGAGGAGCTGACCCCACAGAAACAGGGGGAGCCATGGTGCTCCACTGCTTTCCCCATTCTGTCTTTTTCTTTTTTTTTTTTTTTTTAAACTGTTCAGCATCGAAAAAATACTTTGTTTACAGTGTTTAGGCTCCTGTTATTGTTGTTGAAAGCTAATAGAAGCTTTTAGAATAATTTGGAAAAGCTAATTTAAAAGAGGTTCTGGCAGGCTAAGGGGTTGTGCAATTCCCTGTATTATCATGGTAGATTTAACATTTTTGAAGGAATATCTTTATTTAGCCCACTTTAGAGAGTTTGGGAGTGATTCCACCAGTTTTCTTCCCCTTCCAGAAACAGTCACTGGTGAAATGGACCTTGTAATACTTTCTCCACAAAGTGATAATAACAGAAAATTCCTTGTATGTTTGTGCTAGTTCTTGTGCCCACAGGAAAATGCATATAAAAATGATAATTCACCTGGATGTGCATAATGTCAAACCGTAAAGTTGCCCTCGTGGTTCTGGCAGTTCTGCATTGTCTCAGTTACCTACATGTCTCCCAGTTATTTTCCTCCTTCAGTGTGGTTACATACTTCCCACTGATGATGATATAGCGAGACTTGCTGCACGCAACTGAAAGAGGGAAAATAGTCTTAAAGGTCAGGCTTGGGGGTAAGGTTCAGATGAACTGTGTTCAGTCTTCTACACCACACCATGATTCGTGTTGAAGTCAGTGGGGACAATGCTATCCTACATAGCAGGAATATGGTGAAAGTAAATTCCTTAGGAGGTTCAAGGCAGGCAAAGGGTGACTTTTGAAAAGCAGGCAATCATCAAATGGTCTGTGTAAACCTGGTTCACGACATGGACTGGTATTTTAGGTCGTTCTTTGCTTACTTCTCACTACCTACCTTCTGATACAACAGTGACTGTGGAATGATGTATGAAAGAGCAAAGAGCAATGAAATATGTCCCCAAAGCAACTTGGTTTTACAAAACTTGGAAGTATCTAGTATTCTGGTGTTTTCACAAAATTTACAGTTTAAGCTTGTCTGTTGGAGTAGAGTTTTTTCACTGGAGTTATAGTTAAATATAACCACTTATCGTGGTTGCTTTCAGTGCTTCTAAAATTGTTTTTGCAAGTAATTAGCATTACCTAGAAGCTCCTATGGTGGTGAAAGTGATCATGTTAATTTGGCAGAGAGCAACAATGTAAACACTTATAACAATGCTCATTGCAAGAACTGGAAGTGGAAAAAAGATTTTGCATGAAGGGTGTGGTGAAACAACTTGCTCTGGAAATCCTCTAGGTTTCTATCTCCATCTGAACTATGATTCAGTGTTGATGTGGCAGTGTGATTTGCCCTAAGCACTGTTTCCAAAGCAGAGATGGTTGGAAACTTTCCAAAGGCAAGGTTTTCTGCTGGGAGGTGCTGATTCAACGAATGCAAAACCTGCCATGCAAGAGCATTGCTCTGGCTGGAATCTCCTTGCGAATCAAAACAATTGGTTTCAATTGTTTGAAGTCCTGAAAGGGGTGGCCTTTGTTTAGAGACAATAAGCTGCCAGAAGTTCAATTTGAAATGGAAAATTTTAATTTTGATTGAAACACACTGTTTCCTTTCTCCTCTTTGGGAGGGACCCCACCACCTCTTCCCTGGCTCCAGCTGTTTCTCAGCGCATGTGAGCAGCCAAGTTCCATCTCAAGGTGGCGGAGGATTAAGAGCGGTCCCAAGGATTCTCCCTGTGGTTGTGTAGCACATCACCCCCGCCTGCACACCAGCCACGTGGGCTGGCAGGGTCCTTGGCTGGGGAGAGCCGGCTGCTCAGACCTGCCGCAGAGCTGGTGCTGCTCTTCCCCTGGGATTTGGCACCCGCTCTCGTCTTGGCTGGGGACTCCAGGTTCTCCTTCCCACTGCCTGCCGTGGCATGGCCCCAGAGGCCTCTGGTGCCCTCCGTGGGGAGCACTGGGGAGGGGCACCACAGGCTGGCGGGGTCTGATCACATTATGCCTTGTGCCTGCGATAAACGTGACCCAAAAGTCTGTGCCTCCCCTCACTGAAGCCCCCTGCAGGTGCTGCAGCCTGCAGCGCAAAGCATCCCTGCTGGGGGAGCAGGCAGTCTAATCTAAGCAGGTCCTCTCAGCCCCTGCTCGGTGGCAATACTCTCGCCTATCCCTGACCAAACAGCCTTGTTTGGTTTTACGCATTCCTGTTTCACCGAGTCCCACAAATCTGCCTGTCTCGGTGCAGGGGACACTTAATACCCTTTAACAACTGGAGACTTAATTAAAGCGAAACGGATACTCTGCAGTAGGAATCCATGTTCTCCAATTGCTATTAAAGGTAGTGCAGAGGGCACGGGTATCTAATGGGAGCAGGCCAAACAGGAGGGATTAAAGCTGTGTTATCTCATCCCTGTGGACCTGGAGTGGAGGCGCAGGGAGAAGGGGGCTTTAAAGGTTGATGGCGTCTCAGCCACAGCAGCAGAGGAGGCAGGGAGTCAATGCCTTTATACGGACAACTTCTCTGAAGCTTGGTAAAGTGGCAGGCAACTGAGATGACAAGCTTCTGCTACCATCTCTGGATCCAGGCTGGACACCAGAGAAAAGGATGAGGTCAGGATTACAGAAACAGCACAGGCTGAGGAAAGGCAGAGCATGTCAGGCAACATTTCTCTGGTGTTTTTCCATGACCTCACTAGGCTCGGTTTCTCACCTTCTGAAGCCCAGGAGAGATACCAGGGAGTCACACGAACAGTGGATCCTGAAGAAGTTCATGCACTTCACACTATCCTGCTGAAAAATACCAATGTGTCAAGGAGCTGGAGAATGCCTTAAGACATATAAGCATCCCACAGTAGTTGTCTCCTTTCCCTATTGTCTCCTACCACTAGCTCCTGCCTGAAAACTGGAGTCTTTCCCTCTCTCTGTGCCTTCCCAGAGATATAACCAAGGGCAATAAACAGAGTTTTCAACCATCAGTCGACTTGCTCTTTTTCAATATTCTTTCTTGTTACACAGAGGTTTCCTTAGTTCAGGAAAGGCTGAGGATCACACGATGCCCAGAACTGTAATGCTCCCTTACAACGACACCTATCTTGCGCAACAGCAGATCTGTGGCCTCTTCCTCTCAGTGAAGGAGATATTGCAAAAAAACCCAGAAGTTTTGTCAGCACCTCCTTCCTTACCCACACTGGTCAGCTCTTGCCTCCTCTAGTGCTTCATGCTGGTGCAGAAAAAGAAGATTATGAGTTCTGTCAAATTTTCTCCAGGAAGATCGAATAAATGCAATAAACCCCTGAGTACTATTAAAAGGGTTTTGCAAAAAGAGAAAAAAATAATGCAATGGAAGGACACCTCCTGAATTATATTTCCCAACCTACGGCAGTGACAATGGAGCTGCTGACCTCTGATGTGGGCAGCTGTGGCAGTAAGTTTTTGTTCGACATCATGTTCTGTGGTGTCTGAGGCATTGCCAGGACAAGTGCTGCATGACAGAGATGTGGCATGTAGGTGGTGCAGGATGCAACATTAAGAAGATACATTGGGCAGGGAAAAATGAGAAAGGTGAGGGCCCAGCAAGTACAAGCTTAGTAGGGGTCATGAACATGGAAAGATGGGGACACCAGAGCATGGAACTAGAAGGTGGGGGAAGACCTAGTCTTTGAATAGCTGGCATACAGTCCATAAGCAGCCTGGATAAAGCTATTCCCACCCAATGGCAGAAAAAAAATTTTTAAATAAAGACTTTGCTAGCTTCACACAGGCACGCACATGCATCTTGCAGTGTCTCCGCAAGAGAAATTTCCTGATGAACTGGAATGTGTGACCATTTGTGCAGTTCCCCCAAGGCATCGGCTCTTCCATTGGCATAAATCAGCACCTCTCCATTGACTTTGATGGATTTACTTCCTTTGTGCCCCCCAAGAATCTGGCCAGAGGCACGTGCTACCCTTTGCTGCCCTGTCAGGTATGCAGGGGTGCAGATTTGTATGGTTCAGGTACTTTGAAACTCCATCCTTTGGTTCCAGTAACAAAATCAATCAGCCTTGAGCTTTTTCAGAGATTTGGAAGGTGCTCAGATGTCGTTCTATAAATAGGTAGCTAGATCTAGCTCTTTAATGTTTCTAATGGTGATTGCAGTGAAGTGAATTGTGGCTCATAAATCTGCGAAGGTCTGCGAGTCGTTGCTCCTAGTATCTGGAGTGCAAAAAACTGAAGATCTTTCAGGAGCTTGCTGCATCTATAATTTCAAAAGCATAGAGTACCGCTGAAGTTTCTGCTAAGCTAAGGAGCCTCACGTAATAGTACTGAGCATCTGTATGTGAAGTGGAATGAGTATTACAGACTCAACTGTGTCTGAGTATTGCCTTCTGAGGTTGAGTGCTACTTCACACAAAGGATTCAACGCATGGTAGGACAATGGTAGCACTTGCATTGTGTTCTGCTTCTAGCTGGTGTGAAAACAAGAAATGCGTACTTCTTGACAAAGAGATGTCCCTGACCATGGCTCAGCCTCTCCCTGTTGAAGTACGGCTCTGTTCTTAGAAGTGCCTGGAGAAGTGCGCTGTGGAGTTGTGTGCTCAGTTTGCTAGTGACCTCCCCATCCACCACACCTCAACATGCAATGATGTGCTCCTTATTTCTCACCTGCCAGGCTTGTGTGCTCTACCTCAAGTGCTGAGACCACGTGGGATGTGTTCATCCTCCTTTGTAAGCAACAGAAGTGAAGGGTCTGAGAGGAAAACTCTGCTTTCCGTTCTACGTACATTAATCTTTACAGGGTGGCGACAGGAGCTCAGGAAACAATTTAGGGATGATCCACAGTCACAGACCAAACCCATATCCTGCCGTCTCAGGGATGTCATCTCCATGGTTCCTAGGGAAGAAAAAAGCTATGAAGTACTTCTATAATTACTTGGGTCACCAAAGTATCTGTGTATATAGACAGAGGATCCCTGCTCCGCAGTAGCTGCCTGACAGATGGAGAATAAATGTAACCATTAGAACTGATGAAATAACAACAACAACAACAACAATAATAATAATAATAGGGGTGGGCAAAACCATTCATAAAAATTTTTGATTTGGGATTCTCACCAGACTTGTGTATTCAGGCCATGCACTGACTTTGCCTATTCAGTCTGCATAACAACTCAAAAATCAGCCTTTTCTACCCACCCATGCCAATAAAACTCTTGCATGTTAATTACTGCCAAAACATTTCTCTGACCTTAACAAACACTACCTTGCCTTACTCATTTCTGTCCAGACCATTGCTGCAGCAACTCTTTAGCTATTTAACTGTCTTTGCATCTTTTCATTAGCTGCTTTTTCTCCCCAGCATCAGACACAAGACTGCTGCTTCCCCTGGCTTTCAGGTTCTGCTGAACATCCCATTCAGCCCACACTCCTGCTTGGGAGGCTTTTAAACAGGCATCTTGATGCCTCCTCCCATACCTTCCCCACTTGCTGTGCTTGCCTGCAAAGCTGACCTCTCTTCCGCTCCAAATCTTTCCTTAAAACTTTTTTGCCATGGAGTCCTCTAAAACGCCCTTCACAGTGCTTAAGTTTCTGTTGTGCTGAGATCGCTGGCTGACCTACATTGACCAATGGATTTGTTGTTTCTGTACTCTTCCCCATCTATATGTGCCTTTCTTGTGTTGAATACCTGCACTGATACTGACGCTTTCTGCAGAAGGGGCTGTCTGCAACCTTGGCGCAGAATCCAGGATGGTTGGATCCAGGACCCTGAACCAGGCTCCAGGTGCCAAACAGTACAACACAGTACAATTTCTAGAGTTTAAGGATTTTACCAAAGTTGTCAGGATCGTTGTCTCTGCTTTCTAGAAATGAAAGCAGTGTTACAGACAGAGGGAGTGATAAGTATTTTGGTTTCTGCAGTCCCAAGCCTGTATCACTGTACTCCCTCACCACTCACAACCTGGTGAGAAATGGGGGTGGGACTGGAAAGATAAAAAAAAAAAAGTATATGTTTTTGCGTTTCCTTTAATTTAAATTTTGTAAAATGTATCTCTGCTTTAAATATGGCTTGGATAAGCTCCTGTGGCCAATGCTGTTGTTCGATCTGACCTGTTAGGTCCCAGATCTTCATCTTGGTGGGCAGGCAGGGTGCTGCGTGACCTTTGCGAGTTTCACTCTAATTTTCTCAGCATGAAAAATACACCTAAAGTTACATTGTGTATGTACAAAAAAAAAAGGAACACCATACCTTCCACTTCCCAGCCCACTGAGTTTGAAACCGTTGTTCTCTGGATTGCATTGGTTTTAACCTGGATGCTATTTGATCCCATCAGTCGCCTGACAGCATTGTGTTAGGTTGTATGGGATGGCTCTCAGGAGATTGCTAGGCAGGCTGGGAGGGATCTTTTGATTTGCATTTGCTGTATTATATTATTCTTGGAAATAAGAAAAGCCCAAGATTTGTCCTGATTTTACAGAGGTGTTGAATGATTGCAGATGCCTTTGATTTATGGGAACTAGGTGCTTTCAGAAAAATCAGGTCAGCCTGGGATTTCTGTGAAGTAGATTTCATTCTTTTTGATTGAAAGGAAAAAACTTCCTTCCTTATCAAAATTAATCTGTATGCAGGGCTTGCGATCCTCAGCATCCTGCTACCTTGTTAACTTGCTGGCTGCAGAAGTATTTACTGGATGTTTTAAGTTGGTAAGCACACAACGGCTGTTTCCCCACTGAAAGTTTTGCAGCGCTTCTGAGCTGGTTTTGTAATTCTGGAACTGGGCGAGGGAGCAAACACCAGGTTCTCCTCTTGGGAACTGTCTAGCATGGCAGTATGTGGCTCCAAAATAATTTATCTGGAGTTAGAGGGGATTTTATCTACACCGGTAGGTAAGCAATGTGAGAATTTGGCTCCGTGTCTTACAAAGTCTGATGGCAATTGGACACAACACGGGGACTCCTGAGGCGCTGTCAATCAACTCTTCTATTTACAAAGTGTTTTCAACTCCCTTAATTGTATGGGAGCTGAATTACATACCCAATATGTATTGGGTATGACACTGATGTGGTTATTCTGATGCCAGAGCGAGGTTGGTTGGCACTGGTTTGAACATCTCTGAAGGGCACCCAACTCCGTGATTCGGCAAACCCGACATCTCTCACACAACTGGTTACAGTTCAATAGGCCAGCTAACAGCAAGGGGGATGACAAGTTCAGACCCAGTTACATAAATGGGCCCCATCTTCACAGTGTTTAAAGTTGCAGAGCATTAGAATTCCACCAAGATACACCAGTTCACCCCATCTGGCATCTGGTGAAATACGACAAGGCATCTACAGCTTGAGGTGCTGAGTATTGTTTCACACTGTATTGATTGTATTGAATGAAGAGCTGCATCATCTTTCTGCCATTTTGTCTCAATACGTGGATTTATGGAGTAGGAACAAGTTCAGATGATGAGTACCAGTCATTGTACCTGACATTTCAGTTACTAGAGGCTGGGGGTAGAGTGTGGCACTGGTTACTCAGAGCCTGATAGCAAACAGGTGAGACACCTACCTGACCTTGTCCTTCCTCAACAGAGAGGCAGAACACAGACTTTTTTTTTTTTTAAATCAGAAATTTTTCCCACTCCCTTCATGAATCAGGGTTGTTAAACTAAGGATTGCAAATGGGTCTACAACTTTAGGTTGCCACCATGCACAGCCTTGTTTCCAAAACCCACAAGTCTCCTCTGAAGAGTGGGATTAGCTGTTCCTTGAGGCTTAAATAACTTCTCTGCCTTCATGTTTGCTGATATTGATGGTAGCATCCCAGACAACAAGCTGCCTGTTCTGGAGGAATGTGATATTTAGATAGGATTTGGTTTTAAAACCGAGCAGAGAGGACAGCATCAAAGCTAAGGACAATGATGAAAGCAATAGGCTTGGAAAAATAGTATCTCAGAATTTGGAAGGAAGTAGTAGAAGACATAAAAGTTTTCTTCCCTGAGAATGGGAATGGGACCAAAGGAATGGAAAAGGGATCATTATGATGGAGTTATACTTAGATAGTTCCTTGTAATACAGGAGAGAAACTAAGAAGAAGGAAGGAAATTAAGGTTTCTAATGATCATGTTGGTAGGGAAAATGCTAGACAAAAGTGTCCACTTGTCTGAATTTAAGATCCAAACATTGTGTACATCATTCTTTACCTACTCTGCATGTGGAACAATCTCAGCTGAACATTTGCACTTGGACCTTTGTATACTGTCTTCTGTTGGCATACATGGGTACCTTTTGCATGCGTGTATAGGTGAGAATTGGATCTCTTGGTACTGTTAAAAAATACAGCAGCATGTGATAACCACAGGGTCCTGGCAAGATGCTGCCTCTCCAAAGCACATTTCCCGGAGGTGCAGTCAGTGCTGTCACAGACCCTAGGGCAGCCTTGTGTGTGTGTGGAGTAACTAGTTGGTAAGCCACTTTGGGGTAACACAATGTCATCTGGAGATGACTGCTCTTCTCCTCCTTTCAGTCCAAAACAATTGTGGTAATAGATGAGGTTTCCTGGACGGATGAGTGTGACTCACCCAGCTTGATGTACAGAAGGGAGAGGAAATGAAGTAAGGGGCCAAAAATAGTCCTAGAGACATTAGCTTAGAAGGAAGGACAAAACAGAGCACAGACTAGAAAATAAAAGACCTACAGTGATGTGACATTAAGACCATCTGGACAATGTTTGGCAGCAGTTGAAAAGCAAACAAAGCCCTGAGAAGGGTTTCTAGAAGTGAGGGGAATATAAATGACACACTGCCCAGCAAGCCCTTAGAAAGCATTGAGCTCTTCTGATCTATCTGCATTGGTGCATCCATTTTTGAAAAGGGGCAGCCCAAAGGGAAGAAAAAAACTGTCTCAGGGTGTAGGACAGTTTGAAGAGAGTTTCAACCAAGTTTTGGCTTGCTTATACTTAGAGAAGCTCTCCGAGAGATCTGGCTGAGACACGGGTGTCTGAAAGGCAGGTAGCGTAGTAACACTAACCAGCTATGCAAATAAATCCCAACAATAAAAGAAGAGCTCAGTGGCTGACATGCAGAAAAGTGTAAATGGACCTATATGTTTGCATAACATCTGCCAAAATGATTGAGGTTGCTAGGTGCTATTGCCAGAGAAATGAAGTAATAGTGATAGTATCAAATGCGGTGTAAGAACTTCAAAGCTCTGAAATTCTTAAGAAGAAATAACACTTTTGGGGTAGTTCTTGATAGCTGCTGTATTTATCAAGTTGCTTTAAACATGGCAACAACTGACCATGAGAAATGCTGTATTTGGAGGGAAAGAAGAGGTTGTTGGATGCTTTTCTAAACTGAAAAAAGTAGTTTCCTACAAACTCTTTTTTCTGAAGAAAATCCCAAAGCAGAAAGTTTGCTGTGCTTTTTGGGCTAGTGGTTTGGATTTTTTTTCCCCCTGCTTATGTTTTTCTTAAACGCTCACCCCCCCAAAACATATTCTAGCTACAACTTTTCAGGCTGTGAGACAAAAAGATAAGGAGAAATAAGAGATGCTAGGAAAAAAGCTGTTTGATTCCTCCTCCCCCTTCCACTGATAACACTCATTTTGATCCAAGTGCCACAGCAACACTGTTGGGAATGTTTCTCCTATCTCTAGTCCAAAATTAGAGTGAGGGAACTTTGCTGGCAGGCAGCTAAGCTTTGTGTTGGGGATGCATATCTGTACAGACGATCATGAGCTACACTGCTTTTGGACAACAGCTAGGGATGTGGGCTCTTATCCATCCAGACTGATGGATGGAACAGAAGTTTTCCTATTCAACAATTGCCACAAATTGGATCAAGCCCTTAAAAACACCACGACTACTGATGTGGATAGGTGTCTTTCCGTTAACAGCAGAGACTTTGGATAGGGTGATGGTTTGCCATCCTTCCATACAATGTATGCATCCCTCCCTCCTGTTGCTTAAGGAATTGTAAAAGTGAATATCAGCTTTTGGGGTAAGCCATATGTTTTGTGGGTTTCTGGCTGCTGTTTTGTTTTTTCTCTGTGTGCATGTGTGTGTTCAACAGGAAATTCCTCCTACCCTTTCCTTCTTCTGACTCTGTTCTGGTCCCCTCAGCACTGGTTTCTGGATCCTCTTATCACACGGCACTACTGCAAAGTTCCTTCTTATCTAAATTAGCGTGTGTGATCTCGCATCTGAACACCCAGCACAGAGGAAATGATCCATTGCAGGAACACAATCCACAGGGCTTCAAACTGTTGATTTCACACTGATTTCCCTGCAGTTGGCAAGCAAACCCATAATTTCCAAGTTGGGCACTCCCAGTTACAAGACTCACAAGAACTGGGAGTAGGAGTTGAATTACGTGAGGGGATTTAGGGAGGGGAATAAAGGATCATTAATCAGAAATTAATCTCTACCAAGTATAAGTGAAATTCAGACCTCTGCCTCCATGTAGACGTCCAGCACCAAAGGGTTGAGAGAGGTGTGATCTTTCCAAATGCGGCTGCCCCAGGGTATTCAAGGTCTTCATGAGTAAATAGAGTTAGGGAGGTAAGTAACATGAGGATAGTCGGGACTCAAGCACATGACCAGCCATAGCTTGAGGAGATGCAGTGTACCAGCTGAGCTGTGATAGCTCACGGCTGAGCACACTTAGCTTGTTCTGGCAGAGAGGTCAGGCTGGCCAGCTCAGACTCCTCACAGCAGATCTCTTCCCTCATTTTTGGTTTTGCTGTGGGTTAGGCTGACACCAAGCAACTCATTAAGCAGAAGTAATGTCACCATGTGATTGATCTTGGAGGCTTCGGGATACCTCCACCTTACATATCCTGAGCGTTTCTTGTGCTTTGAGGCCACCAGCTTCAACTGTGTCAGTCTCCAAACAAGGGACACGCTCGCAGTGATCAGACGGCTAGAGAAGCCTGCACTCAGGTTGTCTGCAATGTGAAATCCACAAACGAGCCTGAGAAAAATGGAGGAAGTGAATCTAAACATCAGTAACCCACCCATTCATACAGCGAAGAGTAAAATAATCTTCTGATGAAGGACATGATTTTAGAAAGTCAATTGGTAAACAGGAAACCACAAAATACAGGCCTGGAAAAGGTATCTACTCCATCACTGTGCCTCAAGGCTGGTTCAGCCTTGCCCAAGGTGGATGTTTGTCCAATCTCTTCTTTGATCTCTCCAGAGGTGGAGGTGTGAAACATATGCTCTAGGTCTCACCTATTCCTGCTGTTTGAATGTTTGTTTCCTGAAGCTGGAGCTAAAGACCTTTTCCTGCAATTCACAGCATAATTTTGTGTCCCGTCTGCAATGGACATGGAAAACAAGCTATTCCATTCTTCCTCAGAGCAGCCTGGGACATAGCTGAGGACTCTCATACCTCCCTTTGCTCTCCTCCGAGCTGAACAACCACCAACGCTTTCAGTCTGCCTTTGCAGGTCATGGTTTCCAGCCTTTCAATCACGCTGTCACTCTCCTCTGCACTTACTGCAATAGATTCTCATTTTTCTTGAAACTTGATGCCCCAAAATGCCCAAATGAATAAATGCACGTAAAGCCTTACCAGTGTGAAGAAGTGGAGGGATGACTTCAGATGTCTTAGATGTAACAGCTGTATTCCTGTACCCAGGCATATATTGTCTGTATCACTCTTGGCACACATTTAGTTCATGAGCAGCTATAACCCCCAGGTATTTTTATCCTGTATTTGTACTGTTGATTATTCCTGCCTGATTTTCTGTATTATTTTTTTTAAGCAGCCTGGGACATAGCTGAGGACTCTCATACCTCCCTTTGCTCTCCTCCGAGCTGAACAACCACCAACGCTTTCAGTCTGCCTTTGCAGGTCATGGTTTCCAGCCTTTCAATCACGCTGTCACTCTCCTCTGCACTTACTGCAATAGATTCTCATTTTTCTTGAAACTTGATGCCCCAAAATGCCCAAATGAATAAATGCACGTAAAGCCTTACCAGTGTGAAGAAGTGGAGGGATGACTTCAGATGTCTTAGATGTAACAGCTGTATTCCTGTACCCAGGCATATATTGTCTGTATCACTCTTGGCACACATTTAGTTCATGAGCAGCTATAACCCCCAGGTATTTTTATCCTGTATTTGTACTGTTGATTATTCCTGCCTGATTTTCTTTATTATTTTTATTAATTTAATTAATAAAATTAAATTAATTAATATAACAAAAATTAAGTCACTATTATTATAAATAAATTTTATATTATAAATTAGTAAATATAAAAATAAATTAAATTAATATAAACAATTAAGTTACTTTTTTAATCCTTTTTCCAGATTAATTTTCTATTTTGTCAAGATCAGTTTGAATTCTCAGCCCAGTTCTCAAAGCCCACAGGCCCTCTCACTTACCATCTACAAACTGATGGAGATACTTTCAAGTCCTTCAAATCAATAACAATATTGAACAGTAAAATGTTGAACACAGTCTTTATCTGAATATTGTTGCAAATTGACTTTTTATTATGCCAAGGTAATCTCTGTTTCACTGAATAACTTCTCCCTAAAAGGAAGCACGCAAAGATGTCTCGGTTTTACCTCATGCAGGAAAATGCCAATTTCAGACATGCATCATAGGAACAGAGATTTGTGTAAGGAAAGGAGGCAGAGTTTAGACGCGGACCTGGTTTATAGCTGAGGTTTCATGCTGGTTTCGGGTCTCACCAAACTCGCTAAAGACATTAGGAATCTTTTCCTCACAACATAACCAGGAATGTGGCTTTCACAGACTGCCAGAGTACAGTGACTCACTCGGCATTGAAGAGGGACAAAACTTTAAAAGTGTCATTCCTTCACTTTCTTTTACTACTTGACAGTGATCCAAAACTTCCTATAATATTCACCAATAATTACACAGACTGCCCAAGACTATCCGTTACCACAAGTATTTCATACGCATAATACAGGGCTTTATGTTCCCCACTGCTCCTATGAATTCCTTTGATTCTTGAATCCATTCTTATTGCAACAGCCAGATGTGGAAGGGCTCGTATAAAAAGAGAAAAGGTGATAATGGATGTGTCTGCATGTTCTACCAGCCAAAGATATGGCCTAAGACACCTATTTATTACTGATTCTTTTAGCTGATGCTTTGTTATATAAGAAACCTCCAACCTTTTCAGGACTTGAACTAGTTTGCTCAAGTTCAGAACTTCTTTAAGCAGTGGTACCTATGTTGTATCTCACTTTTTTAACAGAATGCACCAAGTTGTAGATGATCTAGTTTACCCTGCCGGTCTGAAATTGCATTGTTGATTCAGCTCTGAAATATATATGTCATTATAGAAAAAGGTGGCTTTTTTTCCTGATGCAATAGTAGTTAAGCCCTGATTTCCAGTGGGATACTGACTCAATTAAGTGTATCTTGCAGGCATCCAAACGTGTTTCGAGTCCCATTTTTTATGTATGTTGGAATTTGTCTCCTCTGGGCTTGTAAATAGCCACCCTTGGAAAGCATGTAGGCAAGATTTCTGTCCTTTAAAACAACCCAGGCTGGAAAACTGCACTGAAGTTGTAACTGATGTTGTTGCTTGGGAAAAGTGCTTGGTGCCAGCATAGCTAACTCTTCATAACCTCCTTACATCGTACCCAGTACAGCACACAGAAGCAGTTAAAAATATGTGAAGGACAAATAGGCTCTATCTAATCTTTCATTTGCAGTAATCCAAATTCTTCTTTAGGCTCTACTAAGGACTGAGACAGTATGTGCTATTTTCAATGGGAAAGTTGCCTTAGATTCAGTAAACAGTACCTGAAGTGCCCAATGGCAAAATGCACTACTGTTCACACCTCTGGTTGCTCTCCTGATACCGAGTCAGGTATCACGAGATACCAGTCAGCCAAAATAGGCACAGTGTGAATGTAGCTTGCCTCCTCCAGTAGTTTCCAGCCCTATGCACTGTTGACCTAAACCCTCCATACTGACTGGGGTGGAGGCCACCAGGCTTCAGCTGATCTGATCCACAGCAGTGCTGTAAACCTAACTTCTCATGGTACCAGTTCATTTTCTTGCTGGGGAGAAGACATCAAAGAGGACGGAATTCTTTGAATCCAGTTATTTTCTGCCCATCATGAACATAAAGACTCTTCCAGGTGTTGTGAGCTCATCTTGTTCTTCCCAGTGAATGCTACCTTTAATTTTCAGACCATTATTTACTGTGGGATTTGGGGTGTTGTTTGATTGCTCGTTCTAGAATGGGAGTGGTCTTACAGTATTAATGGTGTTGCCCTATTTTGGGTAACCACCAAGCCCAAAAGAAAAGACTGTTCTTAAGTTCAAGAGGTCCAAGCACAGGTGGGAGGAAGTCTAGGAGGTCATTTAGACCAGCACTTTTCACACTACAGCCATGTTTTAATACTGTCTCTGCACAACGTCAGTCACCTCCCAGCACTGGATCTGCAGGTGTTTTCATTGGGCCTCCTCATCCTTTCAGGATATATGCAATCCTCAAGCAAATTATCTAAAAGATCTTGGAGACCTTATCTACCTTCTTCTTGCCTGTGTCTTTACAGCCCCTATTATAGTAGAGTTTGTGCACATTGTGAGCTTTCTTTCAATTTTTTAATCTCAGAAACTGCTGGGAAGAGGGAAATTGCTTTGCCTTCTATTTTGTAAATAAGAAGTTCACATAATGGACCTAGATGAAACAGATCTTAGCCTAACTTTGGATTTCTAATAGTCTTAACATGGTCATCTTACTTTACAGTCAACAGACGGTGCAGAAGGTAATCAGTGAATGCAGCTCTCGGTCAGGAGGGATGCCTGTGGCACAGCAAAGGAGATGACCTGGGGTCTCTCCCAGAAAGGCAGGTTGATCCCCAGGCTATCGGGGAAGCCGTCATCTTTTTGGAGACAACTTTTGTCTGGGCATAGAGGAGGAAGGCTTAGTGGGTAATCCAGCAGCTGGACGTCCCCAGGGCATCTTTTAAGTTATGTCCAACAGCTCTAGCTCTCTTGTGTGCTGCCAAACCATACTCCTGTCACCATGTGATGAGCTCTACCTTGCATTAACTTATTTCAGTGGTAGGAGAAGCTGACCCCATGCAAACGAAGCCACAAGGATAAGGGAGGTAGTGGTGGCAGTGTTGCATGCAACAAACGAAGGGTTGCTTTGTTATCTATTTGAGGCTGGCATCATCTGGCCACACAAGGAGTTGTGGAGGTGAAAATGAGGCTATGAAATCATATGATTAGGCGATTTTCTCCCTGTGATAAAAACTAAATTAAAAATAGACGTTAAACCGTTCAATTAATTAGAGTTCAATAATGTAGTCTATTCTCATGCTCTAATTTGTGCCATGTTGAAAGTAGCTGCTTCTTCCCCCTCTGCTGCCTTATAAATAAATCATATGCTTTCTGGATCAACTCATCCAATTATATCTTAATTGTTTCTAGGAGCAAACCTCACTACTACATTAATTGTCGTACAAGGATTCATTCACACAGGGCCAGATTCCCATTGGTGATATTTTAATTATTATTACAGTGCAAACATGGACTTCAATAGCTTATTAACAAATAGAGGGTTTAGTAAACAAATAACCAAAAAGAGTGTTTCCTGTGAGGAGGTTGGTAACCTGTTTGCTTATTTCTTTATAACATCTCTGAAGAAGTTAGAAACCTGAATAGGTCTCAGAAACCTGATTTTGGAGATACGTATGGTGATGTATCTGACACCACCAATCCCGCAATGATGTTTGACATGCACTATATACGTACGTAATAGATATATTGCAAGACAGACAACATGTAGTGAAAAGGAGGGATTATTTTCTCATTTTGTTACAACTACATTTCTGAGGTGTAGTGGGCCACATAAGGTTTACAAATAACATGTAGACAGGTAGGTGCAGAATTGAATCGAGTTCTAAAAACACTGAAGAAGGTTTTGATGTTCAGAGCTCCCATTGATATTCAATGGGGCTTATCCTCCTACATCACTTTGACACTGTTGAATCTGCAGCTCTTCCATGTGTATTTTAGCATATGCCAATAAGCTATGTGGTTAAAGATAGGGAGAGGACAAGAGATGCTGAAACTTGCAGTATCTTATCTATATTAGAGTTTGGTAAGTCTGGAACTTTGTGAAAAATAGGTCTTCACACTTATTTTAGTTTTACTGGCCATGTGACATTTTTTAAAACTCTATCTTTTGTTTCACTGTTCCCTTATAAAACAAAAACTAGTGGGAAAAACTCATTTAGAGACAACCAAATCTTTAGGCTTGAATGAAAACATTTCTTTTCAGCTGAGACTTGAGTTTTGAAAGCAAATAAATAAGCAGAAAGAGTTTTGGTAACAGACATCATTTTGACATGAGAAATCAAAATGTTTAGGCAGTAGTGGATCAAAAGTAGGCTTCATTTTGCTTGATCTCCCTCTTCTCCTCCTAAAAATTTCCTTCCTAGTGAGTTACATCTTAAGCTGCTCTGTGCTGCAGACCTAAAAGCTTTGGTTGACTAGGTTTTGCATTTTCAGTGATGGGGTAAGAGATGACCTCCACCCAGCTAGAGCACATTGGCTAATAATAACTTTGTGATGGCGAGAAACGAGCATTCAATCTGCACCACATCCTTCAAACTAGTCAAAACCATCCCCTCTGCAAAGCAAGAGCAGCAGCAGTATGAGTTTCCTCAGACCTGCCCAGATGTGTTTCTCACCCCTTCTCAGAAAAAGCTTTTTCTGGGGCCGAGGGGGGCTGTCCACTCAGCCCCTCCTCTTTGATGTCTTTTCCGAGTTTGGATGATGACAACTATGACGGCAGTTTCATGTCACCTAATGCATGCCAGGAAGGTCTTGGAAATATTCATGGACGTGAATCGTTTAATCACCACCTGGAGCTGGGCTCTCCCAGTGTGCCCCTACTGTCTCCCACAGCATTATGGCATTCCCAGTTTGCATCAGGGTGAAAGTGGTGAGAATTAGCTCCTGAAAGATTTATTCTGCTAGGGGTCCTTCTCATGAAGAAACTTACTGAAAGATGTTGGAAAATGCTTGTTCTCATTCTGCTCTTTCAACCAAGCTGGTCCATTCTCTTCATTTTGTCAAAGGAGAGGCTTGCAGCCACCAGCTCTGTACTAGGGCACCAGGGTTTGGGCTCCAAACTCGATTCTCCGTGTGCCTCTGTGAAGTGCTCTCAGCCTGAAATCCAGCTCTGTAAGGCACTCATCCACACCTCTTCTTTGAGATCACTCAGGGAAGGAGAGCACTTCGTATGGGGCCTAGCGCAACAAGGCCATGTTTTTGGTTTAAGGACCGTCTGGGCTACTTCACTCTATTGATTAATCAATAGTGATACAGTTAGAAATAAGATGAACAGCAGCCTTCAGAGTGTGGCAGCTTTCTGGCTGGCATAGCTATGCATGTGATGCAGCTCCTTAGAGGTCAAAGAGTAAACTTTTATCTAAAGTTAAACCTGAATATACTATTATTTCCCTTTCAGTAATCCACTAGCAGATAATCAAATAAATGCGGCACGAGAGAGGAGGGAAACCTATTGTTGTGGCGATAACTTGAGCAGGAAAGCAAGGCTGGAGACCAACAATAAAGCACAAGTATCCAGACTCAAGAAGAACTGCACAAGGGTTAAGCTAAGTGCCAGTCCTGACACACGTGCCGCGTGGTCGGATGGGCATTGCGAGCTGCCCCAGCTGGACAGAGAAGCAAAGGTGGATGGAGACCCAAAGGGGTCACGCGCCAGCAGAGCCGCAGCCAACTCCAGCTACCCATGAGTGCAGACCCCTCCTCCCTGACTCGCCCCCTGACAAGGAGGAGGGAGACATGGGGCTTGGCACACAGGCAGTCCTGCGCCTGCTGAGAGACCTTGCTGTCCCTCAGGAGTCAGTAACGGGGCAGCCATGCTCCACTCCCACCCCTTCGTGCCACGGGAGTAGCGAAAAGGGGCCAGAAAAGGGAAAGCCGTGCTGAAGAGAAGAGCAGCCTGTCATTGCACGTATTGCAACGCTCACTGGAGCTGAGCTGGGGTGTGTGCTGTTCGGTGCTGCTAGCTCTGCCACCAGAATATTGCCTGGGAGAAGACACCAGCAAGGATGACAAGTGTGATATTAACTTCCAGCAGAAAAGACAAAAAAAAAAAGGATAAGGAAATTTTACAGGGTAAGGTTACACTGTCTGGATTTATTCTCCTGTGAGGAAAAAACTAAGGAGAGAGACTTCTAGCTCTTTCTAGCTGCAAAGACAACCTGGCCTCTCTAAAATGAAAGTGTAGACTGACTCCTTGTGTCTATAGCCAGATGAACTGAACTAATAGCACTCAGAGAGCCAGATACTTGCCCCATTTCAGCACTCGTTTCCATGCCAAAAGAGATCCAGTTCACGCACTTTACTGGGCATGGACAGAGACACCACCACCAAAGCTTCACTCAGGAATTGCAGGACTGTTCAATTCAAGCATGCAGATATTTTGCCAAGTAGCCATTCACTGGCTTAAGGAACTGTGGGTGGTTGCATAATCCTGCTGCAAGTGGAGGTGATTACACCGCAGGTGGCTGATGCCTCCCTGGCTCCTGCTGGGGTGTTTGTTGGGGAGGAGAGTGGCACTGGTGCATGGGGACAAACCCAACCCCTCAACTCAGCTCTCTGCTCCACCTGTGGGTGTTTCACAAGAGGCTGTTTGGTCCTTTGGCGCAGTAGTGCCCCATCTGAAAAAAGGAATATTGCCACTACCCCATCCCAATGAAAATGAAGGGAAAATGAAAGGCATGAGGTACCCAGATCCTGCCGTGGAGGCACAGCAGTATTATGCAGAGTGGAGCTCATTACAGTGTCTTCAAGACTTGTTTGTGCTGCAATAAGACCCCTCACAGCATCTCAATTAGTAATCTGATGAAGACAGTCTAGGCATATTCTTCTGTTATTCGGTCGCTGCTTTTTGCTCCTTTGGTAGCACAAAGAAGCCTTATTTCAGGCAGGGATCTTTTTTGAGGTCAATACCAGAGATAAAACCTCTGACATTCAAAGATTTTGTAGCCAAACAGAAGAAGATGCCAGACACCCAGCCAGGGACCTTGATGAGGAGAAGCTGGAAGAACAGTGATCAGGGCTCTGCAGTGGTCCCAAACCCTCTGCACTGTTGTCCGCAAAGCCCTGAGGACCTGGGTACTCCCTACTCCACCCTGCACCAGTACCATTACCAAGCAGGGTGGGGAGACCAGTTAAAGTCACTTATGAAGACACCAGCCTACTACGGGTCAGAAAGCCCTGTGCGTGAGCTTTTGTTTGGGACTATGTGTGAGGCAGTTTGTAATCCGACCCTAAAATGCTGTTTTTAAGCAAAACAGAGGTCTGTGATTCATATTAGTGATAGACAATATCCCTTGGAATATAGCCAAATTGGCACAAATGGACACTTTATTTAGAGTACGTGTATACATATGTATAGTTGTATTTACATTTCTGTTAGGTTATCTTTCTCCATCTTTCCTTTGCATTTGCTTTTCATTCTGCCTCCCCTTCCTAGTCCACACATGCCCTTGCTCTAACAGTGCTCTTCTAATACTTGTGTTGTTTCTTCTTTAGTTGCAAAATGGGCACTTTCGATGGTTGAAGGTTTAAACAGAAAATCTCAGGTGCTTCACTGTCATTTTCAAAGCTAACTTAACCTCTTGGGAACCTAATGCCTTATTTGAAAATGAATAGGACTTAGGATTTTAAATTTCTGATTTTCTTTTGGAAAGGACACATAAACTGCCTATCTTCAAAGTGCCATAAATGAGATGAATTCATGGGCCAATGCTGTTCCTAATGAGAAACTCACATGTTACTGCAATGATAGGCAAGAAGAAGTAGTTGGAGGTGAAAGCCTTTTTACCTAGATTTCTATCTTAACCTTTCCCCAATTCATTCATCTGGGTTTGTAAAGCATGCAAAATCTTTCAGCTGGGCAACTCTGCAATGCTGTCCCACTGCTATGAATATGGATTGAATCTTTACTGATCTTCTGCACTGTTTCAGACTCTTTCATATTTCAAAAGTATAAATTTCAGCTTCAAGAACAAAAGATAATCTCAATGTAATTGTACAAAAAAAATCATAAGAGGCACAAAATGAATTACAGCTATTAGGAGGAAACTTTCCACTGTTTTTCACAACTAACACTATTATTTGCTCCCACAAAACCAGCAAAGACCATTGGACAACTAATAGCACACAGAGATAATTATGACATTGCTATTCACAAGCAAAAATCTTATGTTTGATTGCTCAAGGTACCTGTTCCTCACTTTCACCTTTGTTCAGCCGTTTTTATCTACAGCGTATTTTCTTACCCAAGAACTTATTTATACTTGATAGGATATTTTTACTGTTGCCACTAGAGGTCTATTCACCACTACAAATATAAAAGAAAGAGGCAAGTAATGCATTTTCTTCTCTGGATTTTATTTCTTTTAATTACTGTTCAGTGTTAGTATTGGAGTAACGATCTAAAGTAGCATGGCTGTGGGAGCCTTATAGTAATAGACGTTAAGTCAGAAAGTATCATTATTTTTTTAGGGTTTATACAATTTGGTCTTACTAATGTCATCCTTTTGGTTTGGTAATGGGCACTTCTTGGTTGTTTTTTTTTTCCCCTTTTGGGACAGAGCAGTTATTTGCTGCACCCAGATCCATGTGGCCCAGCTACAACACCTGACAGGTGTATAAATTCATTCCCCTGTGACAAACAAAAGAAAAGGCAAGTGTTCCCATCCTCCCCAGATTTGCTCCTGGGGAGATACACTCAGTTATCACAGACTTCACCAGGATTTGTTTCAGCTCGGGTAAGAGCAAAGTCCGTCCTTTTGCTCCCCAAGCCTTCCTGCTCCCTCTTTCTGTCCTTCCATCTTTCTTTGTCAGAGTCTGTGTGAACACTGCCTTCGCCCAGTTTATCTTCTCATCCCTCACTCAGCGCAGCCTCCTGTTTTGGTGCTACATCCCAGGGTTTCTATGAGGTTTCTAACACTTCCCCCCCTTTAGCTAACATAAAATGTAGGCTTTCTTGCTGATTATTGGAAACATGCCTCTGCTCAGCTCTGGAGGGAAGGAACAATACTGCTCTGTAAAGGCGGGGTTTGCTCAGCCCCAACTTCGTTCTGTTCCAATTGTTGGATTGGAACGAACAATCCAATTGTTAATCAGGAGCAAAATTTCTGCTAACTTCAGTGAGACCAAAGTTAGGCTGAAACTCATGGCATTTGAAAATCTCCTCTTTACATCCCTTGGATCCATTTTTCTAAAGGACAAAAATTAGAAGGCATTTACTGAACTCCACCAGTTTTTTCTCTGGTCAGTTTAAAAGCTATCCTGGCCATCCTTTCCTCTTCAATCTGTGTAGATGATCTTAGCGCAGGACAGGATCATGTCCCACCCCAGGAGAAGCAATAGGAGAAAACCTGGTACAGGAGAGAGACTTTCCTAAAGCTTTTTTCCCTGCCTCTCTCTAGAATCAAGAAGTGTCAAAAGCGCAGGGCTGGCTCTCGTATTTATCTCCAGAGCCATCGTCCAGCATGCCTTCTCACCCCACGATGGCCCCATGCCTGTGCCTTTGCCTTTCCTGGACTCACCCTGGCTCGGCTCCATCCACCACCCCACCACAACCTTGGGTCCACCACCTGGCCTCCTCACACAGTCCAGAGGCTGTAGGAATGGGATGAGAGGAGGAAACAGGAGAGCCCTGCTCTCTGAGCCTCTCACCCCCAGTGTACAAATGGGACTGGGAGGAGGAACATCATCTGGGCCAAGGCTGGCTGCATGCGATTTACAAAATAATAACACAGACCTGGATGTTAAACTTGTGATTCAGACACTGGGAATCTCTGGCTTGCTCGGTTTTAATCCCTGTCCCCTTTGTTTCGTTGCTGTTTCCACACGATGTGCCACCAGAGTCCTTGGGGCTCTTGGCATCTGTGCGGGAGCTTCCTTTTCGGGAATCGAGCAATCACTCAGCTCCAGACTCGAAACCCTCAGGTCAGCCCGTGCTGCCTGGGTGGTAGCTCCTGGCTTTCCAACACCGGGGGTTAGTCATGCCGCGTTTCCGAGTCCTCACCCCTGAAGTCTCTTGACATCTGGAAGAAGATGGTGGGCGTGATTCAGCAGCAGCCTCCCAGCCTCCACCTCTTTATTCCACCCTGCTCAGCCTGCATCACTCCCTCCACTCCACTCACTCCTTTTTTGTCCTGTGGGCCGTAAAAGCTTGGGAAAACTCTGGAGAGGGAACTCACTTTTAGCCAAGCTGCCTGCCAAGCACAGGAATCTCAGGAAATTTAACCCTTTGAGTACCTGCTCACATATTCCTGTCCTAATCATTGGACTGATTGATCAAAACATCACTTTGAACGGATCAGTCAACAACCTGTGGGCATTTTACAAATGAATTTCCAAGTTTCCTCTTCCTCTACCAATGAAGACTGGTAATGAAGCTGAGCACAGGCAGGGAGGTCACCTCAGGATGAGTGCTTTCATAATTCACCTTGATGTCAAAACGGTGGCGTTTCCAGCAGGAGAGGCTCAGTGCCCTGCACAAAGACCTCTTGTTTGTCAGGCACTTACAGTGCGGAGAGACCGTTCTGACACACGAGATGGTGCAGATGAACCATCCCTGGCAATTGGTAATCCTCAAGGTATAACTCAAGGTTCCTGGGCAAATGCTGGTGAGCACTGGGACTGTCCTACATACCCCTCTCTGTGACTGTACAAAGTCCTCTCCTCCCATTTGCTGCCTCGCCTCGCCTCGCCTCGCCTCGCCGCGCCTCCCCTCCCCTTCCCTTCC